>NW_020799105.1:24143420-24166630 GCF_003259725.1 Athene cunicularia
AGAGAACCAGGCTGTGATCTATCAAAGAGCCTGGACGTGTGTGCAGCCCTGTGGCGTCTAAGCAGAGCCACTGCCCTTGGTGTCAAACAACTTGCCCGGCAGTGTCGAAGCGCCTGCTGCTCCGTCCCCACAGGCAGCTCTGCTCCTCTGCCCCTCCCGTAGGAGGGGGTAAAGTTTTAGCCTTAACAAAATGTGTGGGGAGAAGAGCTGGGGGTGTTTTTAATCACTGCGTGGCTCATGGGGCTCAGCTTGGGGCTGTGTCCCTTGAGAGGAGTGCTGCTGGTTGGACTCTGGTTTATAAACAGACTTTTTCTCTTTGAACTAAGTTTTGATCCTGACCTATTTTCATTTTGAAAAGGCCTCTGTCCCTATTACCCAGCTTGAGACCATGTGCACATACCTGATCTTTCTGGCTTTCCTCTGGAAGCTGCTCCCCCCTCCCCCAGTACTCTTTGCGGGGATAATATGAGGAGGTACCACAAGATCCTCCCCAACAGATGACTTTAAAGAGATCCTCACTGAACGCCATTGCAATTCTTATCTAAATTCCTTTTAAAAGATAAATGAGAAGACAGGAGAGAGGTGGGATGATCCCTGAAATGGGACTGCTGGCTTATGCCTGATCTGTAGAAGACTGAATCAGAAGCTCACCTAGGAGAGTTGATGACAAAAATTATCCAGAAAAGGGACAGTTAAACTGAGGATAAAAGCTTTGTTTCTGTGCTTGCAGTACACTTTTCCAAGTGGGGATTCCTCTGGGATGTTTATGTACCAGTGCTCCCTTCCAGACTAACCTCACCGCCCGAGGCACCCTGTGAAAGCCAGCGAGCATCCCGTGCCAGGCTCTGTGTGCACTGCGGTGGAAACGCTGCAGCAAAACCACCTGAGGAACCCCCATTCCAAGTGTGCCCCTGGTAGAGCCTCGCAGAATCATAAGAGCTTGGATGATGCTGGGAGCAGGTTTTAAAGCTTCTCATGCATGAAGTAGATCCCTGCCTCTGTCTGAGAAGGGGGAAAACTCATCTGGTACTTGACTGCTGGGGGCTCTGTTACGCTGGAGCAGCGTCGATGTGTGCTTCACCAGCACTGCTAAAATTGCTGAAATTCTTTACCCAAGAACCCCAGATCTTAGGCCCTGACAGTACATGGGCTTTCCGAGCTTACATCATATCTCTGCATTTTCCTAGAGTGTGACAAAACAGGTCACACCAGTTTAGGTAATGTAGGCTTAGAGCAGGCAGGAGTGTTGGGGGGGGCTCATGCGGAGAGAAGGGACTTGAGTAGTGAAAAGTACAGGTGCTAAGTCAGTGAATATTGAAAACGTGGCACAGCGGTGGTCTGGCTCATCACGACAATAAACTGCTGGCGTGTGTGCCAGTCTAAAGCACGCCTCTCCAATCTTCATGCCACAATTCCCTGAGCTGCCTTACATCTGAGTGCTGTCCCAGAGGCTTCACCTAGAGAACGGACTTGGGGAATGAGCTGAAATCTTGTGTTTTGCGCCTGGTCAACGTGACAAAAGCCTACGGCACGGGGGGACGCTGCCGCGCTGTCCTGTGGTGATCCTGGTTTCAGGCTCCCCTTCCTTCCATCCACTGTCCAAACCAGCCACAGGGCCATAAGAGTAATATTTATTTTTAATTCTCTGATAGCCCTATAATAAAAATCATTACCGTGTGGCGATACTGCGCTTGATTTAGAACATCAATTGTTAATTCTGGCAGATCTCCTACCAGCAGAGATTTTTAAATAGCAGGAGCTGGATGACTCTTTAGCAGAATAGCTCCTAGGGGACAGGGATTGGTTTTATTGACTGAGTTTCTTTGCCTGTGGGTAACAGCAAAGCTGTGCTGGCTCTTTTTTTCTGTAATTGTGAAGTTAACTAGCTTCTGCCGTGCTGTCAAGTAGATATGCCTACATCAAAAATTATTGCATTTGCCTGCTGTGAGGCTTGCAATGTGTCTTATTAAATGTTTTCAGCTGCTGCTAAACATTAAGGTAACTGATAATTTACTGGGTATTGAGGATCTTCTGTGTTCCCAAAGAAAAAGCTGCCTTTATTCAGCACTTCTACAGCTGTTGAATTTGGTGTAACTTTTAATCTAGTGTGAAAATTTTTGAGTGAACCCTAAAGCTAAAATAGATCTTGCATAAATAGGAAGCAGAGCTTCCGAGGTGGGAATGTGCTATCAAGTAATGGTATATATGATTATTTTTAAATTTGTTAGTTCTATCATGATTGTTTCGGTAGGAGCATTCAAATGAATTATTTAGCCAGAGAAAAGCAAGGCACTTTAGTTGGAGCAACTGTGATAGATAGGTCAGCATGGACTGGGAGTAAGGGGTTTCTCCTTTGGGGAGAAAAGGGAAGAAAATAGAGGGTTTATGCCCATCAGAGAGGCGAGCAGAGGGGAGCTGCTGGCTGTCTTGCTGGATAATCCTCTCTCTTCATTCCCCTCCAGCTGCCAAACTCCTGGCAGAGCATTGCAATAGCTGCAGTGAGCTGTGGGTTCCCAGGTGTGCTGCAAATGCCCGGCCGGAGAGCTCAGCCCTCCTCCGCGGTGCGTGGCGGGTGCTGCTGCCCCAGGTCACACCCGAGCACCAAGGCCACTGGCTGTCCTGCCTGCCCATGGTGCTGGTTCCTTCGGCAGGACCAAATCCACTCCCGGCCCCGTTCACACCAGATCTCATGTTTTCCTACCAAAAGCCCTTGTGGGGTGAGCCAGGCGGGCAGCAGAACCCACACGTGTAGGTACAGGGCTGGAGCTCAGCTCTGGTGTTTCCTAGCCCTGAGGTGCAAGGCGAGGGAGCACGTCGCACGCGTCCTGCCCCAGCCCTGGCAAGCTCGGAGCTGGGACCTCAGATGCTGAAGGGAAGATTGATCTTTCAGCTGTTTTCAGCCTGGGCTCTTCCCCTAACCTGATCAGACACAGCTCCCGGTGAAAAGCAACACACTTCAACGACTGGCAAGTGATGAATGTGTAAAATTACCCCGGGTTTAGATAAGATGGGAGCTTGATTTTTCTTTCAAGAGTGCATCAAGCTGACAGTGCAAGCTTTTTTCCCTTTTTACCTAAGGGTAAACTGCCAGAATTTGTCCTCATTAAGAGGATAAGTGTACTGAACACAGCTCCATTCATTTGAAAGGCTTCCTGGTTGGCAAGAGCCAGACCAATTCCTTTTTGATATCCTAAAACCTTAATGCAAGGTGAGATTATGTTGCATCCTTTTTTTTTTTTTTTTTGTCTTTCTTTCTTTTTTTTCTTCCTTTGGTAGAAGTGGCTGTAACCCACGTGCACAAACCCTTCTCACTGAGCTTTTGATTCAGCAAACCGATACCGGAACGGTTTGGCCTCCTACTTGTTCATCCCACATATTTGCCTGTCAGAGCCAGCCCTGTCCTGGATGGCTCCTGGGCAGTCTGTTCTCTTCCAGGAGATGTGTAATTCCAGAGATCTATTATTTTGTAATTATATTTGGAGCAGGTGCTTCCAAATCCAGGCAGTTACCTGATAACTAACCTTTCTGTGGCCTCGTTATAAAATACAACAATCCCCACGGCACGCAGCACTTTGCCACCACTTTACAAGTTGTTGTGGCATTTTGAAGGAAACAGGGAGGAAGTTTTGTGACAGTTTTATGCTGCTCCTTGCACTGCCTCGCTGGCCTCTCACAGTCGCTTCTCCGGCAGCCTGGTTGAGGTTGGGCGAGTTCATCCATGGAGGGCAAGGCGGCAGCTCCTTGGGGCACGGGGGCTGCTGCCTTCCTCGGCCTCATCGCCGCCTGCTAAACCTTCGTCGGCAACATCTGCCAAGCTGATGCCGTTGCACAAAGCACAAAGTACGTAGCGTAGGGCGGAGAGGGTAATTTTGAGCTTGAGAAGGAAAGTCTTGTTGTCAGTTTTAAACAGAACATCGAGATTAAGAATATCAAGGTAGCCTTGTTAGTCACCTATGACTTTACTATTTAAATTTGATTTTTTTTTTTTCAGTGTTGTAGTAATGATTTTGATTTGCAGCTCACATCAAAGCAGTGACTTTCCAGTGACACATCTCCTCTGCTTCGCAGCCATACGTGTCAGCAGGCGAGCATAAGGTCTCTTGAGACTTCCAGACTGATTTTTAACAGAGCCAGGTGGTTCCAACAGGCACACAAAAGTGGGAATGTGGTTTGGTTTTTCAGCTCTTGTGTGGCAATTAGTACTTGAGCGAAACAGAAATGCCCAAGCAACGGTAAGTCGCTGCTTTTCGAAGCAGGAGCTCTTGCTCCTCGGTATTATTCTATTACAATGACTTTATTTCTCTGCAAGCAAGTGCCTGATATAAGTGTAATTGTATTGTGTGATGGATGCTGGCTGAGTACAACAGTGACAGATGCATGCTGAAACTGTGTGAAAATTTTTGCAGCCAAAGCAAAACTGGCAAATGTTTGGCTTTGCGCCAGCTTCGCTCGCGGGTGCACAGTATCCGACGGTTTAACTGCAATGTTTACAGCACTGAAAAGCAGTTCTAGGCATGGTTCTTGTCAGCAGTGGAGAGCAGATAACATCTCTTATTTTGTTGACCTATGCTTTTTTTTTTTTTTTTTTTTTTTTTTTTTTTCCCCCTGCTCTGCCCTCATCGTACTTCTAGTTAAACGCTTAAGCAGGATGGAAAAGCCCTCTGCTTTGATGCCTCTGAAAGAGCACAGCTGCATAAAGTATTGAGAATTTTAATCCTGAAACTTTATTTTTTGACATAAATAGTGAGAAGTCACCTCTTGTATCTTCTATCCCCCCTTTAGAAATGCTTTTTTTTAGTTCATGAATATCTCTTGCATCTCAGGACAGCTGTCAAGCATGACCGTGTAAATAATATTGTAAAGGAAAACCACACCATTAAAAAAAATAAATAATCGTGCTGCTAGCTGCAGAGGTAAGGAGCAAAGGAGCAGAAGGTGCTGACCACCGTTTTGCACAGTGCACTTCTCTGAGGCATGAGCACTAAGCATGATTTTGCACGATGGCATCTGTGCCAAGGTCACGTTCATCTGCTCACCTTCCCTTGGCGGGGCGGGAAGGGAGCTCCCACTTCTGTGCGGTTCTACAGTTGTGTGTCTTTGTGTGCACGTGAAACACTCATTAAACCAGGCATGGGGGTGGTACCGGCCATAAATCATCGCTATGAAAACCCACTGCTTGGCATTTGTGTCGGGGCAAAATGCCAGTCTGCCGTAGTGGGTGGGAAAGCAGGCGACCACACCTGCTCAAGGTGCGGCTCTGCTGTCGACATTAACCAAGGGTCTGTAAGTATCCTGAAAAAGCATTATGCTATTATTGCTACAAATGAATAACTTACGGACACTGGGCTCCTATGCTGTCTTATGTAGGCCCTGGCCCTTCCTCTTGCCACAGCAGCCATGGATGAAAGCACTGAGCAAAGGGAGCACGGAAAGGGGTCGGTGCTGGTGCTGTTGGGAGGTTTGATGTGGCAGTGACTGACCACAAGTGACTTTGTCCAAGCACTCACGCTCCTGCCTGTGACCAGGAGCCCACAAGCCTGCCCACAGTCACCAGGGCAGTGCCATGGGGACCTGCAGGATAAAATCTCTAACCAAGTAAAGGACAGTAGTAAGAAATGCAGGGAAGGGATCTGACCCCTGTGCTCAGCACTGGTGAGGCCACGCCTTGAAGAATTTTGGGCCCCTCACCCCAAAAAGGCCATTGAATGACTCGAGCGTGGCCAGAGAAGGGCAACGGAGCTGGGGCAGGGTCTGGAGCACAGGTCTGCTGGGGAGCGGCTGGGGGAACTGGGGGGGTTCAGTCTGGAGAAGAGGAGGCTGAGGGGAGACCTCCTGGCCCTCTGCAACTCCCTGCCAGGAGGGGGCAGAGAGGGGGGATGAGTCTCTGGAGCCAAGGCCCCAGCGCCAGGCCCCGAGGGAATGGCCTCAAGCTGCCCAGGGCAGGGTCAGGCTGGCTCTGAGGAAGGATTTCTGTGCAGAAGGGGCTGTTGGGCGTTGGAATGGGCTGCCCGGGGCAGGGGGGAGTCCCCGGGATCCCTGGAGGGGTTGAAGAGTCGGGCTGAGCCAGCGCTGAGGGATCTGGGGGAGTTGGGAACGGTCAGGGGGAGGGTCATGGTTGGACTTGAGGAGCTTCAAGGGCTTTTCCAACTGAGATCATTCTGTGAACTGCAGGACAAAATGAAGCATCAATACCTTCATGACCGTTTCTCATCCCCCACTGCCTCTTGAGATCCTAAATTACATACGCAACCAAAACCGTGGCTCTGATCCTCCTTTTCAGGCCCAACGGGTTGAAGCAGAAGCACATCCGCGGCATGCTGATGTTGGTGCGCCCCTGCAGAAAGCCAGGGCAGCCACCGCTTTCCCAGAATCCAGAAAAATCCAGAAAGCAGAGGTGGGAACCAGCCCCTCTGTGCTGTGTGGGCAAGAGGTGGTGATACAGAGAGGAGGAGCCCGTCTAGGAGGATGTTTTCACAGCGGTGCCTCCGGGAAAGAGCAGGTCCATAGGGTCATTGAGGTCTGTTCCTATGGGACGGCGCCGGCGTCACATACTTCAGGCCACATCTACTGGAGGTGTTTAAGTGGCACGTTTACCAATGGAAACTTGTAAGTATTACACTAATGCCTACCATAAAGATAAAATCAAATTACTCTGAAGGCAAAATAGGCTCTTTTGTTAATTGAACTATACACACAGCTTCAATTTGAATGGAAATGATCAGCCATGATTGTCCATATTAAATAGTCATTTTTCTTTACATCCTCTTTTCAGCAGTATCCTTAAAAGAGAATGACATCTTTTGGTGCATTTTCAATGGGCCTTTCCTGTTCTTTCTTCTTAGAATATCTGGCGTGGTCATAGAAATATATGATGATGATAGAAGCAATGTTCAGAAAAATGATGAGGAGCATGATCCAATATGAATATCCGTAAGCGTGATCAGATCTGATATGTGTCTGCAGAAAAGAAAAACATCCTTTGGCCAATTCTGTGGACAGGCCATATTCTTCTATGTTCACAGGAAAAAGTATCATGGCTATAAGTATGAAGATTCCTAGAAAATATTAAGTACAAATGTTAGAGGTGAAACTGTAGTGTTATTTATGTAGCTACTTGTAGATATTCTAGTTAAATTAGTTAGAATACCTGGACTACAACAAAGATTAATCTACCTCTTCCTGTTAGTAAAATATGAGGTCATTTAAAGGACTTTTATCCCACCTAATAGCATCTGTCAGGTGTTTTAACACTGGCATCTATATCTTCTAAAATTAATGGATTCTTACTGACTTTGCTTAGATAAGGCTATTTTATTTTTTTTCACTGAATTTAGTGCTGATGAATATAATATATTCACTCTTTGGGTGGTTTTCAGAAAGCCTGTTTGATATGAGCTCAAATTTATGAAGTGTGCAGTATCACAACTGGATAAAACCCTGAGCAACCTGGTCTGTGTTTAGGGTTGGCTCAGCTTTGCTCAAGAGCAGAGACTTCAAGACCTAATTTTCTTTCCAAGCTGAATGATTCAATGACTCTGTGATGACTCAAACTGAGGTCTTATTAGATCTGTATCTATTTCCTATACCCTTCTGAATATACATGGAATTTGGATACTTTGACATTTAGCTATAAATAGTGGTTTTATATCTCTACTTTCATAGTGCTAATGGAGGTATAATCTCTGATCATTGGTGAAAATATTTCTAGGTACACCATTCTATGCATGTTCCCACTGAAACAGGTTCAGGGGTTTTTTTTTCAGGACAACACTGGACTTTCAGGCCATCTGGTAGGAGAATTAGGATCCTTCAAGATACACTCACACATCAAGTGATGCCTGATTTTTTTCATAAAAACATACTCATGGCCGAATAGACTTGCAGGTCATAGCACTTACAGGGCTGTAAAAAGTAACCACAATCTTCAGTCAACATGGGGGTTTACTTTCTCACTAATATTTATTTTGGTGAGACCACGGTCCTTTCATTTCAGGTCCAATCTTGCAGATTCAGGCTGCGTAACGGGTGCTGGGCTCAGGAAACTAACAACTTTCTCATGTGATGAGACAATGATCCACTTCTCTTGAAAGTTAAATAATTGTCTAACCTAGAATTTTGCTCACTCTTCTTACTCTGTTTCAAGGCATCCACAGCTGTTTCATTGTTTATTTTTATAGGCTGTGTTAGCCATGGCTGGAGAACAATGGGTGGGCTTCACACCCCCACCGATACTTGCTATGAATACGACTACGTTTATCTATACAATTCCCTTTCCACCAAGGTCTGATTTTGGCAAAGGCAGCTCACAGAGTGCAGCCCCAGGACAGGACGATGCTGCTGAGGACACAGCCCAAGGGCGAGCAAGCTCCTGCTCTGCCAGCGGAGCGTCTTCGGACCTGAAGAGCTTTTGAAGGACAAAATGCCAACGCTGAAGTACTCTGTAATCAGTTGTCTTTAAAGAGAATTTTCTGAGTACAAACCTAGTATTAGGGGAATGCATAATCTTCTTGAGGCAAATTGAGTGTGAGAGCTGAAGTCATTACCACAGCGAGATGAAGAGGGTAGGAAGGCTCATTGGGAGCAGTCGGGCTCAAGTCTATCAGGTGAATGAGGGGTTACACCTCCAGGGACCTGTTTAACACAGTTCATGTCTCTTAACAGCTCAGTGTCTTTTTTTGTTGTTGTGGTTTTTTTTTTTTTTCCTCCTGCTTAGGGAATGTTAAAACTTACTTTTTATGTGTGAAAGTGTTTTTTAGAGAAGGAAATAAATTTTACCATGACTCAGTCCTAACTGCCACCTCCCTGTGTTAACGCTGTTGTGGATGTGTTTGATTCAACACATTTTTTGGAAATGAAGCTAGAGTCCATCCTGTAGATTCAACCTTAGAGGCCTAAATTGGTATGTATGTAACCCAGCAACAGATATGCTGTAAATACCACAAAATAGTGACGTAATGTCTTAAAGAGGTTACAAATTGCACTTTAGTCACATCCAGTTCATACTCTTCTGTTAGTTTCATTCTCTATTTGTCAGCTTACTCTGTTTTTCGTGATGTGCATCATGCATGAAATGATGCTACACCTGTTGGGGCTTTTTCATTTCCATTTTTCCTGCTAGTGAATCCAGACTCCTACTGATCGATGGTGTCACTTCAAGTACATGCTACTATTTTACTCATACTTAAAAGGTACTTTTCAGGTATCCCAGCAGACATGGTTGAAAACCAAAAGCAAACGAACGGAGTACTTTTTCCAAGTGTTTCCTTTTACAGATATAGTTCTTCATCTTGGAACTGATGAGAATATTCATCTATATGGTGGACAGTAAGTGGTCAGCATGGGATGCGTTACTCACCACATAAGGAATTCCAGGTATAGACTCCTGTAGGTCCCAGAAATGTCTGGTAGGGATTACTGACAGCGTTAGTGCAGGTAAATCCAGAACTCAGAAGGGAACTCAGTAAACCAAGAACCAGAATCACAATAATCGCAGTGATTGTGCTTTCCGCCTTGGTGCTCTTCAGGTTATCTGCAACTGAAATACAGTGGCTCAGCATCGATAATCAGCCTTCCCCACACAGTCTGGTGGGCTCGGATGACCTCATGACTTAGCTGGCTGTAATTAAAAGCTAGTAACCAGAGATTAGGTTGATCTGTAGAGATCAGGGTGTAGAAGGAACAGTAGGTTTGGACACAGCACATGAACCCCAATGTAAAATGGGGTGAAGGTACATTAGTCTGACATAAGTACGTGCCTGATAATCCTGCAGGCACACAAACCTCCCAGGCATCAGGCCGGGTAGTAAACTTGTCTGTCTTAATGCTTCTGTAAATATTTTATCTTGATGTGGCCAGACAGAAATTTTATGCCTAACTCAGATCAAAAAACTAGGTGTTCCTCTGCCCATCATTCCCGAGATGTCTGGTAACTTCTACAGATACACATTTAAAACTTGGCACCAATTGTAGATTATTCCATTTAAATATAGCAGCAGTTCCACCTCCTATGGAATAAATGTGACAGAGGGAACAGCTTCTAAAGGGCCAGTAAAGCCATTAGCCTGGAGGGGTGAGGTGCGTTTGTAGGACAAATGTCACTGAGCATGGTCATTCACGGACAGATGAGGCAAGGCTGAGCTGGTGCTCACACCCGCACTAGATCTGTCTCCACATCCTGCAAGGAACAAAAGAAAAATAAAAATGGGTGGAGGCTGTGGCGTGTCTGGCCATATATACACAGCACGTACAGCCAACCCCTCCACGACTGTAACCGATTCTTTTGTTTTTGCCTAAATACTTCTAGTTATTTGGTATGTTGCTGATAATGAGACACAAATGTGAATGTAATACACCCCAAGTGTAATTGCAGTATAGCTGCATCGCAATACATTTTCCCCCTTTCAATCTAAAGATTGAAAAGGCAACTATAATATGCCTGTGGCTGCCTTACCCTATAACAAATACAAAATGTTTTCAAGCTCTGTTCAAATGGGTGCTGTGATAGACAGCCATCTGTAGGAAACCTTCCATTCTATGGTGCTTTTAATATAAAGCCATTACTGCAAAGTATTCAGTTAGTGCATAAATAGGAGAAATCATATCAGAAAAGATAGTAAAATCCCCATAAAAAGAAAATAAACACTCATAACAAAAAGAAGAACTATTGGAAATAGATGAAAAGGCAAGCTTTTCTCTCGTTTTATATAATATTCCTGGTAGAAGTTAATTTCTGTTTGAGGAAATGGCAGGTGAGGATGTGTTACGGAAATCAGTTGTAAATTTAAGCAATTATCCCCAAAGAATAGGGAAGATGGGCGTTCAGGGGACATCGCTCAATTAAACGGAAGAGAGCACACTGCTGGTTGTACCACGTCCTTGCGCTGAAGCAGCCTTACTGCTTGGGCATTGCCTAGTTCAAGAAATAAGTCTGGAACCAAATCGGACAGGTTTGTGTAATTTCCCTCTGGCAGCCTTACTCAATTTTATCGCTCAGAGCATCTCCAGAATTGGCTGCTACACCTATTGCCCCCCTCCCCCTAACTGATCTTGTTTATCTCTGACAGTGATTCGCAGTTCAGGGGATGTAATTTTGTCAGACTCCGCCTGTTGTAAGCACGTCTGCAACAGCACAAGACAAAAGGTTATAAATAAAATGCTGTTTTCATGGTGGCAGATTTTTTTTTTTCTCCTAAATGAAGTGCCTGTGCAAACTGAAGGAACGCACAGTAGCTGATCTACTTGAATGGGATCGATAGTAACCCGCAGCTGGATAACTTCCACATCATATAACCTCTATTACATGTACAGTAACCTCATTCCAGAACAAAACCAGAGGGTTTTACCTTTGCCAGGTCTCACCTTAATTTTCTGTATCTTTGTTTTTCATCTTTAACTCTTGTATGGTTGGAGAGAATTTCCCAAACTTTTGCTGACCAGTGTGAATGACATCCAGCTACCAGCCTGGAGGTTTTTCTAAGCAGTGCTGATCTGGCAACTTTCACGAGGTCTACGATCCCTTACGACACATAATGGATGGTTCAGTTAAAGAAAACAAAACCAAAAAATACTAGAGTTCAACCTAGCTTTCTACTTTTCAGGATATCCCATCTCGCATCTGGAAACTGATGATAATGTTAACAAAGTTCCAGCAATTTTCAAGCATTTTTCACATATTTTAAAAGTTAGAAAGTTCATCGATTTGTCTCTGCAACAGCAAATTTCAAAGGCTTCCTCGTGTGCTGTTGGCCTTGCTGGTTGCCAAGAGTCAGATAAATCCTGACTTTATGAGACTCTCTGGGTGTGCCTCTTCCTGCACCTTGCTCACAACTTTTACGTGTTTGACTTGGAAGCAAAGCTGTAAAGAAACTCTTTTTACAGACTATTACAGTCATAGGTGGCTCCTTTCTAAGACAAATCATTAAAACGGCTAATGAAGACTCGATGGACTTAAGTTCTTAAATAACTTGATCATTCTGCTCATCCCCTGAGCCTCTGAAGTAGCCTTATTGATTTATTGCTCTACTAAGGTCACTCATGGCAGTCAGTGGAAGAGCCTACCCTGACCAGGCAGTTCATGCGCTGTACACTTGGAGAAACCATATTCCTTTGTTTCTTTTTCATCTTTACTCTCGGAAATTTCTCTTAATGTTGTGGTTTCTGAAAGAATAAGTTATGGTCTTTGTAAAGGCTGTTGATAATCTGCTTTTGTATGGCCATTAATAAAAGCCAACCTGGGCTATTGCTAACTAATAATCTATAGGCCCAAGCTCTTGTCTTTGATTTACTCTTTTGTGATTTCCATTCTCCCTTTCTCACACGCAAATATGACAATGTCTTTTGAGAAGCACACTCAGGGTGCGCAGCAGAGACCCCCAGCCGGGCCATGTTTGCTGAGTGACAGATCGCACCGTCATTTAAGAGGATGCTTATAACTCCTCTTACTGGTGTCTGAAGTGTTAGAGTGGAGAAAGCACAGCACTTACTTCATTTCTTCGTAGCACAGGCAATCCATTTACTTAAGGATATCATCAAAGGGAAGACATCGGACCTGACTATTTGAATTTAAAAATGGTATGTATGCAATTCTGTGAAGTATTTTTCTTATTTCAAGAATGTACGGAACCACACTTAATATAAAATGCGACAATTATGCCCAATATGGAGCTTAAGAATTAATTTAAAATCAGTTCATTTCATCTTGGATATATGCCCAGCTGAACTAGTGAGGGATGTGGGCAAATCCCTATTTAGACTAGTCACAAAGCACGACTTTCTTTCAGCAGCTGTTAAGAGCAACTAGAAACTCCTGAAACTCACTCGTTTTGTTCATCCCTTAAATGGCTGGTAGGTGAGAATTGAGATAACATTTTGTAAATAAGCGTAAAAACCTAAATCTGGTCACTGCCACCAAAATCCATGTAGCCCGTGCAAAGAACTGAAATCCTTTACTGATGCCAGTGTTCTGTGAGTGCTTGTCATTAACTGTAATTAAAACCTACTCGATGGTAGTGCCCAGGCCCTGGGACTGGGCTGCGTTAGCCTCTGTGCAAAGGCAAGACATGTCCCCGAATTCCTGCCAGACTGCAGCCTCGCTCTGCAATCAGCTCCCCACGGGTGGACTCCTGGTTTCACACGGAGCCCTGTTAAAACCAGCAAGAGTCTGCGCGTGTGGCGTGACGTTTGGGGCTTGAGCCAACTGGTGTGGGGAGATAGAATCATGTATAAACTATTTTTATAAATGTGTATTTACTGTTCTAAAAACTACTCTGATTATTCTGCTATAACTGGTTTGAATGACTTGTGATTTGGTATTTGTTATGTGATGATCTCGATGAATGCTGTGCTAGGAACACCGCTGCGCTCAGATTTTTCACTGCAATATAATTGTTATAACGTGAACTGGCTTTGCTGCTGTAAGAACTTGGGTGCCTGCTTGTGTCGATACAATTTCTGTACTAAGTTAAGATGGGGAAGAGCTCAGAGATGGGAACCATCTGGAGGCTTAAGACTGCTGTACTCTACCTTGGTGGCTTCTCTGTGATGGGACATCTTACAACAGCCTACCCAAACCAACAGAATATCTGAAAGTACATCTCATGTTTCAAAAATGTTTGACCTACTCTTCCAAGTTTTCATTAGGTTCCTTTCGACCAGCTTTTTTTCACTTTCACACGTGTGTATCAGCATTATTGCTCTGAACTCAGTGAGCCAGCAAGATACATAAAATGAGTGCAAATCCTTGATCCTTGCAAGAGCTTTCAGGCTTATCTACCTTTGGGCTTTGTGGATGCTCTTCACAGCAGTAGTTACTTGTGCACAGAGTTCAGTAAAACTTTGCTGAACCATGTGAAACCAGTATCGAGTCTGCGGCTTGTACTCGGTATATAATTTCTTGTTTCTGTTTTGCTTTTTCTCATGTTTTGCTTCTTATGCTAGGGTTTTATCAGCTTGTCTTAACTTTGGCCATGATTGCTCTAAGTAAAAGCCCTTCTGCTCTTCCCCTTTTTAATTTTGTTTTATTCCCAGGTATCATCCCTCCACCCTTATCTCTCAGTTTTTCTGTCCTCCTTAATTATTTTTTAAATTCTTTTTCTTCTATAATAATTCTACCATTGAGGATAAATACCAGGAACTGCAGATGCACAAAACCTAAGATCTGTTGCATGACAACATAAGATACAGTTTGAATCTACTGGATGTTTGCTGAAATGTTTTTCTAATAACCTTCTTTCCAAATATCATTTCAGAGTTTTTTTGGAAAGTCATGATGACGAGAAGTCACCTGAAAACCGTGCATTGGGTGGGAGAAGAAAGGCCTTGTAACAGGTTAGAAGCTATTTTGTAATCCATACTTCACTGTTTAGCAAAAAAAAAAAAAAAAAGAAGACATGAGCAAGCCTAAGTTTTGAAAATATACTAATCAACTGGTTAAGTTTCATAATATCACTTAAAAATTGAATGAGATGCTCTTAAGGAAAGAAATAAAAGGAATATTTTCATTAATACATAGGTCCAGCACACGTATAAACACCATATCTATCTAAATTATTCTTTTATGTGTTTTGCTCTTTTCCCTTCAGCAGCCTCATAAAACCTTCCTCCAAAACGATGCTACATTTGATAGAGGGTGGCAAAATGTTTTAAACAACAAATTTAACTTAACAAAATTAAAAAAAAAAAAATCCCGGAAGGTGAATTAGGTATGTGATCCTTTAATGAAATGGTAATTGAATGATGTTGCTTTTCTGTTCCACACTGAAAGCTTCTGAAAATGAAAGTTGGTTTTCCACAAAGTTCCTATTTTGTACTTTTAACTTGTTCCTAGGTGTAGGCTAAATTCACAGGTAATTAGAAGAAGTTGCTATTGGCAAGAACGCTGCAGCATTTCTGTGCTTTTTTGGGGGTCTTTATACCACTTAAATCCCCAGACTGGAACACAAGAATGCGCCACGGTTCCTACATCCATCACCTGCACGAGCGAGAAGACACCATCCATTTCCAGGCGCAACACCACTCACCTTGGAAAGTCTTTTCTGAAACCTGAAGCCCCGCTTCAACGAACTGTTCACAGGTGCCGCTAAAAAGTCCGTAGGTGAGACTCACGGTAACGCTGGAGTTCGTGCCAGAAAAGCGAACCTGACTGCTCATCCAGTGCTGGGTTGCCAGCACGACACAAATCAGCACGAAAGAGCACGCACAGGTCAGAAAAGCAGATGCGAACATGGCTGCTTTTTTTCTGGATGGCATTTTGTCAGTCGGCGATTTCCCACCAATTCAGGGTATTTTCGTCTCTTTAGTCCCGTTTAGCATGCGGCTGTTTCCTCCTCCTCGCTATCTGGGATCTGCTCTCTGTGCTAGCACAAAGTTACCCTGGTAAACTTTAAGCAAACAGCAGTGGTAATAAAAATGCAAAATAATTGAACTTTGGTCTGGACAAAAGGTGTTGCCATAGTTACAACAAAACCAACCCGGCAAAGGCCATCGGCAGATGATTTATGATTGCCTTGCCAAGCCAGAGCTTTTCAGATGACGGCTCTGGAGCCATCTTCTGGAGCCTGACTCCTGCGGGTTCCAGCTCGCCTTACTGCTTTCTGGGACAGTTTTTACTCCTCGATAAAATTTTCTGGCCTGTTCTTGCTTTTTCTCTTGAAAGGCTGATAACCAGGCTGGAAAGAATTTTTGCTAAATCTGTATCTAATGTGTTATGTTAAAGAGTAATAAAAAGTTCCTTCTCTGTTCAAATTCCCAGGTTGCTTAACAGCTACTCAACTGTCTCCTTTGTGACCTGTTCTAAACTCTTCATGCTCTTTGTGAAAACACCGAGTTGGTCTCGGCTTTGGCAGAGGTAAGGAGGTTCTATCTACTCTCCATAGATTATTTTCTAAGGAAGAACTATATTTCGTAATTAAATTCCACATGTTTTCACACAATAATTCCCTCCTTTTTTTTTTTTTTTTTTTTTTTTTGACAGGGAGGGAACAAATAGGGATTCATTTCACTGAAGGAGTGGATACGTAAAGGGAGCGATAGTGAAGAAAACCTGTTCTGAACTACAGAGCAAGAGAATATATTCTTTTGTTCAGCCCAAATTGACCTAAACAAAGACAAAAGACAGTAACAACATGATATCGAACAGAACATATATTGCTTAGTAAAAACACTGAAGACAAAGTCTAAACTAGGCACCAGTGTCACCATTTTGTCTGTGTGAAACCTGAAATGTAAATTAATAATCTATCGTCAGGATAAAGTAACAGAGATTACATTAGCTTTTATTTCTATTAATTATAATATCATTATCCCAGGTTATACTGATCCCATTCTTCTGGATCATCTAGAGGGTTTTTTTAATTAACCTTTAGGAAGCAGTCTGTTTTAACGGTGCTTCTAAATAAACCTGTTGAGCTATCTTCCTGAAGCTTGACTGCTTTGTACTGTAAAGATATTGAGAGATTAAAGTTATATGAATTTGAAAAGGCAAAGAATTGCTTGGGAGGAGAAAATACCTCTTCTGTAATGCAGTGATATTATACTCTGATTCTTCTAGTGTTATGATTTCTTGAGTCAAAACTTTAAAGCATCTTTGAAATCAATGTAATTAATTTCTTTTTTTTTTTTTTTTTTAAAGTTATATGGTCCTGTGTAATTTTTTCTTTCAAATTATATAGGACTTTAATGATACTTTTGATGTCATTGCTTTAAGAGTTTATACATTTTATTAATAAAAAATTCATATGCTTCCTATATGTACTTAACACACACAGCATAGAGGAAATAAGTCAATATAAAATTTAAGCCCTGAAGAGCAAAGGGAAGCTTTTCAGCCCTTGGAAAGGCACAAGAAACAAGACACCTGCCTCTCCTTTTCTGTCCTGTACTTCAGTTAAATTTTAACCACAGCGGTACGGGCTATTTTAGACTGATCCACCTCCATGGGTTTATTAATGCAATAGTTCTATTTGCTGCTTAGTTGCATACAAAGAGCATAGTCCAAGGGGTTGGTTGTTTTGTTTTTTTTTTTTTAAATAAAGTGAGGTAAAAATCTGCCTGCTTGCCTTCAGCCCTGTGCTGTCAGCTGTGCCACTTGTCCCCTGTGAAATACATTTTTAAAAAATACATATTTAAGATTTGCTATTTGTCTTGGTACTAACTTTGAGTGAATAAATTTTCAGCTGCGGCTCATCAGCCGTCATTTGACAGACTTGAGAACCAAATTTAAACGAACTGAGCATCCACACCTTTAAAAATGCTAAATAACAGAGAGTAAGAGCTGTAGTGGATAGCCTGTAGTCTTTTCTATGCAATCTTATTCAACTCTATTTAGTTTTTCATACTCAGCTCAAATTTTTGTGGCTCAAATCATCGCAACTCTCCTGTGGCCAGGGGAATTGCTCTGTAAATGAGACCGTAATTTGTCTTTTTCTTCCCTGCCACCTTGAAGTTAATCTATTCTCTGCCAATGGTATGATTCCTTGTGTCTTATTTTCCTCACAGCTACCTAAAAAAGCATCATATAACTTGTAATGAAAATTGCAGTTTGACATGACACACCTCATCACTTGAGAGAAAAGAGAAGTGATTGGTTTCCTCCAACTCAAATTAAATATTTCCCGAACAGCACTTTACCAACTCTGAACAACAGTCAAACAGAAAAAGCAGAGTAATTTGTTATGAATCAGATGGACAGGAGAGAGGTTTGGAATCCTTTGCTATATAAAATTATATATTGCTCTGTATTTTTAAAGGTAGAGTATGTGACTGTTTCTCTTCAGTTTATGTACAAGTTAGTTTGCTTTAAGCAACGGGACATGCAAAAATATAAAACGAAAGCTTTTAAATGCAAATATTTCATATACATTTATTTTTCTGTGTTACGAGCAGATTCTTACATGTGGGGAAAAAGAAAATCACACAAATCACACAACAGTTTGTTGCTTTGCCCACATCTCCAGAGAGATGCCATCTCTTGATGGAGGCCATCTCCCAACAGATGCCATCTCTTGATGGAGGCCATCTCCCAACGGAGGCCATCTCCCGACGGAGGCCATCTCCCGACGGAGGCCATCTCTTGATGGATGCCATCTCCCGACGGAGGCCATCTCCCGACGGAGGCCATCTCCCAACAGATGCCATCTCTTGACGGAGGCCATCTCCCAACGGAGGCCATCTCCTGTTTGTGGCAGGCAGGATCCAAGGGCTCACTCCCGGCTGGCTCACAAGTAAGTGCACTCAGCCATGCTCAGCAGCAGCTGGGAAAATTGAAGATGAAGCCACTGCAAATTATTTTCTGTTCTGCTGCAACTGCAGTGTTTAGCAACGGTTGCTGGTGGTTTAAAAAAAAAAATCATATTTAGTTAAAATCTTTCATTTTAAAAAACAACTGACAGGTGACAAGATGATTGAGCAGTGTGGTTGGCAGGCAGTTGCGCTGATATTTGATTTTCCTTGGATACCACCTTTGGGGTACACCCTTGTGTATCACACAAAGCTTTCACACCCTTTTTATTTCCATTGTCCATGTCTAATCGCAGAGGAGCTCAGCACCTGCGATGGCAGGATCCTTGAGCTGCACTTGACCCAAAAGGAGTCCATGAAGCCCCACGTGAGGCAGATGTTTGTGCAGAACTGCAGGATCAGGCTTTGCATTACTAACATTGCCTCTACCTCTTCTAAGATGGATAAATTATCATTGAAACAAGTTACTATAAATCTACTGTAGAATACTAAAAACAAGGTTGATTTTTTTTTTTCTCTCGTTGCTTTGCAGCCAGCATTCTGAGTGGTGATGGAAGTAAGGATTTGTTTATGCCTTTTGGACAGGGTGAGGAAATCGGATAAAGCATCGTGAATTTTATTGTAGCTGGAGATGAAAAATTTGAAGCTCAACTGAACTGCAAAATTATTGCAACAACTGTTTGGCAAAGTGAGAGGGTTGTGATCACAATTTTTGTGTGTCCATACCTTGTGAGGTGGATTTCTACTATTCCATCTCTAATTTCATTCTTCTCTGGCTCTGACCTTTTTTAAAGCACTATCGAAAAAAACCCAAGCGCGTTTTAAATGTTGTTTGGATTTCTTCCCAGAAAGTGACTAAATCTTCTCAGCTGAAATCTCCATCACTAGATAGTTACTGATTTCTGGGCTCTGACGCTGGAGCGTATTGGTTGGTATTGGAGTGACAGCTGGAATGTTGTGCTGCCACCAGCCTCTCCGGAGCAGCATCCTTTCACATGAGCAGTCAGCAGGAACAGTGACTGCTGCTTTCAATCCCGAAAGAAAAAAAAAAAAAAGGTGGAGGACCCCAAAGCCACCACACTGGTATCAACACAAACACGATGAGCAAAATCCTATATTCAAACGATTGCTTGCTACAAAGGCATTCCTCAGGTTTACCATCTGACTAAGCTAGCTGGTGTCTGATCTGGTATTTTGAGGCATAACCTGTGCTGCTCCAGAATACATTTACAACACAACTGTGATTTGTACTCAGACACCTGCAGAGGTGATGGCCAAATATGCCTGGTGTTGGTAGAGGAGGAAAAGCCATGTTCAGCAACTCCTCCTCTTGCCGTGAGCGCTCCTTCCCAAATGGGAAGACCACTTGCCTCACGTGGCAGCTGCAGGGGCAGCCCTTCACATTCCCTTTTCTCGAAGACTTTTAGAGAAATTAAGCATTAAGTTTCAATAAGAAATTAATTCTTCCACCGGGAAGTTTATCTCCTAATACTTCTCACACAACACATGCCCTGGCAGGAGAAGGAGAGCCGCACCTTGGGTAGCAGCTCACTGAACAGCATCTCGCCCATCCTGTTTCTCTCCATTTCCAAGTCGTAAAACGTTTGGCGGGTTGAGCAGAACAGCATAGGCCATTCTGGTAAAACAAGAAACTTTAAAATAAAATTTTGAAAGCATAGAGACGTTTTCCTCTTTTCTTTAACCCCAAAGGTGAATGACTGCAGTAACCAAAACAGCTGAACTCCACTAAGGCCTCCAAGATGTCCAAGGGTTTCTTTTTTCCGTACCGCAAAAGATGACATGGAAAACTTTAAAATACTGTGTTTAGGCATTAAGAAGTTGCTATCATTCATGACTGAATAGTGCAAATTGAGTGGTCAAGTACACTTTATTGAAGAGTGGGGGAAACTGCCTTCTGGCCCTGTAAGAAGCAGAAAATACAGCCTTTGCAATAATTTCAGTTTAATAAAATGTGGCTTTGAAGCTATATACTGCTTAGAACAAACCCTGGAGGGGGAGATGGAGAGAAGAGCTGGCAGGGAAGGCTTTCATTTCTTGCAATTTCTGTAACAATTATAAAGATATGGAGTCTTGAATACTTAAATATATTCCCAGATACTCATAATTTTAGATTCCAAATGTAGAAATCTTAGACAAATACCTCTCTGAAGTAATTAAATTAGCTGCCGCTAGGACGTTACATATTCTCATACTTTTGCCCAATTATCTGTACTTTAAAGAGTTTTTCCTGTATTTTTAGGCTGAGATATATTTGCAGTTACAGAAACCACATGTCTGTATCTTATTTGCTGTGCTGCCTCTGATTTTCTAATTTCTTCAGTACATTTACAATTTGTGTCCCAGTATATCGGCAAGGAGAGAGATCTACTGTGCCGCTACCAGGGGCAGAGTGGCCTTTTCTCAGTAAATATGGGAAACCTGGTAAATTTTTGGAGAGCTTTTGTCTAAGTGAAGGAAAGTGGTAGGATGATACTCAGTATCGTATGCTTTAATTAGACTATAGATGCTTCTCCTTGAAATCCTTTCTCTCATGGCTGTGACCATGCATTTTTGTCTTTTGGGTTTACAGGCATTGTGCAGAAGGCAGCAAACACAATTTTTTCTTGCTTGGTGCTATCAGGTTCACTATCATGCTGAAATATCAGAAATAAATTTTCGGTGTTCAAATATTGCCTATTTCCTATCATATATTTAATGAGCTTGAAGCAGAGAAGCTACTTTTTGTAACAGAGAGTAGCAAAGTGACTGTAATTGCTCATGGGAAAGTTTCCACCACTTCCACTGGACTAATGTTACATCCACCAGGGCAAATCAAGGGCTGCAGGTGCCGGGTCCTGCCAGAAGCTGTCGGAGGTCCTTCAGCTCCGCCGGCAAATTGGAAGCAAGGGTGAAACGGTTGCCAACGAGCTGACATTTCGGAGAATGTCTTTGATTTGTGATGGAAAGAAAGGAAAAGACAGATGACCAGTGGACTGTGAGGTGAACAAAGAAAAGCCGCTGTTGGAGCTCTGTTGGGCTAAACAGAAGATATCTCCCCGTTATGATCTTATTTTTCCTACAGCATTTCAGTCTTCCAGTCGTCTTAAAACTTATTTTCTGATGGAGTCAACTCTGTCAGTGTAGCTAAATTGCTTCAAATCCCATAGCAGCTTCATTTTTCATCCTCTCCCCTTACTTGCCAGCATAAATTCTCTTCAGACCTCATCTGGAGAGCACTGAAAATGGGTTTAAAGATGCTTCCTTCTTCAGATCCCCAGCTCCTAGACTTTGTGGAGTACTAATCTAGTTTTCTGGATAAAGAACTGCATCAGAGAACATCCTACTAGGTTGTTTTTCTCTAGCCAACAACTGAAGATAAAATCAGCCTCAGGCTTACTTGCTCCTGTTGGCTCCAGCTCATTAGTGTATCCTGAAACCCATCAGTGGCATAAACCCAAGCTTAGAAGTTTCTTGGATGTGACTGCTAGAAAGCAGAGCTAAGAACACTGATATGGATGAGCAGGGTTAAATTTCTGTCATGCTCTATCAATACTTATATTTAGGACTTGAGCGTAGGGCGCTGGAGCAAGAAAGATGGGCTGAAGTTTCTCTTACAACTTTATTTCATGATTATTGAATTTATTTAGATATTCCCCTTATCTACAGAAAGTCTCTTTCCCCCAACTATAATGTGTATTTTCTTTGATTCTTTATAACTTGGCTTCACATTTCTTTCTCATGACTAATTAATTTGTTTACACGGTATAATAGTACTTTTAATTTCTGCACTAATAAAAAATGTAGTAATTTTGTCCAACATGTATAATAATTCCATTTATTTTATTGCTTGGATATAAGCAGTCACTGAAATGAATACACAATTTCTTCCAAATGGGTACTAGTGAGAAAATTGCTGACTTGCAGACATTTGATCTACAAACACGTTCATTAAAATCAAACGCCTTCCTGGTACTGTGCCCATTTACACTGCCATGTCCGCTGAAAAATTTTACCCTTCTACTAAATTGCTGTTTCCTAGTCAACACGATGCCAAAGGGACGTAATTAGGGTCTGAATAGGCTTTCTGCAGGAGACGCAAATATTCAGAGACGTTCTAAGATTTTGTTTTGATGGGCTTTTCGCACAGTCCCTAAGTGTCTGACATCTTTCGGTACACTTAAAATAAATACGGCGCACGTGGATATGGGGTTTTTAAAGTATCGTCTCCTTGAACTGCTCCTGGAGAAGAGATTTCTTGCGCAGGGGAGACTTGTCCTGTTTTGCAAGAGGCGGTATCCTGGGCGCTGGAGACAAAAGGAAGCGAGTTGTGCCTCCAGACTCCCCGATTCTCGCCTTTCCTTTGGTAATTCCCTCCTCCCTGTCCTACTTTTCAGCCTGACGCTTCTATTCTGGGTTTCACCGTCTCGATTCACGGGCCCCGCGCAGCCCAAGCTGCTGCAGAGGTTTCTTGGCGGGTTGGTGGGTGCGAAAGGCCCCAGGCTCGGCCCTTCCACCCCGGCTCCGACCGGCACGGTAATGGCGGGACGAGCGGCAAGGGGCAGGCTCCCGGGAGGCCGTTTGGTCGCCACAGAGGCCTCGCAGCTCCCTCCAAGCTCCCTCACAGCGGTCACCTCACGCGGGTGGCCCGAGGAGAAGTTGTCACCACCCGACGCCCGTCCCTCGTGCTCCCGCTCAGCCTCGGCGAAGCGCGGGGAGGGACGAGGCGCTTCCAGGCCTGGCCTGGGACATGGCGGCCAAAGCCCTCAGGGAAACTCGGCCCTTGGCTTCCCCTCCGCGGAGACAGGAGGGAGCCGGGGGGCGGGAGGTGACAGCGGTGTTTAAGCGCCGGCCGGCGCGGAGGGGTGCGCAGGATGCGCGGGAAGGGTCTTCTCCTCCTCCCCGGTCCCGCTGCCGCTGATGCGGCCGGTGTCCGCCAGGCGGCTCCGCGCCCGGCGCCGAGGGGAGGAGGAGGAGGA
>NW_020799105.1:24166680-24180463 GCF_003259725.1 Athene cunicularia
TTTTTTTTTTTTTTTTTTTTTTTTTTTTTTTTTTTTTTTTTCTCCCTAAAATGTTATAAGGTCTATGGGAAAACTTGGAAAGTGGAAGTAAAGAGGCTGAGAATTGAAAAATATTTATTATGTGCATGGCAATCTTAGCTTGTAAAAAACCAAAAAAAACAAACCACAACTTCTGATGAAAATTAATGACATTCAGCTGGAAACTTGGTGTCAATGAAGAGAGATTTTTATGTGGATATAAAAAGCCTCCTGGATGAGGAGAGCGCATTGAGTGCCCAGTTATCTTTGCTGGGTAAGAAATGAAACCACTTTCTGTCTTGATGTAGGAAGATGCAGGTGGTCCAGTGGCACCAGCCCTGTATTGTTTTTGCTGGAGGTGGAAGTTGGGCCTCGAGGAGTCCCTAACAGGGTAACGTTAATTACTAACTACTGTTGATGGTGTGGGGGGGGCCTGTGGGACAACCTGCCCCTGCTTTGTGCTGGGGGTGGTGGCCCTTGTGTCCCGGGTGAGGATGGAGGTGGGACAAGCAGAGACCGTCTGGCTGAGGAGTCCAGGATGAGCGGGGCTGTGATGGTGTGGATGCAGACATCACATACGGGGGCTCTGCGTGAGGGAGAGCCAAGGGAGTTAAGATAGAAACGTTTGTATTCACAAGTGACAGAATCAGTTGTTTTAGAAATGTAGGAGGAGAAGGGAAAGAAAATAATTTCGAGAAACAAAATGGTGTGGGTGTAGTGTTTGATTCCTTAATTTGCTCTGTCCTTGATCACAAATAAAAGAATTACACAGGAGCTGTGTTACACCAGCCATCCTTGGTCACTGTGCTTTGACTAACATACTCTGCATTCCTGAAATACGTTTAATATATTCTTCCAATATAAAAACTGAATCCTAGTTTAAAAGCTTCCTGACACCTTTAATAAAACCAAACATCTTTATATTTCTTAAATGTGTACTGATGCTGTTTGAACTACAGGAATTTATCCTCAGCCTGTGCAATGCAGGTGCAAAGTGGATCATTTTAGCACGTTTGGGTCCTAGTTTGCTCTTGTATCTTGCTTTCTCTCCTCTTTTCTACTTCACATGTTTATGTAAGTGTTACCCAGCTCGACTGACGTTTTTCATCTGTATGAGTTAAGGGCTGACCTCTGCCAGAACAGCTACCTTGAACCCCTGTTTTTCTTGGGTTTATTTTTCTTCCCCCACCCTCCATTGCCGGCTCCTGGATTATATGGCCTGGGTGATGTCAGAAATGCACCATGTGGGCTGAAATTGTGGGGAGCTGGAAGATGATGGTTCGGGGACTCTGCAGGTTTGAGGCCTGTGTAAGACCTTCCTCTTCCTCGCGGGTTCTCGTGAAGGTGAAGCTGAGGACAGGCAGAGCTGTGGTCCTTGCCTTGCACAGGTTGAGTGGGCTCTGGCACGTTCCCAGCTGGAAGGGGACAGTGGTGGCTTTTGGGGATTTTGAAGTTTGTATTTTCTTGGCCTCTTTCTTGCAGAATGCTGTGTGCTTCGTTATAGCAAAAGTTGACTTGTGAAATAAGTTTGGTGATTACAAGACACTTGTGTTGCGCTGCGCCTGTCGTGCGCTTTTTGATTCTTCTGTTGTGCCATGAGTTGCTGTTTTGAAGCTGTTGGTTTATGGATCAAAGCAGCAGAGCTGTGTTATTAACTGAACTTGTTTTAGAGCATGTGATGGAAGTACTTCAACTGGTGTACTTGGTGACCTTTCTCTTTCGTTTAAGAGGTTATATGAAGAAAAATGGTGGACGTGGGTTGACAAATTGCAAAGTGAAAAAGAGCTGTAGGAAGTCAGTGATGCAATCCCGCCTTGTCACAGACGTCCTTGGACTTTTCAGAAAAGTCAGCTATGTTATCAGTAAAGTGCTTATATTCTTCTTCATGTTTGATGATGTCACGTAAATTTGTTCACTGAGATTTTTGGAGCGGGCCGGTAATAGTGTGGCGAAGAGCAAAAACGAGCTGAGGGGAGTGCTGAACGCTGTGTGGGATGAAAAACAGAATGATAAAAAGGAGCAGTGACTGTTTGCCTTAGTGATGTGAGCAGAGTCGCCCTTGCTCACTGAAGGAGTGGGAGGTTCTGCAGGACAAATTGCTGTATTATAAACCTGAGGATTACGTTTGTACCTCCTTTGAATGATGTTGTCATTTTGTAAATGTGGTATTATATTTCAGTCTACTTCCAAAATACTCTTCAGCACAGATTTATGACGGGGCTTAACACCAGGTGGAGATCCTGTGTCTGAAGGTTGTATCAGAGCACTTGAAGGCCATCAGCAATGAATGAAGATGCTTTAATGAAAAAAAAACAACTTGCCTTTGCATAGAAACATTAAGGTGAATGACTCTGTATCTGGAAGTACCCTGAAAATTCCTCAGCGAAAGCAGTTGGCAAGAAAACAAGCTGGTTTTGGTAGAAGGTGCTGGGTGTTGATAAGAAGGGGCTGGCTGAGTGGTGGGGGCTTATCTCTGTGAGGACCAGAGTTGGGGCAGGCTGGGCTCTCATTTCTGCCCAGGAATGGGGAAAGCAGCAGCAGGACAAACCCACGAACTGAGGCGCCTGCAGACAAACCCCTGCTTTCAGAAGGGTGATGCTGGCGGTTTTAATTTCTATGTAAAACGATATGTAGCGATAGGGGGCAAGGCAAAGAGATTGCTGAGTATACAGTTATATGTTTGAGTTTAGTGAAGGGTGTAAGGGGCTCTTAGGAGTTTTCTCAGGGTTAGCAGGAGTGGGGCATTCAAAGCAGATGGAGAGCTGCGTGAGAAATTGCTGCTTGTTTAAAATGGAAGGCTCGTTACCATAATTGTCTTGTTTAGAAATAACCACGCAGTTTACCTCACCCTGGAGCGTAAGGAAATACTTGGATTTTTTTTTTTTGTTTTTTAATTAATGCCTGAAGAGTTGGATTTTTTTTTTTGTTTTTTAATTAATGCCTGAAGAGTGAAGGAGGACCAGCCCAACACGGTGTTCCCAGGGAGTCATGGATGCAAACTGAAAGTTGGCTCCTCGCTCCGCGTCCAGCGGGCGCCGGGATGCTGCAGTTTTCCAGTGTGGGCCGGGAAGCGGCAGCGGAAGAGTCAAACCTGAGGGTGCCGGTGGGATGCCTGCAGTGAGCAGGTCTTTGTTTCTTGACAGACATTTCATGATTGATTTCTTGATACAATATTAATGAAAGCAGAATCCCTCTGTAACTTAAAATATAATTTGGTGCCCCGTAATCGAAAGTCTTGTAAATTGACTGGATGCATTATTAAAGACTTCTGAATTACGTATTCTTTGTGGAGCGCCGTGTATGGGGACCCTGTATGTGATGCTTGTTTTATGGGTTGAGAGCTGTCTTGGGGAATGATTCAGATATTGCTCTAACTGATTTGTGATGTGATGCAGCAGAATTCCAGCTGAATGAAAAGTGGCTGTAGCCACCAGGCTTCTCTGCGCAGGGTCTCTGCATCCTTTTGAACTGTAATCTTATCTTCTTTTTCTCATTGCTTATGCCCTTCTGCACAGGGTTTCATCCAGGTGTAGTCTTTGTCCTGTCTGATAATGTATTGTATAATCCCAAATTCTATACGGGTTAATATTAAAAAAGAAGTGCCTGTGTTTGTTCCAAACTTTTTGCTAAAATGTAGATATCTTTTAAATATATATGTACAACAGACCGGAAAACTTGTGTAAGACAGAGCTGAAATGAGATACTGATAAAGCAGAGATTAGGAGAAGATCAGCGGCAGCAATTTATTGAAGTGTTTGTACAGGATTTGTTTTTGAGTTATTCACAACATGGAACATATTTTTCAGGCATGTGCACAGTGTTGTGCTTTTTAATTCAGTCGATTTACTGCAGGTATTCCATCACAGTATCCTTTTGCCTGCCAAAATCCTCAGTGGGGTCTGCAGAGAATGCCTCTAGGCAATGGAAGAGTAGATGGGAGATTTTCTTGCTGATGGGAGACAGTGATGCTGTTGGACTGTATTTTGGTTGCGGCGCGCTCAGATTTTTCTTTCTAAGTAAGCCAGCCAACCCATTACCTCCAGTGAAACAGCTCCCTGTGCAAGTGTAGCATTAAAAGCTTTTTTTTTTTTTTTTTTTTTTTCCTATCCTCCTGGCCCTGGCAGTGCACAAGGGGACGAGTGGCCTCGCTGATGGTTTGCCCTGGCACCCGCAGCACAGGCATTGGAGCCCTCACCCTGCCCAGTGCCGTGGCCGTTGGGCACAGCGGGGAGCTGCCTCCGCTCCTCACCAACTACATCCCCTGTCCACCAGCGATGCCCTAAAAATGCCCTTTTACCTTTGACTCCTGGCTAGTGACTCACTGATGAAGTGGCAATGTAAAACACTTGCAGAGATCTACTGCTTGTCCGTGCAGAGGTGATGTGTCTGTGCTCAAAGGTGGTTCCTGGCTAAGGGAAGAAATCAAACTGGAAAGAAATTTGTTGGGGTAGTTTGTTGCTTGCAGTGACAGCTTATCGTCACTGGAAAATGTGGCACAACTCAGTCGTGGGCTTTTCAATCCCTTTTATCCCTGCTGTAAAAAATGAAAAAGTGCTCAGTCCTGAAAACCTAGGTTATCAGAGATTTTCTTTTTCTAATGTAAAGTAATAATTTTGGGTAAGAATGAGAGATCTGAGCAGGTAAAAACCAAATAACAAAACTGTAAATCAGGTAAAGATGAGATATGAACTAAAAACCATATGAGTGATGGAAGTGACAGTTTTTTGGATTATTGGCACCGAGAAGCAGCAGCTGTTTCATGCAGGCGAGTGGGGATGCCCCAGCAGCTGGGCAAAGCTGTGCCAGTCGTGCTGCTGTTCACTGAAGGTGACACACACAGACAACGATGCAGCAACGTCAAGAATCACCAGGAAAAATGCTGTCTCAAAAAGGCTTTGGGTCAATAGCACTATGAATTTTTAAGGAAAAGCAAATAACTAGCAGAAGACTTACAAGGGAAGCAAGTGAAAATTGTATTACTCCTGTCACAGAAAAAAGATCAGGACAAAAAAAAAAAAAATTAGATAAACTGGAGGATAAATCTTTCTACCACAGCTAGGGAGTTAGCTGAACTAAGACGTCTCTTCCTGCTTCGAGGTTTTGTTGCTGTGGAGGCACCAGAGCATAATTCAGAATGAAATATGCAACTCCACATTCATGACAAGATTTTACTCTTTTTTTTTTGAGACCAGGCGGTTTCAGGTTTCCTGATGGTTGAGTGTTTCTTTAATTGTTGTGGTTCTTGAGTTTTCTTCCTCTTCAGTAAAATCAATATCTCTTTCATCTGAACTCAGCTTTTAAAGAAAACTTAGCTAAAATGGAGCGCTGCCATCGTTCATGACAGTGCCTGGCAGGGGGCTGACTGAAGACTACCAGAATAATTTTGATTATCGGCCAGCATAACCGGACTGAGGTGAACTGTTGGAGCACGATGCTTTTAAACATCACTTTCCCGTGGACGTGGTGTAATGTGGGTTGTAACAAGGCCACTATAATTTGATTGCACAGAGCTAGTACTTCCCTGGCCTGTGGCCTTGCAGCCGTGGTGCCCCGTGGTCGGCTGGTGTCAAGCCTGCAGGCAGGACCACGGACCCTGAGCTTCGCGCTACGTCATCTCTTATCTTGGCATTTGCTCTCATCATTTGTTACCTCTCTTGGTTCTTTTAATGGATTTTTTTTATCAGAAACAAAAGAGAACTCTTTGGCGATGAGAGAAAGCCCATGTAATCACGACTTGAAGCCAGCGATGAGAATTTGTGGTTAAAGACCCTCTTGTTTTCAGTACATTTGATAAAGGATCTATAAATATTTCCTTACCAAGAGCTGTGATTCTTTCATTTCAGAGCAGTTTTCACTACTACATGGGATGCATTTTAATTTGTTTCTTAGAGGGGCAATTCACTTTTCAATCAACCCTTCCATCTTTTAATTTATTTTTGGTAAAATGTGGCAATTGTAAGCATATCTGTGTGTAAAATCTGCAGAGAATTCACCATAACTTACTTTCTTGTCTCACTTGTCTGAGTAATGCCAGGTCTACTCTCACTTCCAGTGTGCTTCAGTTGCAATTTTTAGACTTCAAATGCTGGAAGACTGGTTAGAAGAGTGTGAACCTTTCAATGTGTACTTTAAATTTTTTTTTTTTTCCTAACAGATTTTCTTGGTGAACATGATGATTTCTTCACCTGTAGCTGTTTTTCAGCTGAATTCTGAACAGTGCCAATAAACAAGCGAACAAAAACACTCCTGTCCAATACAAATATATCTATTAACCCTCCTTTCATCTTGCTTGCTATTTCTTTTAGTAAATTCCATTTTTATTATCTTTCACCCTTTAATCTTGCTGTCTTTGCTGTTTGTCCTTTGGTTATTTTTCTGTGCATTCTCAGCCTTGTTTTCTGCTGTAATAGGCTGTGTATGGCTCGAGCTCCAATGCCATGCTTTTTTCTGAGTAATAGGCTGTTGATTTAAAAAAGCAATGGAGAATGTTTGTATCCTGTGTTCTACCGCATTAGATGTCTCGGGTACTTTCTGGAGGTTGGTTTTGGTTTTTTTTTTAATTTGGATTTGGGTTTCATGAATGTATTTAATCGGACTGCACAGTGTCACTTAAAATATTTAATAACTCAACAATAATAATTTATCTGCTGCCTGTTTCTACTAATCTTGTACAATTGGGCCAAGTTTGCAAATTGCTACTGAGAGCAAGATAGCCGTAAAAAAGCTTTCATAATGCAGAAGAAAAGCCTTTGTATAAACAAGTTAAAATGATATATGCTTTTCCTGTTAAACAGAGAGATGACTTTAAATGGGTTCACATTATCATTTTGTTTGCAGTTGTCAAAAACTCATTAATTTTAAGTCAAACTACCTAGCTTGCTGCTTCAAATTGCTTTTAAATTACACATGGGCTGATCAGTCTTGAAAAGCCAAATTAAAAACTCAGCTGAGGGCACATTTCAAAGCCACAGATACAACACTTAATTCTAATCTGGTTTTCACAGGCTAACCTCCCACCTCCAGCACCTCTCCGGTTCCCGGCAGGGCTGGGGGGAGAGGAAGTTTTAGTGACTTAGATATTTCTAGGAAGGCTGGGAGGAAAGGAAAAGGTGGAAACAGGGAACTATATTTAAATAATGACCTATTTACATTGCTTAGTTTGAACTACTAGAAGCAAACTTAGAAAGATGTGACGTTGAGATAATTGGTACTGTTATAATGTGTGAATTTATTTTTTTTTCTTCCTTCAAGGAGACTTGCTCCTACTCCAGTGTAAGTCCCTCTCTGTTTCATGGGAGCACAGTGTGACTTAACCTGGAATACAGAGTGGTGTGCAGGAGGGCTCTTGGCAGTCAGATTCTTCACTTTTTCTTTTTCTTTTTTTTTTAATGTCTTTGACCAGCAAACTGCAGAAGTTATTTACAAGTTATTTACGAGTTATGTCCATGTGACTTAACTGAGTTGTCATTTGTGCTGAAAAAGCTGCAGAATTGTTGTACTGTATTGAACTATTAGCCCTTGAAATTTGGCCTCATTTACCGGGATCTTCAGAGGAAAAAACTTGAATAATTTCCTTGAAAAATCACTGAACCCTCAAAATTTGCTCTGTAAACAGTGTTTTACATTTCTAAAGGCCCTTGGTTAGCAGATTGTTCTTTAAAATGGAAGCTTAATGCCTTCCAAAAGAGATTACATATTTTGTCTAGTGTAGCTCCGTAGGCAGTTAACCTCTTCAGGCTCAGTTCTGCCTGTGTGCCACTGTCCCACCAGCATACTGCTTTTTCCTCCTGTGATGTTGTATTTAAATATGATAAATTTTAGCAGGCTAATTGTGCACAATACATTTAGATTTATTTTTTTTTTCTGGTACTCTGTGCTTCCCTCATCTGCCAGGCTCTTTCACATCAGTTTTGACAGCTGTAATGTCTATATTCCTGATGTTGGTTTTGCTTTAAAATAAAAAATGGCAAGGAAAAGATCGTGCAGTGGCTGAGTGTCCGTGGCATCTTTTGGATTTTAAGAGAGAAAACAGGAGTGAAATTGGTGTCAAAGTTGGAAACAGCTTGCACTGTACTGTTCCCTGATAATACACTGACTTCTATTAGGGCATTATGCTTTCAAACTGCTATTTGATTGCAGTGGATATGTTCATAGCTGTCAGCCCTGATGGGGAATGGAGGTACCTCTTGTTCCTTATTGGGGATTATGTGACAGAGAACTGAAACACCGGGACTGTCAGGAGGAAGAGAGCAGAGAGCCTGGGAATCGCTGCTGGTTTATCTCCAACCTGCCCCTGTAATCTGTACAGGGTTAATGCTTTAAGTAATTAATACTGTGCAGGATGCTTTGGTGCTGAAGATGTTCTTAAAGGAGGGTTTTGCTCCGTGTACTTTTATTGTAATTGAACTTAAAGGTGGCTGGTTATGAAATGCTGAAAGGAGAAGAAAGATTAGAAAATTCCCTTGGGGGGAAGGCTGTGATTTTTTTATCTTTGATAAAGGAGAAAGTATCCTGCTTGCAAAATGAGATGAAAAGTATTCCAGCAATAGATTAGCAAAAGAAAAATCTTTTGGGTTTTGAGGCAGTGCATTAATTTACTTTGACCCTTGTGGCAAGGTAAGACCCTCAAGCGACTGCATTTTTAGAGACAAAGATTGTTTTGGAGGTTCTGGAGGATAGATAAATAAGAATCCACTGCTCCTATCCAGCCTGGCTGTGGTCTGCCGAGATCTTCCCCTCCGGAGAGAAACTGTTCGGCCCCTTAAAAAACGATCCAGCGTGTGCTTTGGGGACAGACCGTGGCTGAGCTTTTGTCCCCAGGGCTCCTGGTTGCAGAAGGCGCTGGGGCTGCGAGCCCCACGGGACGCTGCCGCCGCTGGGAGCTGCGGTCGGAACCAGCTCCGGAGCGTGGGACAGGAAGGGACTGTCCTGCCGGACGGCTGGCTGCAGAAATGTGCCCAGCTGTCCAGGGGCCGCAGCGGGGAAAGCGATGCTTTGTCAGTTTTTCAGCTAGAAATGCGTTTGCAGCGGTGTACCAGTTTTCAGAGGGGTGTTGCGGACTTTAATTATTGCCTTCATACCTGAATTTTGTCTATATTTCAAACTTAAATTTAATGACTTCTACTAAAATAGCTCTTTACACCTGTAATACAGATACTAGATGATTTTTAAGGTCCCTTCAAGATTCTGTAGTCTCCTTCAAAACCTCCAGGCTCTCCTGTTCTCTTACAGCTGTTGTCCTGTGCTATTACACAGCCCCATATCTATCCAGCAGTGCTTTGGGCAGCTTTTAATGTCTTAAATGATGATGTTACTACGCAAAGACACGTTGAAAGGTTGGTGGATTTCTGCTTATTCATTTAACTTATTGCTCAACATGCAGTAACGTTTTTCACAGTGTTGGTGAGAGGCTCTGACAAGTGCTTCGTCCTGCTGCTCTCAACCCTTGTTGCATTCAAATAATTAATATCCCCATCACTGATGGAATCCACCAGGTTGGATTTTTTTATTAAGCTGCTTGCAAAATAGTTTTCTGAAGCTGTCAGTGACTCGGATGCGTGACAGTTACTTCGACATGTGCATGCTGCCTGGCAGTGAGTAGCAGCGTTCTCATCCTCCTCCCTGAGTTTATGCCCGCAGTGCTAAACCCCATAATAACCGTTGCATGACTGATAACGGAAACATCATCTTTGTAGCAAACAGAAAGTAAGGGGCTGGCGTAGTTCAAGTGGTTTTCAAGTGTCTGGGCTGTAGTACAGAAAATTGCGTATCCTTATTTACTGCTCTCTGTAGGTGTGTGTTGTTATGACCAAGAAATAGAGGCTGATGATTTAAGGTCAATGGGACAGCAGACTGGCAGGATGTGTTAATAGGTATCTGTTGGTCAAATCTGTGGTAGGATCATGTAACCTACCTGGACAAAGCATTTGACACTGTCCCACGGGACATCCTTTTCTCTAAATTGGAGAGACATGGATTTGATGGACGGAGCACTCGGTGGAGAAGGAATTGGCTGGATGGTCACACTCAAAGGGTTGGGTCAACGGCTCCATGTCCAAGTGTTGAGCAGTGACGAGTGGTGTCCTCAGGGGTGGGTGTTGGGACCGGCGCTGTTTAACATCTTTGTCAGCGACATGGACAGTGGGATCGAGGCACCCTCATCAAGTTCACCAACGACCCTGTGCTGTGTGGTGCGGTGACACGCTGGAGGGAAGGGATGTGCCATCCAGAGGGACCTGGACAGGCTGGAGAGGTGGGACATGCAAACCCCATGGAGTTCAACAAGGCCAAGGGCAAGGTCCTGCCCATGGGTCCGGGCAATCCCCAGCACAAATCCAGGCTGGGCGAGGAGTGGCTGGAGAGCAGCCCCAAGGAGAAGGACTTGGGGGTATCAGTGGATGGAAAACTGACTGTGAGCCAGCAACGTGCGCTGGCAGCCCAGAAAGGCCCCCGTGTGCTGGGCTGCACCCAGAGCAGGGTGGGCAGCAGGGCGAGGGGGGGATTCTCCCCCTCTGCTCCGCTCTGTGAGACCCCCCTGCAGGGCTGGGTCCAGCTCTGGGGCACCAACAGCAGAAGGACACGGACCTGCTCGAGCGGGGCCAGAGGAGGCCATGGAGATGCTGGGGGGACTGGAGCCCCCCCTGTGAGGACAGGCTGAGAGAGTTGGGGGTTCAGCTGGAGAAGAGAAGGCTGCGGGGAGACCTTAGAGCGGCCCCCAGGGCTGAAAGGGGCTGCGGGAAAGCGGGGAGGGACTCTTGATCAGGGCTTTGGGGATAGGGTGAGGGGTCAGGGTTTTAAACTGAAATAGGATAGATTCAGGTTAGATCTAAGGCAGAAATTCTTCCCTGTGAGGGGGGTGAGGCCCTGGCACAGGCTGCCCAGAGAAGCTGTGGCTGCCCCCTCCCTGGCAGGGTTCAAGGCCAGGTTGGACGGGGCTTTGGGCAACCTGGGCTGGTGGAAGGTGGCCCTGCCCGGGGCAAGGGGTGGGATGGGATGAGCTTTAAGGTTAATTTGAAAACTTGTATTTCCAAGTTTATAAATTTGGGTATGTGCAGTCCCCAGCACTGTACCCCTAAACTGGCAGTCTGGTTTACTTAAGCTCTGCCTTTAGTTGCTAGAGAGAATCTACAGGGATAATTCAGACAACCTGTGGGCTTCTGCCCTGTACTGAAGGCACTTCTGGTCTCAAGACACTTGTTTTACCTTGTCCCTCTCTCTGATGAGGGAAGGGAGCACGGAGAGATTAACTGGTCGAGTTCCAGAGTTGAGCAATGTACATTTTATATATCTGTTTGTGTCTGTTCGTATATAGAGATTGATTCTTGCAGCTAAAAGAAACCTATCAAAGCCAACAGAGCAAGAGAAATACATTTAAAATAGTTCAGTTTATTTTTTGTATATGAATAACAATGATAACCTGACTGGTAGACAAAATTCATGGATAGTTTGAATGGGAATAAACAAGGTGTGATTATTTTTTAATTATTTTTTTATTTTTTTAAGATTTGAAGTGAAACTTCAGCCTGTTGATGTTTAGTTTCCAGGGATGGAGTTGGCTTATGTCAAGCTGTTTGGGGAAAGGCAAGACAAAGAGAACAAATAATTGTGAATTCAAGAGAGGGCTGTGGTGATGCCTGGGTCGAGTGGCAGGTGGGTGAGGGTATGAGAAACCCCCTGAAGGGGCAGGGTTTGGAAGGTGGAAGCGGGCTTGCGAGTTCCTGGCTCTAGTGGTCGTCACCTCCTTGGTATAACCGGGTACAGGGCAGAAGTTGCAGCTAGTAAGGGTGATGGGCTTTCCTGTTTCTGCTTTGAATAACAACCTGAAGCCAAAGAACACTTTGCAAATGTGTCTTTACATGCATTAAAGATTTTTTCATAAATTATTTTTTTTTATAGCAAGATCTGCCCTCATTTTTGAATGAATTGAATCTGGCTGTGCTGCAGCTTTCCCTTAGGTAAGCACATTTCCTGACTGACTTTCATTTTGAGACACTCTGTGGCTTTGGTGCTTACCGAAAGTTGCTTCAAAACGCAAGGACGAAAGAAAAAACCCTGAAATTTAAGAAAATCTCGTATTTCTTCTGAGTATTTTTCACCGGAGGTGATACAGGCACATCTGTTGATGTCTAGTAGGCTGCTGCTCAACCCTGCCTTGAGGAACCACAAACACCCATTGTGTTGGGCAACACGACGGGCTCTGGAGCTCGCTCGTCACACAGTGCCAAACACTGAAGCTATTCACAGCGTCTGATCCAAGGGGCTGACAGCAATCTTTCTCTCTGCATAGAAACTAGAATTTTCCTCTGGGACAGAAGCAACAGAGCTCGAGGGGAAAAATGACCGTGTACAGCACCGATTTGTTGCATCCTGTCAACGGCAAGTCTGGAGCGTAGGGAAGCTTCCACTTCCCTGAGCCAAAGGCAGGTGGTATCAGCTCTTTAGTATATGGGGTTAATGGCTGTGTTATATATGCTAATCTTTCTCAAAAATGAGGCTTTTTATTTTTTTTCATATGTTATTAGGTCAGAAGGGCATACTGATTTCTAGAAAGATTCCTTATAGTATTGGTCTGGTTTTTTTTTTAATGCTGTATTGATGAATTGTATCTATGGAATATAAATGCAGTTTCAAAATACCGTTGTGATCTCAGGTAGAAGGCAAAGGGAACTTTTTTGGCTAGTTTCAGCATCTAAAATCAACAGTTAGAAATGATACAGCGTGTAAACATCAGAAGTAGTACTGCATTTGCAGGGAATTGGTGGCGTGTCAGAATTTGCTGCTTAGGGGTTTGCAGCAGCTGAACAGTAGCTCATAAATTTTCAAAAGTATTAAAGAGATTCTGTTAGTTTTCAGGGCCAAAAGGAAACAAAACTCAGAAACCGCAGAGGCATTTATGTAATTTCTGACTCCGTGTTTAAGAACTCCCATGGGAACCTCTTAAAACCAACAGGTGTTTTCTAGCTTTTTAGGTCTTATTGTTTTCTAGCTTTTTAGGTCTCCCTGGAAACATATAAACAATTGCATCACCTGCCTGCTCTTTGATCAGAGTCTTGAAATACTGAAACTCTTCTTGTTTAATTGCAACATGTGCTGTTTGGTAGCATGATTTGTGAAACAGTGTATTCTTAAAATCACTTCATACCTAGGTCGTGGTAAATACATAATGAAATTCAAGCTTAGTACCAAGGTACTAAGTGGGGGCAATTGGTAATTGTTGCAGTAAAATTAAGTTTGGGATTGTTGAGACAAAAAAGTTGTTGTGTTTCTTTGGTTTGGGGTCTATTTTTTGTCCGTTTTAATTATACAAAAGTTAAATAATTGAGCAAGGATGATGTTGATGGCAGCAATTCCCTAGTGTGGCTGAGCCTCAAAATAGGAGGTTGCTCCGTCCCGAATCCCTGTAGCCTACATTGCTTCTGGATTGTCTGGCAGCTGTTCTTTTTTTATATATTTCTCCCCAAATCCCAAAGTGGCAATTCCTTTTGATTTATAACAGACATTCATTAAATAGGAAGTAGTATGCATTATGGAAATACTTTGTAGAGTTGATATAGGAAAAACAATAAATAGAATTTTTAGAAAATGAACTTTATTACTGCTTTGGGATTCCAAGAATTGGTACAAAAAAATCCAATATGTAATTCTTTAACAAATGCAATGAAAAAATCTATGATGTACAAATTGTTGGTTTTATAGCCTCTGATTCATTTCCTATAAAGCTTATTACTTATTAAAGTCTTCAATAATTTTATATGGTGGATAATAC
>NW_020799105.1:24180513-24206108 GCF_003259725.1 Athene cunicularia
TTTTTTTTTTTTTTTTTTTTTTTTTTTTTTTTTTTGAGATGCAGGTCATTTTCTTAATGCCAGACCAGCTTATCTACTGATGGTGCACCACTGTATCTGAAATGTTAAGTCAAAACCAATTCTCAACACAAATGAAACCAGCTAATGTAGTGTCAATGTCCTGCCAGACGGTAAAGCAGAAAGTAAAAAAGGGAAATAAATTATGCAGATAAATAGCATCACAAGAGGGAGCATTGAGTATAGGGTTAGATGATGGATGTTGTTTGAGACTGTTTTGAGTGTCTGTCCGTCCGTGAGCTTTCAGCCAGGATCAAGTCTTTAAAATATCATCTAAATGAATGAGGAACCTTTATAATGTTGGATCCTATAGAGGGCTAAAATTATGTCATGGTCTTGTGGTCCAGAGATCCAAATCCAAATTATTTCTCCTTCCAGCCTTGAATACTATTAGCAGGCATTATTTCGTAGATGTCTTTTAAAACTTTATTTTAAAATATTGTTTCATGTTAACTGAATGGCCCAGGGCAGGCAGGGATCCCTCGCTCCAGCCTAAAGGGAAGGACTTGAACGGCACTTCAGCACAGCGGTCCAGTTTGATGCTGTCTGGGTTTAATTTAGCAGATTTGGGGCGTTTTCTAGGGTTATTTTTACAAGAAAAGGAACAACTTTCTTATTGGGAATGTTGAGCAGTTGTTACTGCGCGTGGGTGGGCTGTGTCTGGGCGATGTTACACTTCATTTTGGCTCATCTCTTGGGGGATACCTTCTCTCCGTTTATGTCTTCGGTAACATGTTTACTGTTAGCATTTAAAAAAAAAAATCATCTGGTTTTCATTTTCCTTTTACAATGTTTCTGCATAACAAATGGAACAAATTTATTGCATATTCTTGCTGAGTTAACCTCAGTTCCCAGTAACCCGTGAGGACCAGCCAGGAGCCAACTTGTGGACTGTGCAGACTCTGTTTCAGCAATACTTGAAATAAAAAGTTGACTGATATTGTGAAATAATGCATGATATTGTGAAGATACAGGGTACGTTGTTGCATGGTATTAAGGCACTAACAGGGATAGATACTTGGGTTAATGTTGTGGCATTCTGTGCTGCTTCCTTCCGAGGCTTAGGCTATGTACTCTTGAGAGTGTCTCTGACGCTGACCTGGTGGGGGTGGTTTGTGCAGAAGCTTTCTTATATTTTTGACTGAGGCATAAACTGATCATTCCTGGTAACAAAATTATATTTCTGTTGTTCGTGTCTGTTAGAGGAACAAGGATAGCTGTCAGATAGGAAATAGCCATTAAAAGAAGAGGTAAGAGCTGCTGTCAAAATTCTTTTTCATGACTACGTACAGAATTTGCCATGTGACCGAAGGAATCTCATTGGCAAATGGAGGATTTGGAGAAGAGGAGCTACAGAAACATGCTGCTCCTTACAGTAAACACAGGAGGAATGAAGAGAGAAAAAATCTTTCCTCAGATGCACCAATATATTTGCTGCCATCAGTAAAAGTGACTGGGACGTCTTTCATATTGTCTCCAAAAGATTTTTTTTCTTGAATGTAATAATTAGAGGAGCTTATGACGACTTGCTAATAGTCCTCACCTTCCAGCGTTTGTGCCATCATTTCACTTCTGAATGCTCTGGGCTGGGATGTGATTCTCTTCGGTTCCCCCCCCCACTCCCCACACCCAGCTGTGGTGTAGCTACTGGGAAGCTGCTAAACTGGTCTTCGCTCTGAGGCTTTGGGTTCCCGAGGGCCCTGAATTTTAGGTTGAGGGATGAGAACAGTCAGAGGTCCTTAAAACTAGACCCTTTGGGTTTCTGTCCCCCTGAAACAGATCTCCCTGGGAGTTGTGGTTGCAGTAGGGGCACTTTACACTCTACAGGGAGATGTAAGAGAGGAATACACGTGACCCAGGAGACTGAGTGTTGATTTTTTTCCACATCTGTGGAGTGTGGACAGACATTCTTGTGTAGCCCATAAGTCTGTTGAGCGCCTCACATCTTTTGTTGCTGGTTTGTGGACCTGCCTGCCAGGTCCCGTCGCCATGTCTGTCCTTCCTGTAGCTTCAACCTCAGAGCAAGAGGGAAAGAAGAGCACACGAGCAGGAAAGGCCTTTCTAAGCTGATTGATTTCTAACTCTGTGATGTTTATAGTTGAATTCATCTGTATAGGCCTATCTGGCCACCTGTATTGGAGGGAAAGGTTCATCTGAAAGACAGGTACTGTTATTTGAGCCTTTTGAAGGCAACCAAGTTGAAGAGGGTGTTTTCTTCATGGAAAAATAAGACTGTGCCAAAAGCTGGGCATAACTCCATTATTTAAGGAGTGGAAGGGACTGGGGCAGCAGAAGAGCACATGGAGAGTCAAGTCTACCCCTTGACTTTAAAACCCTGTCATGTGTGGACTTCACTCTGGAAAAAAAAATGTGTGTAATACATGCATTGGAAGTTATGGGACTCTGGAGGTGGCAGGAGTCACTGTACTGGTCGTCATTCTTGGCCTTGAACAGCTCCTGGAGATCTCAGAAGATATATCGGTGTTCATTATGTGTTTTCAGCTTGGAGTTGTAGAACTCCTCCCTCCTCGTGTTTTTGCAAAATAGTGAGAGTCCATGTGAAATCCTGTATTTTTGAAAGGAGATTTATATGTTTTTATTTCACTCTCCCACCGGTAGTTTTTGTTTTGCAACTGGATTTTGGGTTGTTTATCCAACCTTCAAACATGAACATCTGACGTGCTCCTGGAGCCAGTAGTAATAATGACTTAAGGAAGAACGAAGGTCACCATTTCTTTTTGGATAATTGTATGGAAAAATAGCTGAAATAAGCAAAAACTGATACAAGTTTGAGTTTTCATCTCCCACATTAGGCAAAAGGTGGTTCAGAGTTTCTACAGGAAGGTCTTAAGATAGCAACATCCAAGCCCCTGTAGGACGCATCCAGTATATTCAAATGAAGGAAATTTTGTATAAATCATGAAATGCTCTCTGAGGGCAGTAACTTGTATTTATCCCCTCAATGTTACAGAAAACAAACTTGGAACCAATTTCTGCTCTTTAAAGCATCACTGTGAGTCTCTGGAGGATGCTGGCCTCCTTCCTGTGCATGTAGAAGTCTCCAAGGAAAAGTCCTCTCCAGTCGACTCAATCTGTGGAGTTGGAACTTTCTTCTGCACTAAGGCAGAGAAACAGTTTATTTGCATCGCGTTTATTCTAAAGCAGAAGAAAAGGCTATAGGCCAATTTAGCATCAAAGCACATTTATAATGAAAATTGGCAATTCAAAGGGGAGGAGGTCACGTCTCCTGTACTGCAACGTTAAATGACAAAATAGTTCCTTGAATCTTACAGATTGGTTGTGGAATGGTTAAGGTGAGGCTGTGCTAGAATGAAGAAGACGAAGGTGATGTTTAAACGTTTCCTGCTGTTGAGGTATGTGATTGTGAGAATCCCATTGTGATAAAACTTAATGCCTCAGAAACTGGAGATTGTATGTACTTATCTGGAAGTTACCTTTCTTTCAAGCTGATAAAATTCTGAGGAGACTGAAAATAGGAATTGCCGTCCATTGAGTTGTGTCATCTCATTTGGAACAGGTTTTCTAGGCTCTAGTCGATGGAAAAATATATTCTTTAAATAATATTTAATGCAATCTATCATGTTCATGAAGTAGAGTTGCATTATATGGGCTGTGGAAGAGAGAACTGAGGGAAATAACTCTTACCAGTGATCTGGTGGTGTGGATGCTGCTCCCAGGCCAAGTGTCTGCTGGAGCAGACCTGACCTGGCAGTGCCGGTCTCCAGGATGGGAGAGGGGTTAATTAATGTTCTCTTTGCATTACACTGGAAAAAAACTATTCCCATATCTGTGCAAATGGTTCAGGATTTACTTGAGCACCAGACAGAGATGACTGCAGGACCTGCGAGCAGAGCCTGCGTTTCCTTGGCTCCACAGAGGAGCTGCTCTGCTTGGCATGGTCGGTCTTTCTGGTCTGTTTATCTTCCCTTTTGCCCACAGGGAGCCATTCTGTGAAGGAGTTTTTTGGACAGGAAAAGTTACAAACTAAACAGAGACAACAGACAAAGGCTGAAGTAAATGAGCTAACAGTGTTCTTGTTTTGTCGATTTGAATGAAGGCTCTTCGGGTTATATGAATGTCTTCTTCCAGCAAAAATTGTTAATCGGTTTCTGCCTGTCCTCAGTTACTTATTCATGCCCCTGAGCTGCCACTCACTGAAGATGTGTAATGTTGTTATTTGCGGGCTGTAAATCAGATCAGGGAAATGTTTCCTTCTGCAGGGCTCTTTTATTTATCTTTTATTTATTTCTTTTAACCCAGATAGTTTCTCAGGCTGGCTTACAGCAAACAGTTATGCCAACACCAGGGATGGTGTGGTGTGGAGCGGTTGAGGTTCTCAGCTACGGAGGGAGGAGAGAAGGGACGAAGGGGAAGAAAAAGGAGCCTCTGATCTTGGATATTGTTTTTATTGCTGTTTGTATTCATGCACGTGCTGCACTCTTTGTTTTTCCAGTGCTGTGAGCTGTGCTTCCTTTCAGCCTAATGTTAAAAAGAAGGTCCCCCATGGTTAGATGGTGTTTTAGATGGCTACGTCGCAACTGGTGGCCGTGTCTTAAAGACGCCACGCAAAGACAAAAGTAAAAAGATTGAACAGGAAGAATAATAAACTAATTATTACTAAATCAATATGAAACGTGACATGGAGAGCCATGTTTCTGTAAAAGCACAGATGGCTGTGACAGAGCTGCCCTCTCCTCGGGCTGTGGCAGTAGGTGCTGTAGCCAGGACTGCCCTTAGGGTAGAGGGAACTGGCATTGCCCAAGAACTGAGATTCTGACTTAAATTCGTGGCTTCCCCTGGATGTCCCAGTTTGAGAGCACACTCTTGTACCACTCAGCCTGTCAGGTTTGCACTTCCTGTGACACTTCTCTGATTGTCCCAGGGGGAAATTGCCTTGCTCTCCGTAATCCTTTCAGAATGAGCATGTTATCAAACCCTAACATGATTTCCGGATGTTGCAAAATAAGGTTGTTTTCAAGATCTATATTGCCACATATTGATGCAGAGTTTAGTCATCAAGTTTTGCTTCTGGTAATTTGTTAAATAACTGTTTAAAACTTCAATAACAAATACATCTGGGCTATTTAAAAAGGGAAAAAAAAAAAATCTCCTATGTCCTTACAGAGATAATATTTCATATTATCTTCTTCAGAAGTACAATTTATCCTCTGACACAGAGGGTAAATCCAGAGCTTCTAAAGCAGAACCCTAAAATGTTTGCTGCAAACACACATCCCTTGTTAACTAGTATTTACATAAAACATGCTGACGCCACTTTGGGGAGATTGAGTAGGATGCTTTCTCAGCTGCTGAAATTTGCACACGAGATGGAAGATGTTTTGATTAAAAGAAAAAAAAAAAAGGGTTAGCTGAATATTTTTTTCCATTTATTCCCATGTGTCAAAATCAAAGCAGAGTTTCTCCAGGCGTTTTGCCCATTTTTCTTTTTTTGTTCCTCTTGTTCAGATGTTTGGATTTTTTCCATCAAGGTTGTGATTTGGGTTGTTTTTTTCCTCGTAATGGAGGAATTCAATCACTTTATGAGATAAATACATGTAAAAATGCCTTTTAGACAAAAATGAACATAATGTTACCAGTTTTAGTTTCCTGCTTATTTTTAGTAATATTCATAAATTCTTTTATTTATTGGTATAAGCAGTGGTGAACTAGGGGCAGACAGTAGGACACCTGTGAGACTTCACCAAGAACGTCCTCCTGCTGTGAGAACTCCAATGAAAGAGATTACAGTTATAAGGCCTATTTTACTTCTACACATTCTTTTACCTTGTGAGTTTTCTAACATGAAGCCCCTTCTGTGACAACATTTTAGTATGTGGTTGCCTAGTTTATTTTTGAGTCGTATTTCAAAAGCTTCCTGTCAAGGAGGAAAACTCCAACTTTCTTAATCAGCGTTGAAATGACTTCTTAAAAGCATAAAATAGAATCTTATCTTTTTTTCCCCTGCAGTGAGGAAAAACATTCCCTTTCTCATTTCTTTGTTTTTATTTGCTCGTGCTTCTGGCCACTCAGAAACTAGAACAAAATCTTTTTTTAGAAACTAGAGCAGAATTTTCATAATAAACCTGATCTTGTGCAGATTCAGAGCCTCCTTCGGGGGGAAGGATGCTGGAATTAGGGAGAGCTATAAGCAGTGTAATTTCAAGGATCCATATTCTAAAAAGTCTCCATGGATTTGCTACTACTGCCTGGATTAGGAAGCCCTTTAATTTGCTTTTAATTAAAATGATTTTCATTTATTCTGTGCCTTCTTCAAAGGTCCCAAGGCACCTTACAAACTTGTGATTATATATATATGAAATGCAAAATCCATATTCATGTGATGCTGAGGTTTCACGTTGAAGTATGAAAGTGAGTTTTACCCTCCTTTTTTCTACTAGCATTTTTAGAACCTCAATTCCCCATTACAGTGCACCTTATAAAGCACTGTACATCTTTGATCTCAATGAGATTGTAGTCCAAAGTGTAAACGTTGATCTTCCATAAATATCTTATCTGAATAATATATTTGAATAGCCAAGGCTTTCTTTTTGCCACCTCATTAAGCTGGAGGAAGAAATCATGTAAATACCTTTATTTTGTAACAAAAGGAAATGCACCTATGCCGAAAATTCCCAGCCAAAATGCTATAAAAATGATATATTAAAATGGAAACTGTTACATAGCTCCTATGTGTAGTTAGTTTATGCTAATTTTCTTTTAAATAGCTGATCTTATTACAATGTAAATATTCAGAAGTGAGGAAAAACCTTTCCTAAAGATGACTGTACTGCACTACATTTTACTTGTGTACTCGACAAGAATTACTAAGGGGAGACCTTCCCATGTTCCACTATTTAAAGGGTGGCTACAGAGCAGATGGAGACTCCCTTTTTACAAGGAGTTCCGTGGAAAAGACGAGGGTGGTGGGTTTCTGACTGCATACGAGGAAAATTTTTCACAATGAGAACAATCAGCCACTGGAATAATCTCCCCAGGGAAGTGGTGGGTTCCCCCAACACTGGACACTTCGAAAGATTCAGCTGGACGGGGTGCTGAGCCAGCTTATCTAGGCCGTGCTTTTGCCAAGAAAGGCTGGACCAGATGCTCCTTGAGGGCCCTTCCCACCTGCTATTCTATGATACTGAAGCACAGAGGAAATAGGGTCATCAGCAGGGAAATACCCATATTTTAAATTATTTCTGTGGTGGTTTTCTTCTTTTTGGTTATTTGCTGTGGAATTAAACCTGATGATCAGCACAGAAACCTGAAGAAGTCTAAGGAATCATATGGATAATGAAGTCTTGGGTGGGAATTTGATGCCCCAGCTAAGATGATGGAGCCGGTGCTGGGAGAGAGGAGCAGGAGGCTGGCAAGAGCAGGGATCCACAAATGCTGAATTTTTCCAGAGACTGGAAAAGTTGTTTTTATGTTGGTTCTTTTGGTTTTGGAAGAAGCATAAGATATAGTAGCAGAGATGCTAACATTTTTTTTTTTTTTTCCATGCTCATTAGTTTAGACAGCTCTGCATTAATGTTGGGACATTTTGTAACGACCCACAGTCTGCTGGAGGCAGAAGTTCTCAGTGTGCTTTTGCACGATGTAGGCAGTTGTACAAATTTGGTAACTGTAACATAAGCTTTTAATATGTGGGAATTAAAATGGAGAGACAGAATAAAGTCCTTAAAACAATTTAGACATATTTATTTAATAATAAAATTGTATCTTGAAAAAATGGGTCTTCTACTGTCAAGGAAAACCTGAAACTTTCACTTGTTTATAGAGCGCCAGAAATTTCACTGTTCAAGTTCGGGTAAGCAAAATGCCGTTTTTGACATTACACTGTTGTTTGAAGATATTACACCAGAATTGTGAGCAGCATATTTTCTTATAATACCGTTTTTGTTCTCGAAATGAATCCAGCAGTGTTGGTTTCTACGGAGGAGTTATTCATGAGGAGTTCACAGAACTTGCTGAGGATCTGGGAGGAGGGGACATGGCTGTGCTCAGCAGTTTGACTGAGGATGGTATTTTCAGGGGTTTAATTTGGAAAGGTTGGAATCTTTGCGTGGATATCTAATATACAATCTTTTAAAAAAAATGATGTGATTCAATTCTGTAGCTGTTGGCAGTCATCTGCCGAAGCTGTCCAGGTAGGGTAGAGGTGGTGCTGGTGGAGGCTGTGGTTGTGTAGCAAGAACTGAGTGTTCCCAGCAAACAGACAATTCAACTTGCAGGATTTCCTACCCTAATATGTGAATTTTTGAGTTTACTGAATTCAGTTTGAGGATTGTGGGTTTTTTTTCATTTGTTTTTCTTCCACCATTATTTCCCAAACATCTTCCCCATCTCTTACTCTACAGTCAAAACCATAAAGTCTCAATATTATTTTCTGGTAGAACCAGTAAATAAACGTGACTGAACACATGAAGGCTGGTATTTGATGAAGCATTAGTGAAACCCATTGTGAGGTAAAGCGTCTCCTAAGGGCAGATATGCCACCTTCTCCCTGCTGCGTGCTCTTCTGGCCTCTGTGGTTTACGGTGGCAGAAGATTTCTGGTGGTTTAAGTCTTTCTTCAGACCTGGAGTGGCTTGTTTCCAGTAAGAAGTTGCTTGCAAACTTTGGCCTGAGAATCTGTGAATTTTTGCTTTCTGGATTCACATTAGGCAGTAGGAAAACTGTATTTTAAAAATACAGGTGCATGGTAAAGCTGAAAAGGCCTTTCATTTATTTTTTTTTCTTGCTTTTAGTTGACTCTTACCTTGAATAAGATGTTTGACTGAATTAGAAAGATAGTTATAACCATTTTATGAAACAACTGGTTTGGGATTGTGTTCATTCGAGACCAAGAAACATTCTGCTGCAGGGTCATTTCTTGTGAAATTGGAGGCTGTTAAGACAATGGACTTTGCGGCAGCTCTCCGCATACAGCTTTATGAAGGGCCAGTTTATGCATTTGTGATGAAAACCGTAGCAGTTGTGTACTTTAAATGACTTTGTGAGCCATCTGTGTTACATCTACTGTGCTCTGTTGTTTCATTTAGGCACAGATGTTAGAAAAATGACTGGAGTTATGTAAAACTCCAGTGCAAATGGTTATTCTCTTTGAAATGAGGATGGTGTCCCCTTATTTTGACTCTGGGGAGGTCAGATGAAATGGGCTTCCTAGAGGAACATCAAATACCGCAATTTGCAGCTGAGTGTGACCCCACATGCTTTGTGAGAGCTCACTGCTCTCTATCCCTATAGTAGTGCTACCACCATGTGGCATCGGTGTGAATTATGATCCCCAGAAAAGTGGCATTTACGCTGTGTTTTGCTGCCCGGGGAGGGTGCCAGCATCCAATAAAGGACCATCATGATGGCAATCCAGTTGAAGAGACGTATCTTGCTTGTCCTGATGTGCTGCTTTGGGTCAAAAGGATGTAGAGAAGTGACTGTAAATTCTACAAGTTTAATGAACAGCCTTAAAGGCTTCCCACAAAGCAGCGTTCGCTGCTCCTCAGGCAGTGCTGTTGTATTTTGAAGGCGAGGGGAAGGCATGCGGAGGTAACCCCTGTAACTGCTGAGGGTTTTGGCCGGGTCTGCTCTGGTGCAACTTCACCTCTTTGTTCAGGATTTCTGATCAGGAGTTCATCTCTTGAGTTTATCTAAAGCTGGATATGCAGGGAATGCTGCAAAGTTGCTGTCATCTCATATGTGCATGAAAGGAAGTTCCTTAATGAGCGCAGGGTAAAAGTAATTTTCATAATTGCTGGTCTAAAATAAATTTAGGAAATACTCATAACTCCGACAGTCCCTGGAAAACCTAATCTAAGGCCCAGCTTTCCACAGAAGATTGGACCAGGTCTCCACAGCTCCTTGCCAACTCCAGCTTTCCTACTATCAATTTTAAAATCACTTGGTATGTTTCTTTCTGGACTTGCAGCCTTTTCAGTAGATGTAATTAATTAATTTCAGGTGGAGAAGGGTGCTTAAAAGAAGCCTTGGGGAGGCACATTTAAACTTGTAGCAAGCATTTGTCTTTTTTTGGGAGGGGTGGCAGTGGTGCACATGCTTTAACTCAAGTGAGTAACCAGCACGTCGGGAATAAATACGGTCGCACACCCATCAGTGAACATCTGAGTTGAGCTTTCTTTGTATTTCTGCTGCATTGAGGTGTAGTGATGTTTGGGATTTTGCCTCTTGAGTGCTTGTGGCAAATGGGCAAAACATCAGCAGTTGAAGTCTGCTGAAATAACTGCAGGTTTTAAAGTGGTTTATATTCATCAAGAAACAATTTTTGTTGTGTGGTTGGTTTGTTTTTTTTTCTAAGGTGTGGTACAGGAGTTGGATGTTAGTTAATGTTGTTCTGATTTTGCATTGTGTATACATCTAAAATGTCCTAACAAACATCCTTTGCACATCAAAAACATAGAAGACATGCAAAGCCTGACCTCTGAACACAGTGGATTTTTCCTGTTTACATTGGCCAAGACGCTTTAAAAACAATTATTTATTTTGTCATGAAGACAGCTACCAAATAAGTTCACATCTGTGGAAGCTCATCTAACGTAGTAAAACTCGGCATGTTCTGCGTGTTCTTGTCCTTCCAGGAGATCACTCAGGACTCTTGTGTGATACCATCATCTTGTCATTGGAGACACGTGGGATCAAAATGAAACGACTGCTACTGCGCTTTATCAGGGAGCAAACTCTGAAGTCAGGTTTGCCCATCAGCTGTTCCTTATTTAATCTGAACAAACACGAGAGCAAAGGTCTTTATACATCATTTTCCACTGGAGACTGTTCAGCCGTGTGTTCATATGCAAAATCTTGGCCAGTGACCTGGGTGAGGGGATGAAGCACATGCTCAAGGGGTTGGCAGATGGCCCTGGTTTGGGAGGAGCGGGGCTGCTCTGCAGAGGGACATCAAAAAGCCTCCAGGCCCTGGGCAAAGCCAAGTGCAAGGGCACAAGGACATGAAGCCCAGAGGAGAAGCCTTGCAGGGTGGGACTGAGCTGCAGTCTCCAGCTACTTGGAGGAAGGGGATGGAGAAGACAGAGCCAAGCCCTACACCAAGGTGCAGAGCGCAAGGGGAGGAAGCAGTGGGCACAAGCAACTGGTTCTATGAGGGGGAAAAAAACAAAAATTCTCCATGAAGGTGGTGTGCAGCCCAGGAGCAGGAGTGCAGGGGGGCTGCAGCATGCCATCCTCTCCTCGAAGCCCCCCCAGTACGAGCACACGTCCCAGCAGCCTGGAGCTCAGCTCTGCTGTCAGCAGGAGGTTGGACAGATTGACCCTGAAAATCCTTCTTGGCCTAAGTTATTCTGTCTCCTTCAGCATTGACGCCCACCTGAAATACTTGCCAGAAGCTGTATGTGCTAAGTGACTGGTTACTGTTAACTGGGAAGTAAGAAAAAAATTACTTACGAAAGAGAGTTCACATCTGTGTGCAACTCCAGCTGCACTCAGGTATATACAGTGGGATTCCAAAACGCTGGAGATCCTGACACTTTTTATCATCAATCTGCTTATTTTTTATTATTACTATTATTATTTTTATATATTTATTATAATTAATACTTATGATTAGTCTAAGAAAAATGGTTAACATTTCTGTTAAGAGGCTGTATTGACAGGATAGGGTAGCTCATCACAGCAGGTGTTTGTGCTGTTCTGAGGGACTGCACTGCTTTAAAACATACTCTGGTTAGAGTTGTTAATTGAATTATATTATAAATAAATTTTCATGAAGTAAGTTTACTGTTATGCTTTTTTTTTTTTGAGCCGTGCTGTTAGCTGGTGTAATACTGGAAATCCGAAACAATTCTGTTGGTTCAGAGGAAAGTAAAATTTGACATTTATGTAATGCTTAAATTATTAATGCTTCTAACAGACTACAGGGCAAAGTGAGAGCTCAGCTTAAATGTGAAAAGGGTTGTAATCTGTCTGGTGTACTTAGTGAAGTCAAAGCAGTGTTACAGACCATAGTGAATGGTTTTAAAGAAACTGAGAGGTGAACCCATGTTTCAGGGTTTAAACTCCCAACAGGGGAAGTTCAGACTGGACATTAGGAAAAAAATTTTCACAGAAAGAGTGGTCAGAGAGTGGAATAGGCTGCCCAGGGAAGGGAGTCACCATCCCTGGATGTGTTTAAGGGTCGTTTAGATGAGCTGTTGGGGGATGTGATGTAGGGGAGAACTTTGCAGAGTTGGGCTTATGGTTGGACTCGGTGATCCCAATGGGCTTTTCCAACCTGAATGATGCTGTGATTCTGAGATTCAGTCATCAGAAGGTACCATGTTTCAATATCGGTCACTCACCACCACCCATCCTCTGCAAAGAGCTGATCTTCTTGCACCATCCCCATATTTATATCAAAAATAATGCTGTTCCTAGCCCATTAAACCAGGATGTGTAACACCAGAAACAGTTTGTAAAGTAAGAAAGATAGATGTTTATATAACCTTGTGTGGTAGCTGAGATACATGTATGTATGCATATATATTATAGTATACATAGATGTATTATAGCTCTACATATATAAAAGGTAATACACAGTTCTACTCTGCTTTGAATTTTCAGTGTTGAAAAGTCCGTTTTGGTCAAGTTGGTACAGTTATGTCTTACAGTACCTCTACTTTTGTGGGTTTTGTGATGTATTTTGCCTGCGTGGGTGAGCATGCACTAATTAAAAGTCATCGAGGGGTAAAAGTCTTGGATCTTTAATGAGTTTCTTCAGATCTTTTTGATGAAGGGTTCCCCTCTGAAGGAGGAAGCTCTGCAGGTATCAGAAGTGTCAACAGAAAATGTGTTTAGATTTAGATCTTCATAGAAGGAAGAGGTTGAGATGCTGCACAGAAAGGTATGCAGATAAGTTTCGAATTATATTCTGCTGAGGGAATCATGCTGTTTTAGAAAGGCTTTTGATAATGAATGAATCACTGGAAGATCTCCTCTAAATATTGCCCGAAAGAGGCCACAGAGGTGTTTCGGTACCAGTGCTGGGAGGTGGAGGGACACTGGGCTACAGCCGTAGCTCTCAGCCACTGCAGCCAGCTCCCGTGGGTGCAGTGTGTGGTTTCACTGAGCGCCCAAACCTCTGCCTTTCGGTCCCAAATCACTCTGCTCCGGAGAGCACATGGCAGCAGCCTGCCTGGGAGCCTCCTGCCTTCCATCCATGCCTGGGCAGGTAACTTTGCAGATTGTTTGGGTTTCAGGCAGCACCCTGAGCCATCAGTACCCCCCGGGTGCAGCGGGTTAGTTCTCAAGGATAGGTAGAAAACCAGGGGCCTTTGCAGAGCCAACAACATCTTCTCATGATCTTTTTATCCTCGTGAGTTTAGAGACAACCAGTTGCATGTATAGTCAACATTTTCCCCTATTTTACCACTTTGCATTGGTCATGATTGAGTGGCATGATAACCGTCCCCAAAATCTGATCAGGAAATGTGAACTTTGTCCAAACTGAAAAATTTGAAACCTGCAGATTTTGTGACCTCCCTCTTTATCCTTTTTCCAGAACCCTGAAAAATGGCATTTCTTTTATTTATATTGTCCAGCATCAGTGCAGCTCCTCATGAAACACTGTTGTGAAAACCAGTAAGTAGAGCAGGAAGAGTAAAGGGCAGAAAAAGTGATTCACCTACTGGCAGCTCTTCAACTGTGTCCTCTGGTTAAAATACAATGAAGTCAAGAATTTCAGTTTTACATTTTTCCAAAAATGATGTTTAGGATGTGTCCTCCATCCCAATATTATTCTTGATGATCAGTGTTTGTGAAATAAGGAGAAAAAAAAAACAACAGTGTCTTGCCATTCCACCTCACTTCACATTTTTTTTTGTCAATACAGGTGAACCAAAAGTTTTGCTTTATTACTGAGGAATCTAGTTGGCAGTTGTTTCGAAAATACTCCCCGAGGATTCATCTTTCACTGGCTCAAAAACACTTTAAAGAAGGCATTGCCTTATCTCAGGAACGCATCTTGGAAAGTCATTTAGTGAGCAAATTGCCAGAATTGCAGTTGCATTGATCTGCTGTTGAGAAAAATGCTGATAATGGACTGATCTTAATCATGATATCAAAATATTGGTTCTGAGCTATTAATTAGCATGCTGTGAAAAAAAAAATATATATATATATATCTATCTATCTGTTGTGTTTTTTTTGGTTTTTTTTTTTTTTTTTAAGGAAGCAACTTAGGCTGATCTGGTTTGCTTTTCATTTTTAGTTAATGCCTTTAGTTGGTTCCCTGAAAGAATCAAAGCTTTGTGCCTGTGTGTGTGTGAGAGGGAAAAACAGAATTTCTAGGGTGACAGTAAATGAAAATACTAAAGATTTTTCCAGAAAAGAAATTTTGAGGTAGATCTCAGGATTTTGTGTAGCTTTGTTGAACGATTTTTCTCTTTCCTTCAACACCACTGTTTTCCTAAGAGTTGCCCACCGGTGACAGCATGTGCTTTGCTTTTAAACCTGTCGTTAGCAGGAAAACTCCTGCCTTAGTCTGTCATGGTACATCTGTGTTTTATTTTGCTGACTTGGTTAGAGCAGGCGATGACTGAGCAGCCAGGAGATGCAGGAAGGTGATTGAGTTTGGCTTTTTCCATGAAGTTTTAAAGCTTTCTTGATGGTTTTGGTGACACCCGGAAATCTGCTGTTCAGACACGGAGGAAGCTCATTTTATAGGAGGTTTATGACTTAATTTGCTTTTCTCTCACACTTTCCTTTGTAGTTGATCTACTTGATCTATGAACAAAAGGTCTCTTGGAAGCCAGTGTGTCTTGATTTTCTTATGTTGTTGGGTTTTGATTTTGTTTTGAAGCACTTTTCCGCAGAGTACTATTAACCTAAGTGTAGTTAACATCAGTTTTGTTGATAATTAGACTTGGGTCTCTGCTCTCCAGCAATTTTTTTTTCTTTTTTCTTTTTTTTTTTTTAAAATCTTTGTGTAACTTACTGCTGTTAATACAGCCAAATAATTAAGACAGTGAAATAGGTGAAAAAAAATCAGTTGGAGCCTGGAAATGAGTTACAATCCCATTATTTTGTCTCATTTATTTTTCAGACTATGGTTCTTCCATGGCCTTTGAGGAAAGGTATGCGGTACGTTTGAGTATGAAGGGAGAAGCATTGAGGATAGAATTTTTTTCTCAGAATTGCTCCAGTGCTACTTCTGATAAGGCTAAGATATGTTTTATGAAAGAGCTTACTTGCATTAAATTGTACATTAATGACTTGAGCTGGAAAAGCAGATCATAAGCACAAAATATGCATGCCCCAGGGCAGGTTTTTATAGCTAATGCCTGATGTGATAGGAAAGGAAGGGATATGTTTCAGACACAGACTGCAGAGCTGCTTGTAAATGCAGCTTGGTTCCATTTCTCTCTATCACTGAAGTATGTTGCATATAGGATATGTGTGTGTGTGTATATATATATATATATTTTTTTTTTTATTATTATTTTATTTTTATTCTCTCTGTTGAATAGTGTGTGAGATGGAGAGAAGCCCTCAGCACCCTGGCAGTGCCTCCTGTGGTCTCTGGGATAATTCTTACCAGTGCAGGAGCGAGTGGTTCTGCCAGGCGTGCTGTGCTTGGAAGTATACAAGCACATTATCCTGGGGTTTTTTGTTGTTGTTTTTTTTTTTTTCTTTCTCAGTGTAAAGCAGTTGACTTCAACCTAGCAAAATCAGAACTACCTGTTGTTTTGCAGCTGCTAGAAAGATTTCTTGAAAAAAAAAAAAAAACCAACCAAAAAACAACAAAAACCAACTCTGGTCTTCCATCTAACGATGCTTCAAGTTCCTCATGAGTCTTACTGAGACTTCATTAACTCAAGTTTATCTGCTGCCTTTCTGAGTTTTCCGCAATTATTAATTGCTAATGTCGAAGTAAAAGACCTTGTTTTTGTTACGTGAAACATAGAGTCCCACAGAGCACATGGGTGAACTCTTAGCTTTCCTCTTCCCATCACCCTGCTCAAAATGAGTGTGAGTTACACCATCGCTTGGTGGGGCTTCCCGGAAAGCAATTTCCTTGCTTTGGGACATCTAATAGGCTTTAAATTAGCTTTTCCAGCTCACTGAGTTCAGCTCTTGGTTCTTTTAAATGCCTGTGAAGAGACAGTTCTCTGGAGCCTTCTGGACTCTCAGAATATAGTTAAAATTACATTGACCTGGTGATAAATACCTGGTTTACTGCTTCCTGCTATCTCAAGCTTGTGCATCTTTTTCAAACATGATTTTTTTCTCCTTTTTCCTTCATGTGAGATGTTCCCTGACACGTATGAAAAAATAAAGTAGTTGGAGATGGGATTTTGAATATAATCTCTTGCAAATATGTTGCAGGAACCCCCTTTAGGGGGCAGGGAACTGTGTTAACTGGGTTTGAAGAAGTTGAGCCCCAGTTTCCCAAGCTGGGCTTTCCCAGGGCAGGGGGGAGGCAGCTGGCGTGGGAGCACGCTGACAGTGCGTTTGTAGGGAAAAGGGAAAATTGCAGAAAAAAAAAAAAATCCTGCAACTTCCCCTTTCCTCCTCCCCCAGCATTTGTAAGTAGGGTGTGATGAGACCAAGGACTGTATATTGAAAATTTTGTTTACCTGTACCACAAGGAGATTTTCTGTTATTTCCTAAGATAGAAATATGTGACCAGGTTCTCAGTAGCTGCTCTGTTGAGTAAAAGAGGGGATTTCACTTTGTTGTGGCTTCAGCCAGTCATTGATCAGCCTGAATGTTTCCTTTTCCAGTCACAGGAGGGAAATTTTGATGTTATACCGTGGCCAGTGCGTCTCAGGTTATTCCATTGAATCCGTGGGATGAGCACTTATCACATGCTGAAGCCGTGAGCAAAACATTCAGCAATCAGGTTTTCCATCACCAGGGTGGGACTATACAAGCACACTGAATTTATTCTATAAAAAAGCTCACCCTTTTTTTTGGGTGATACACTCCGAAAGACGAGTTTGACAGCCAGCAGCATTCAACTGATCTGAAAAAATGGATCCCCTGGGGCAGTGGCGTTTGCTCTTGCGCAGCTCTGCATCAGTTGGAAAGCAGGTAAATAAAAGGAAAATAAAAATTATCTGTTTGCATGAAGTGTGCCTGTATTTCTAAATATGTGTCATCTTTGGGAGCACAGAGGGAAAATACAGGAGACATTGCGTGTCTCGTATTTTGCCATGCTGGGGTAAACCTGCCCAAATGCTGTGGAAGAGGAGGGCACGGCTGGGGGTGCAGGGAGGTGACGAGGGACCGGAGGGACAGTGGGAGCACGTCTTGGTGAAATACAGCTCCACAAGTGCATTTAGACTGAAGCACTGAGAATGAATCAGAATTACTTTTAGTAGGCTCAGCCGTTGCTTGACCTGAAATAATCTCTACAGGAATATTAAATTAGGAAAAAAAAAAAAATGAGGGGGAGGAGTGTAGAACAGCAAACTATGGATTACTTAAGTGAAAAGAGTTGGAAAATACAGTTTGGAGGATCTCCTTCCTTACTCTCTTGGGCCTGTATGTTTTTTACCCTAAGATGTACATGTGTGTGTCTTGTCTCTGTGAAGCTGGTACTGTGGCTTGGGCTTAAAAATACGGGTGTATTATTTGTGCTTGAGTGACTGTGGTTCAGAATGTACCAGGGAAAAAACCAAGGTTGTGTTCTGTGGACCAGGAAAATGGAGAACTAGGAGAGTATTTTAAATATTCACTGCTTTGAAAGATTTGTTGTTTTATAGAAATTCAGTTGTTAAGTGTGGTAGCCGATTACTCAAAATATAAGATGAAAATGCAAACCAACCAAATGAAAGAAGTGAAAATATTAGTACCGGTGCATTTGTAAATTATACTGCTTTCATACTGCAGATTTTGATGATATTTTAATCCTGCTTCATCAGAAAGGGTTATCAAAAGGAAGTAAGGTTGACTGGTTTAGTTTCATATCCTCCGAAGCTAAAAGTGTCATTTAAGTAATTTTAGGGTCGTTCTCTATCTGACAAATGAAAATTAAGCATTTATGTTTCTGTAGCCTAAGGCAGTCTGGAAGTTTTATAGTTGTCTTATTAAAAAGTTACTGTTTAATTAGCTCTATCATACCAGCAGTGTATTTTTATTACAGCAGATGTAACATGCTATGATGCTCCGTACTTGTAAAATTGCACTTCTAGTCAAAATTCAAATTCTTTTCCAAATGAAAAGAAAATTCATCTTCTGAAATGGGCCTTGAGGTGTACGGTATCTCTGCGCAGGTGCTTGGTTGTTCTGCAGGTAAGCGAAAGTCTGGAGGGGGGTGAATTTTGGAGTAACAAATTATTTGTGTCATATTCCCTGGTAAAAGCCTGTGGGCAGCCATGCACCGTGCAAGCACCAAGGTTGGATTAGCAACCCCAGCGTGTACCTACCTGCTGTGACTGGGACCTTGGGACCCCTCAGTGTCCCCAGAACCCCTTGGGGAGGGATAGAACCAATGATATCCAAGGCCAACGGCATCCTGGCTGGTGTCAGCCCTGGCGTGGCCAGCAGGGACAGGGCAGGGATCTGAGCCCTGGGCTCGGCACTGGGGAGGCCGCCCCTCGCTGAGGGGGTTCAGTTCTGGGCCCCTCACCCCAAAAAGGCCATTGAGTGACTCGAGCGTGGGCAGAGAAGGGCAACGGAGCTGGGGCAGGGTCTGGAGCACAGGTCTGCTGGGGAGCGGCTGGGGGAACTGGGGGGGTTCAGTCTGGAGAAGAGGAGGCTGAGGGGAGACCTCCTGGCCCTCGGCAACTCCCTGCCAGGAGGGGGCAGAGAGGGGGGATGAGTCTCTGGAGCCAAGGCCCCAGCGCCAGGCCCCGAGGGAATGGCCTCAAGCTGCCCAGGGCAGGGTCAGGCTGGCTCTGAGGAAGGATTTCTGTGCAGAAGGGGCTGTTGGGCGTTGGAATGGGCTGCCCAGGGCAGGGGGGAGTCCCCGGGATCCCTGGAGGGGTTGAAGAGTCGGGCTGAGCCAGCGCTGAGGGATCTGGGGGAGTTGGGAAGGGTCAGGGGGAGGGTCATGGTGGGGCTGGAGGAGCTGCAGGGGCTTTTCCAGCCTCCGTGAGTCTGGGATTCTATGGAGCTAATCCCAGGAACCTCGTTTTGTCTCATACTCCTCCCGTGGTGTGAAACGTGCTTTTTTTACCCATCCTTGTGTGTCCTCCCCAGCACACCCCTGCTTGTGTTTTATCCTCAATGTTTAATGTGAAATACAGGGCCCAAACGTCACCTAAGTGAAAAACTGGACACGGAGCCTGTCTGAAGCGCAGGGGAGTGTGTGTTTGTGCCTCCTCCACGTGAGGCTGGGCTACCAGCAGGTTTCCAGTAAGCAGAAACAGATGGCTTGGGCAGACGTAGAGCTCTTGCCAGCTTCCTTTTTCCAGCACATGCCATAATAAACACTGGGGCAGAGAAAAAAAAAATATTCTTTTTATTAAGAAAAAAAAAAAATCTGCCCTTTCAGGGAAAAACTAGTTTTAGAAAGGGAGGAGCTTTCCTACCCCGTTATTTCAGTGGACGCTGCTGGTGCTTGGCATGGAAGGGGCAGGACATGTGCCTGCCAGACAGTACCAGGTTGTAGGTTCTGCTCTTGCTGTTGGGTTTGTGAAAATAAAGCTTGAGGTTTTGGAACTGAGTGTCCTGTACAAATGCTGGATTTTTTTAATTTTTTTTTTATTAACAAACTTCCAAAATAGAAATACAATTCTCTTTGATCTTAGATCCAGCATACAGTCTTGAGTCCAAAAACCTATTCCCATGGTAATAACCCACATTTGACCAACGGGTATTTTCCACCAAATAGTATTTTTGGATGAAATGGGCCAGCATTTCTAAAGACGATGGTCAAATCAACAACTTTGTTATGTGTTTCACTTCAAGGATATTCAAAAAATGGGACCCTCTTCTGTCATTTCTACACATGGTGTCTTAGAGACAGCTGTCAAGGTCTGGTGGGAAAACACTCTGCCTTTTTTAATCCCTATCCTCAAAGAAAAAACATTTCTTCATGCAAAAATCCAATTTAAAGAGTAAGGAATAGAAATAAATGATTATAGGTAGTCTTGCAAAATTATATTTTTGTGAGCTATAAAAAAATCCGCTCTAAATACTGGGAGCAGCTCTCAAAATTCGCTTCTGCTGAGTATTTCCCCAGAGTATGCTTCTATATTATTGCTACTATTATTGTACTATTAATCACATACCATTTTTCTTCTGTTCCTTAGTAAATACGTTCAGGAGTAGCAATTCTTTTTAATACCATGTCTTGAAAAGTATTGATGAGAGTTTGAATGCTGACTGGCTCTGGAAGTTCAGTTCTTTGCCAGGGATTTAAGATACGTGTGCATTTTGTCAACGGTAATGCCATCAGGAATTCCAGTGACAATTTTAAAACACATTAAATAATAAAATATCAGTTTATTATGCAGCAAGCCTAACAGTAAATGCATGCCGTTGTTGACACGAGCTGTCACTGGAAAGCAAATATTCTTTAAGTTGGTTATTTGTAGGCAGCAGAAGTGATGACAGCAACCTATAGGAAAATCAATAGCTGGATTTTCCATCAGGCCAAACTACTCCTGAATGAAACCGCTTCAAATTAGCACGTTTGCTCACTTCTGTGTTAATTAATATTGTTGAAATCTGAGTAGAAGAAAAAGGGAGTTCTGTATTAATTGTGGATGGGACAAATGCAAGCGTAGGAGTGAGGGCTGCTGGTGCTGCGTTGGGGAGCATCAGTGTTTCCTACCCCAGCGTGTTTCAGTCGTGGGTGTCCAGGAGGTCAGCCCCTGCTTGTGATTTGGGGAAGATTCATCATATCTTCAGTTATTTCTCATCATATTTTCCCAGTTATCATACATCTGCCAGTTGTCTTTCCTTTGTGATACTTTCAAGCTTACTTTATTGGTTGAAATTTGCTGCTTGAAATTATCTGACGATTAAATGCTTGAAGTCCAGCCCCTGCCAACCTCCTTCTTGTCTCCTTCCCCCCCCAAAAAAATAAAAATGTTGAGGACTTAGGGGGAGTTAATTCATGAGTAAGCAATGGTGAATTGTAGCCTTTTGGCCTTGCCTGCTAATGCTGCTGTGGGGAGTTTTTGTACAGGCTGTGATTTTTTTTTTTCTTTTTTTTTTTTTTTTTTTTTTTCTTTCTCAATTTGAGTTGAAAACTGACTTTAAGCCTCTGATGCAATGTGGTATTCGTACCTGGTAAGGTCCCAGAGGAGCCACCAGCCCTCCTGCTGGTGCCAGAGTTGCCCTGTTTTCTGTGCTGGACTTTTTCTTTAGTGGATTTTCCTGATTTTTTTTTGCTTCAATATACACAATTACAGCTGTATCTCAGAAACCGTCTGGCATCCATCTGCTCCCATCCAGCGCAAGGTTTTCCTTCTCTTACTCTTCTTTACATGTCTTGGAAATGTGGGGGTTTTTAATTATTTCACCCACTCTCTTCAAACCATGTTTGAGACAAGGGAGGCAGTGGTTTACTGCACTAAGGGTCAGGCAGAAAAAGGAGCTATAGCAAAAGGAAAGGAGAACTGTCATTAATTGTGGAAAACAAGTGCTTATTGAAGTTAATTGAAGTGTAAATGAACTTGTTGCACACATTAGCATCAGTGAAACTGAATATGCTGTTTGGTAATTGCAGTGGGGGCAAGCAGCTCTCTAGATCTAGACTGCTTCAGATATTTTTAGTTGTTCCTTTAGTCATCAGCTTCCACTTTTGTCTGTTCCAGGCACCGGTGGGAAAATACAGCAGCTCTTTTCTCCAGAGGGTCACGTTGTTCTGAGGAGATACGATTTCTTTCAGTTCTTTTTTAGCATAAAGGGAAAAATGTAGCGTTTTGAGCTCTTAGAATTATGCTGGTGAATACTTACTCCCATCACAAAGCCGTAATGTTTCTTCCTCAACGTGTCAGCTTCTTGAGGATTATTAGAAAGGTGTTAAACAGGTCAGAGTTTGAGGTGAAATAACAAATACTGCTCATGATAAGCAGCTGAGTATTTGATGCATTATCTTCCATCGGAACTGCAACATTGGACAAAACATGAAGCAGCACACCTGGGGATGTGCCTCTATTTTCTAGCAATCTGCTGGGTTTTGTACTGAATTGGGTAATTACCAAAAGTCTGGGCAAACTACACCATTAGTGGCAACTTCCAGTGAATGCTGGAATTGCTTTAAAATGATTTTACTTTCAAAACTTCTCTGGGTGAGGCCAAATGTTATCTCCAAGAACTGCCTGGTTTATGGGTCTCCGTGTGCTTCTGCCTTCTTGTGTGTCTCTTGAATGCATTAAATGAAGCAATTAGATTATAGGGGGAAAGTGTGCAGTGAAAATGTTATAAAGGTTGTAAAACTCCTCCTTAGCTACTTTCTTTCTGGAAAGACATTGTCTTAATTCTTGAGGAGTCTTGTTAACTGGAGGCAGGAGTATGGTGCTTTCCTGGAGGTGGTGGCATTGACGGAGTGTAGAAGGGAGACTCCGGAGGAGGGAATTGTTCCCGAGAGCATCTGCAGACATCAGGGAAGGATGTGTTGACCTTTATCTTCCTTCCGTTGTTGACTTGGACTGTACTCATCTGTGTCATGTGCGTGGCAGTAAAAGCTGTGGTGGTGGTGGTCTGAGTGAACTTCTACAGTGAACTCTGCTCATCACAAGAGTTTGGTTCAAAGAGCAGTTGTATGTCGCAGGTTTTTGTAGCTCTTTAGATCTACAGGTCAATGTTAAGGTGATGAAGAGGAAATTCAGTATTTTTGCAGAAAAATCTCAGGAGCTTGGACTCTGGGGTCAAGCTGTCAGGGCTGAAGCTCTCCCTGGCTGAAGACCGAAGTGGTGCTGTGGTTCATGCACAGTACAATACTCTTTACCATTTTTAAAGAACTTTGCTGGTTTTCTCCACATGAAATATTTCAAAATAGCTTGAGGTTGCTATGCCAGTTAATTAAACCCATACTGACTATAATCAGAAATGAATGGAAGCAAACATCAGTCACAGCTAAACCTGTGCTGGTATGGAGCAAGAAAATGGCAGAAACAAAAATTCACCATTTCCCCTGTCAAGCTGCAGCAGTAAGTGAATATTGTTGATTGTGGGCCAAGATCTAAAGCAAGCTTTAGAGCTGGCAGGCAAAACTGGGGTGAAAAGGGGACTGTCGCACAGAGAATAATGTACCAGGTGTGTTGAAATGGTATAAACAAGGTCTGGAGGAAGCAGAACCTTTCATTTCCATCTGCTCTTAGTCTGTGGGGTCAGAAAAGACCTTGGTATTGTAAATTAGGGAATATCTGCCTTTCAGGTGGCTGTTCGTGACAATCACCTTTGTACAGTGTTTGTGTCCGTCAGAAAATCAGCCGTAATGTCCCCGTGATGCGCACTGATGTGGACACTTACTGTAACACAATCTGTGCACAACAGAAATACAAATCAAAAAATATTACAATGACTACAAACTAACTGTCTGGGTTGGCACTATTTGAACATATGTTTGCTGTCAGCTTGGCTTGCAGATGAAAACCTTAATGTTTCAAACAAACTGGCTCTTGTGGGCTCTGTATGTTGAGGGGAGGTGTAACAGCCCCGAGAGCTGTGTCTGTGGTCGGATTCAGCAGCAGGATTCTTGTTTCAATGCTGGGAATTCATCTTCCTTTAGCGTCTTCAGTATTTTCCCAGTAACAGCTGTTCCACCCTATGACTACTGGTGTATGCTTACATAATAAGCTTACATATTATTATTTAATTATTTGTAGTACTGCTGTATTACCCGGTTTGCTAAGCATTCCGCTTTAGGCATCGCGTGAAGGCGCAGAAGTGGTTTTGCTGAGCAAGATGAGGAGGGGTTTACGCCGAAGCCCAGCCAGGCGTCTGCTCATCATGCTGACAGTGCTGGATGTGCAGGATAACCTAAATACACAGTTTTAGCCAGCTTCAACTGAATTGATTTGACCTCTTTTTTTTTTTTTTTTTTTTTTTTTTTTTTTTTTTTTTTAAGGGAAGGAAGCAGCTTTCTTTGTTGGTTTTTATTTTCAGCCTGTCTGTTAAGCCCTCTCACATTTGTATTCAAAGGGCATTACGTTTAAACAGTCCAGTTTGCTGTTACGTGGCAGATTGGTACAAGTGACACGTTGCTGCAAGGAACCACACATGCAAACCAGTTCATTAAGAATATAGAATCAGGTTTAAAATCATTAGGTATTCTCCTGATGGCTCCACTGGTGTCATGACTTCTCACTATTACAAAAGTAAGAGAACAAAAGTGAAAAAAACCCAGCTTGTTGATGGCTTTTTGATCTGTGGGGTTTTTTTGACTTGTAAATTAACTATGTCTTGGCACATAAAATATTTTAAGTTTGGCATCAGGATTTGTTGAAGTTCACGCTTAGTCTGACAACTTAATAGAATATTTTCTGTTGGAAAGGTGTGACTCTGGGATGTAAGCTACTTTGTGTTGTATTTTCATTTTGGGCTTTATAGTCTGAAACACGAATAATTTCTAAATAGTGGGTGGAAATGTATGTGTGCATACAGACAGGCCATGGATCTCGAAGCAGTCGTACTTGTGGGATGAGAAAGAGCCATTGCAGCCTCATTATCTGTTGTCCCCCAGAGATCCATTTTCTCCCCGCAACGACTCCTTCAGGAAAGGGCAGCCCTTTTGTTTGGGGAGTTGGGGATGTTGCAGAAGGGATGCGGCCCTCTCCTCTGCAGAACAAGTCGCTGTCAGGATGCTGCAGATGTCTGCCCCGGCTGTGATTTGTAACCTGCAGTTTGCTGCTCTCGCCAAATATTCCCATTTAAGAGCAGATAAACCTGTCAGTAAGTCAGACTGCAGTCTGCTCGTTTCTCTTCCATGGGGGATAAAGTCTGTTTCGAGAGTGCCAACCCCTGTTTTACTCTTCCAGAAGCAAATGTAGTGGCCAGCTTATAGGAGGCTTTACTTCTCCTGAGTAAAGCTTCATGGGTGATGGCACTTTGTACCTTTGCCTGAATTTGAGTTGAAGCTGCTGGTCCTACATGAGACCTCTTAGTAAGGGGGTCCAAAGTCTTCTGAGAAAATGTGCTGCTTAGGGTGTGCCAAAAGCAAGCCTGACTGGAAGTTTACACAGCATGAGTAACGTGACTATGTGCATCTCTTGTTCTGATTCAGCAGTGACTTTGTGGGAATAAATGGAGAATGTTCTCCAGTAAATATTTTATGCACGTCCAAGTTGTGAAGAACGACAGGAGCGATGCAGACCTTGTCTTGTCTATGAGAAACTAGGGTGTAAGAAGTGGATGGGAGTTAGTTTCATTGCTTTAGAGTTTTAGGAAGATGTTCCTACTCAGAGCCTATGTGAAGCTGCTGGAGAGAAACCTCCAGTTAACCCATGCTGCAAGGACAGAGAGTCCTGCTTGGTGACACTTCCCCTGCCATCTCATGGCTGGGCTTACAGAATCCCAGAATCATCCGGGTTGGAAAAGCCCCTGCAGCTCCTCCAGCCCCACCATGACCCTCCCCCTGACCCTTCCCAACTCCCCCAGACCCCTCAGCGCTGG
>NW_020799105.1:24206158-24239975 GCF_003259725.1 Athene cunicularia
GCAGCCCATTCCAACGCCCAACAGCCCCTTCTGCACAGAAATCCTTCCTCAGAGCCAGCCTGACCCTGCCCTGGGCAGCTTGAGGCCATTCCCTCGGGGCCTGGCGCTGGGGCCCTGGCTCCAGAGACTCATCCCCCCTCTCTGCCCCCTCCTGGCAGGGAGTTGCCGAGGGCCAGGAGGTCTCCCCTCAGCCTCCTCTGCTCCAGACTGAACCCCCCAGTTCCCCCAGCCGCTCCCCAGCAGACCTGTGCTCCAGACCCTGCCCCAGCTCCGTTGCCCTTCTCTGGCCACGCTCGAGTCACTCAATGGCCTTTTTGGGGTGAGGGGCCCAACACTGAACCCAGGAATCGAGGGGCGGCCTCCCCAGTGCCGAGCCCAGGGCTCAGATCCCTTCCCTGTCCCTGCTGGCCACGCCAGGGCTGACACCAGCCAGGATGCCGTTGCCCTCCTTGGCCCCCTGGGCACACTCCGGCTCATTCTCACCCCCCAGTCCCTCTCTGACCGGCAGCTCTCAGCCACTCCTCCCCAGGCCTGTAGCCCCCCTGGGGGTTGTTGTGGCCCAAGTGCAGAGCTCAGCATTTGGCCTTGGTGAAACTCCTCCAGGTGGGCTCAGCCCATCGCTCCAGCCTGTCGAGCACGTGTAACACCAGCTGCCTGGAGCTCTGTGCTCCTGCCTGGAGGGCCCCGGCAGAGGACAGTGGGTTGCTTTTCTGTTGAGTTGGTAGAGGTTACCCATCCACCCCAAGGGCTCCTCTCCCCAGTTTGTACCACGACCAGGTGGGAAGCTACAGAAACCCATAGCAGCTATACTGCAACATCACCATGGCAACCAGCGAAAATAAGGGCCCCTTCTGGGAAAACGAGAGATTTCAAATTTTGTTGCAGCCAAGAATTATTATTAGTGTCTGATTGCAGTGCCAGCACATCCTTGTTTCAAAGTTTCTCATCAAACCAAATGGTGATGGCTATTTCTCTAATGCTTGGGTGAAGGTGTTTGCAAGCCTGTGCTGTTGGTTCAAAAAAAAGGAATGGGATTAAGCCAAAAATACAGAACAACTACTGCGTTAATTGCATTTATCAAGCTACTTACGTGCAAGGTTAAAACCTAAAAGTCTACAACAGTCCTCAGTTCTGTGTGTGGCCCCACGCCATGTGTGCATACGGCTGTGTATTAAATCAGAACACCTTGAGTCTGTAGGTGAAGCTTAAGGTCTAGTTTTTCGGTTTTAGTTTAAGACACTGGAGGAAGTAGCCATGCATCCAGTAATTTTCTGAATGTGAGAACCCTTTTTTTTTTAATATTGGGCTCCTTTGCCAGTCCTCAAGGTATCAGTTTGCTCTAGTTCTTTGTACACAAATTTCTGAAATTGTTCGGGTTTGGATATTGTTTTTTGGTTTTTTTTTATCAGGTAGTTACTAACAAGGCTTGAAAACATGTAAATAAAACTGGGGAATTTGAGAATTACAAAAGAGTGTGCTGTTGAGTCAGATCTTATTTTGCATAGAATTACCATTTCATGTCCTCTTTAGCTAAGAAATTGAACTATGTAAGAAAATACCATATGATATTACATATGGCATTTTAATAACACCTATTTTACATAGCTACTGCTTAGCCTAACTGATAAATGTGAAATTTTACATTTCTAACGGAAAGTCAAGTTTGCCTGGCAAGCTAGACCGTGCTTTTTTTTTTTTTTTTTTCCCCATTTTTCATTTTTTCTTTGAGCAGAGGGGTGAGTCCTGTGCAACTGGAGGACTCTTGCCCTATCAGCATGATTATTTGTTCTCCAGGTCTTCCCGAGCCGTGTCGTCGTGCTGTGCTTGAAGCAGTGGGGCGCTGTGGGGGCCACCTCCTTCCTTCTCTTCTTCCTTTAATCACAGTTAGTGACAGCTCCTCATTAAATGTGGGTTCAGGTGAAGATCAGGGATCTTTTTTGGTTATTTCTGGCTCCTGCATTTTAACTATTGATCTGTGTTGATGAGGGAAGGGAGAAAGAAGGAGCGTAGAGGAGAGCCTGCAGCTAGCAAATGGAGAAGGCACATATATATGAAGATAAGCCCCTGCTTGGATTTCTGTGTGTCTCTTATAAACAAAAGCTTACTTATTTTAAGTGATAAAAGTTGAGTTTATTCTAATTCATAATGTTGGTGTGGGGAAATACATGGGTCTCCCAATAATAGTACCCACTGGTCTGGAGGGTTGGAGTCTTGGATTTATTTTCTGGCTTTACACAAACTACTTGTACGTTCTGGTTTGAAAGCCTAAATCCATACATTTTTAAGGTATTTAAAGGAACTGAATGTTGCCCAGTGAAATTTTCCAAGGTATCGGGGTGTCAGATGTAACACACAGGGTTTTTACCCTTCCACAATTACCTTTATACCTGACTTGAAGATCTGATATGGTGCCTTACTCACACTTACAATATCTAAAAGTAAATATAAACTGGTTTTAAATTATAGCTATGGATACTGTGAATTTATCTGTGGGAAAGCTACTTTTCTCATAGAAAATTTAGACTTTGAAGAAAGTTGCTGAAATATTTTTAGCCCTCTACATACTGCTTCCATTGCAGCATATAAAAAGTTTCCAAGATTTTACTCGGAAAAACATACTAACTTTTATTTCATAAATGTAATCTTAGCATTAGTTTATTTTCAGGAAATATATTTCAGTCCCTTAAATCTGCCTTTCCTAAGGTGGAGGACTTGGAGTTGGCAATAAAGACCTGACCCCTACCTCTTTCCTCCCATTATTAACATTTGAAGCCTGTGATGATTTTCCTCTGTTTGTTTATACATGGAGAAAAGTTGGATAGATCAGCTCCATATGCCGTTTCCTTCCTGAGAAAGTGGAATTTTGAGGGTTTTTTTTTCATATAGATAGGATGAGTATTGACTACACATCATCTTGATCATTCAAACCTATTATTTTAAAAATTGTCATCACTACTGTGATATTAAAATCGATGATTAACTTGCCTTTATTGCAGAGTAAGCATTTACTTAAATATTGAGAATTCAAGAATAAGAAAAATAATTGGAAGATCTCTTTGATAAAACAGTTTGACCGAGTGATACGTAATTTGTGGATCTCATGCTCAGCTGCAGGGATTCAGCCTTGGGTATCACTTGGACAAGTAATACGTAAGTAAATAGAGACTCTTCCTTTTTAAATCAAAAGTCAATATGGCTGAACCCTGCCAGCGTTCCCGTTTGCAGTCCAGTTTAGTTCCCTGTCCGTAAGAGATGGAGGACAGTCTCTGGCCACGCTTCTAAAAGAAAGTTATTTAATGATTACAGTAATCTTAGCTTGTACTGCATTTGAGCAGGCAGGTCTCCAAGGACGCTTTACACTGTTAGCAGTAGATATAAGACTTTGCTCAAGTGTTTGAAGTTGGGGTTTTTTGGTTTGGTTTTTTTTTGTTTGTTTTTTTCAAAGAACTGTTCCCAAGTTAACATCAAAACAACGTCTTCGGGTGATCTTGAGCATTTCTGAGAACGCTCTGTGAATGTGCGGTTGAGTCCTCAGAATTATTCTAGATTATCACATCACTGATATGAGACTATATAAAATACATATTTTAAAAGTCCCAAAGAAGACTTGAAGATAATTTTAATGCTTTGTGGCTAAAATTCCAGGGGCTTTGCTGGGTTTGCATGGAGAATTTTCATAAACATGTACTGGCTGTGTTAGCTTAAGTGCTTAGAAAAACACAGTGTTGGGAGTGGATTGTTGGGTTATCAAGAAAGGAATAAAAAAGTATTATAGGCTTACTGCTTCCATGTTCAGGACCATACGTGTCTTGGGCTGCTTTCCACAATATGATACAGTCTTTTTCCTAAGCTGATGTACCCACAGTTAAAATAATACGATTGAGTAATTTAAATGTGGCCACAATTAAAATAATTTTTATATGGTATATGTCCTCTCCAGTCTGACTTCAGCGTGGGCTGCGGAGATACTCTGCAGGGCAAATGAATATTCAAGTGTTTCCCGTTCGAACTACCTGGAGATAGCCCCAAATGTTCACCTTCCTTGGGAGGCAACAGATTGCCTGCCTCAAAGATTTTTGTCCTCGTTTAGATGTAATCTTTTACCTTTTCCCCAGTTTTGGTTTTGGTTTTTTTTGCTGCCTTATTACCAAATAAAAATTGGCTTACTTTTGGATAAACAGTGTATTTCACGTTGATTAAAAGGAATTAAAGATTATAGGGCATATGAAGAGAAATGAAACTCCTGCAGATGTCTTAGAAATGAGTGTTCATGCATCATGAAAGTAATCTTTGGCAGTTATTTATATATAAAGACTCAATTGTTTTCCAAGTAGTTTTCATTTTGATGGAGAAATGAGGCATAAAGCTGTACTTCCAGACCATATATGCATTTTGGAAATGACATGGGAACATTCTCCTTTTTCTGGGGTTTTTCTTGGGTTATAGCGAAGTTGAGTCCAGCGTGGTGCAGTTCAAAGCACCGGTATGCTAGATTTTGCAGCTGTTACATTTCAGAGGCTCTTTAATTTTTTTGAGATTAATCTTGAAATACTAATCCTTGCCTTTTGAGGCAATATCTTAGAATTATTGGCGGGATAAATTTTGCTTGGAATCATCTATTTAACTAGCTCAAATTCCAAGAGAGCTAAACGGAAGATTTATCATTTATCACTGTAGTTATGATTGAAGAAAAAATGTTAACACCAAGTGCCACAGATACACTTTTAGGAGAAGGATCTAAGCTTCACTTTGGCAGGTCATTATGTGTATCATACTGTTGTTCAGGTTTCTGAGCCAACAGGATATAAATATCTAGGAAGGAAAATAGAAGGTCAAGTGTAACCTCTCAACATCAAAGGATGCCATCTAGCATCTTCCAACCTTCATTGTGCTAATCTCTGATGAGAAAAACATTATTTTTTTTCTTTCGTAATGCAAACAAACCAACACCCCCACCCAAAAAAAAAAAAAAAAAAGTCTCTGAATTCACTGGGGCTAGGAAAAGTAAAAGGTGGGAAGTTAGGAAATAGGTGGCTTGAGGAGTGGCAGGGATGGAGGTGTGGTACAGCCCAAGGGCAGGAGCAGTGACTGACACTGGATCCTTGTGCCAGATTTTCCTGGGAAGCATTTTTAAACTATACGCTTTGATACAGCTGTAAATGTGAGAATGTGCCATGTTTAAATGTTTTTTTTGCTGCAGATAATACTTCCAAGGAAGCTCAAAATGTTATGACACTCGCGTAAGAGCTTCTTTTCTAAATATAGTGATGATATTTAATTTATAATTCTCTCCTCTTCTTTGGGGCAAGAAAAGCTCATTCTCCTGCTCAAGTTTCTGAGTTGATGAATATGACTACTGAATGTGTAGGCAGCAGTGGAAGTAATTTGTAGGCATGGAGGCTATACATAAATTTCATCTGCTGTTCCCCTGCCCTACTAAAATGCCGTGTGATTCGGAGGCTGGGCAGGGGGGCAGGCCACACCCTTGCCCAGTTTACCGACAGCACCCAACTGGAAGGGTGGCTGGTAGACCTGATGGCTGTGCCGCCGTCCGGAGGGACCAGGACCTGCTGGAGACGTGGGCCAGCAGGAACCTGGTGAAGCCCAACACCGACATGCCAAGTCCTGCCCCTGGGAGAGTCCTGCCTGCGGGAAGGCAGCTGGAGGGGTGCCACTGCATGATTAAATCTGCGCTAGGATCTAACTTTTGAAAGCTGCCCTTTGGTTGACTAACGTTATGCATCCTTGGCTTTAGCCCCGTGTTCTACATTAGCACTTTAAGCTTAGTTTTTTAACCAGGAACTCTTGCAAAAATGGCTGGCATTTAAAATTAGGCCATGTGCATTCAAATATTTATCATGGCCTAATGACTTCACTCATTTTGAATAAATCAGATTGTGATTTTTTAATTTTTTTTCTTTTAGTGATACAAAACCTGCAAGCAGTGCACTGCTGCTGCGTTTGAGTTTGAATTAAACCATTGGGAAGGATGGTGGTAGTAAGCTGCAAGTTCTGCTGTTGTCCAGGGGACACTTTTTAAGCACTTTTTAAGTCCCCCAGCCAACAACTTTTGTTTTCCTGATGTCTCTTGGACCGACTGGTCTGGCAGTGCTGTAGGATGGCACAGAGACAGCTGTAAGGGTTGAAATGTCTGTTAGTGCTATAGGTTGGCTTTGCTGTCAATGCTTACGATTGCTCTTCCTGACTTTCCTGTTAATAGATTAATGTATTTCAGAGAATTTCCACTCTTTGGCACAATTTTGGCCTTTATAGATGCGTAACGTAGTAGGCTGAAACACTGAATAGTCAAAAAGTAAGAGATAATGTAGCAATCAGCATTTTGGAAGCAGATCTAAAATAGTCCAAGTATGCTCTTTTCTGAACATTCAGGCAATACAAACCTTGTCAAGGTTGTGCAGTTATCTTGCATATTTATGAGAGTATCGCCTGCCCTTGCTAAAGCAGTGTATGGTGGGGCTTCCATAGCTGTGAAGTCTCTGGCACCTCCTCAGATCTCACAAACACAAAATTTGTGGCATAAGTATGTTGTTTTGAGCAGCAGTGAGTACCATGGATTATTTTCCTGAAGGTTTTCAAGAAGAACCTTGTTACAGAAGTCGCAGCGTTATTAGTTCACAATAAATATCACAGTTGACCAAAGAAACCTGTTTCGGCATTGGAGGTGGCTGTTTGTATTTAGGTGGCATTGAAGAGAGAAAAATCCTGATGTAATTTAGTGAAGCCATCAGAGCTAAATAAATAATATGACCTTGGTTGCCTGATCTAATGATACGTTTTCTCAAAAGATGCAGCAGCTCCACTGCAGAGAGATTCCTGTATTTTGGGTAAGTAGCACAGTTTTTGGAGAAGGCGGGGAAGCCACTGACCTAAATACATGTTTATCTGAGAACTAGTCCGTTACAGGGAGGTTTTTAAGTAAAAATGATCTTAATGTTGGTCCTCTAAATCAGTAGGGGTTTGGAGATTTTTAAGGTTACAGGACCCAATACATTTGCACGGACTTTGCTTGCATTATTCTGTGTTTATTACACAGTTTCTTTAAAAATCTTGCAATTTATCATTGGTCTGGATGTTTGTGTATTGGCAGTGTGAAGGTGTGGAAGAGATGTAAAGTGCACTGTGTTGGACTGAATATTGTGCCTACTTTTCATTAATTTTTTTTTTTGAACGGATATTTCGGAGGAGATGATTTTCTGGCTGTAACAGTTCAAGTGTTTTCAAGGCTCAGAAGCACTAGGGAGAGAAACATTTTTCTTTACTCATAAGATGCTGGAGGTTTTTATATACCATGAACAGTGACTTTTTTTTTTTTTTTTTTCCACCTGCAGTTCTCACATTTGTAAGCGGCATCTCTAATGCACTAAAGAGGCTGAAAATGTGCCCTCCGGTGTGTATTTTATTTTTCTTCCACTTGAACTCTCTTGCTGCTGCCTGCCAGCCGCTCTCTGCGCTGGGAGCTCCCCCTCCGTGCCTTGCCCTGGCGGGCCCGCGTCTGCTGGCTTGTGGTTTGGAGAAGTTGTGGTGATCGGGGAGGGAGGGGAGGATGGAAGGGAGGAGGCAGAGCAGCGAAAGGTGCATTTGCAAAAGCCTTGTTTCTTCTGAAAAATTTACAGTATAAAAAAATGAGACTACTAGCTGGGGATTCTGTCATTGCCCACTCCTTCCCCGAGCGTGAAGAACCATTTGTTGTACCAGGCGCGGCTGTAGGATGTTGTTAATAAAATATTTGTGAAGATGAAAATCAAATTAAATAATAATTTTAGGAAATTGTACTGTCTGCAGTACTGAAGACTTTTTCAGCCATCAAGGATGAAGGGAGAAATCTTGGAGGCAGAGTAACTTTTTATTTTTTATTTTTCCTTTTAGCCTGAGTTGAGTGGAAAGGAACAGAGGACTGTGTAAGGCAGAAACTTTGCCTGTCACAAGGCATCCTGTCATCCTACAGATGTGTGCAGCAGAGGAATATATTTGGGGAACAGAAGTTTTGTCGTGTCACTTCAAGGAGAAAAAGGACAAACAATGCAGCCCTCAGCCCTTCTTTAAGTAAAGCTCTCTGTTGACTTGCATAACAAATCGTGAACTTTGGCTGTACTTTGTAGTGCAAGCGCTAAGACCTGCTCACAGATACCAGGAATCACAACCTGAATTTTTGCAAATATAGTAACTATAACATGTGTTTCACTAGTCAGCTTTGTTTCCATTTAATTACTAAGTGGTTAAGTTCTTGCAGATCGGAGCCTAAGGCTGTTGTCATTGACAGGCGGGATGCTCAGATAGTGATACTGTTCAGATAGGAGGGGGAAAAAAAAAAAAAAGTTCAATAACGTTCCAGTAATGAAGTTTATATTTTCATTCAGAAGAAAAAATTAGCAGCCACCCATCGTTAGACAGAAGTAGTTACGGAAGAAGAATTATCCGTGTGCTTCTTGATGCATAAAGGCTTCAGCCTTAAGCTTTCTGCCTGAAGTGCACAGCTTTGGGGAAATTTAATTACAGAAGGCAAATGGACTCTTCTGGGTTTGTCAGTATATTTTGAATTACGGTTGAGAATGTAAATAATTTTTCTAGTTAACAGTTGAAGGTTTCCAGTCTTCACTTCAGCTACTCATTGCCCTAGTGAGCAGGGGCATTATGACACACTGGCTGTCTGCGTCTGGGAGAGCCCAGAATTTCTAGCAAATTTGAAAAGGTAAAAAAATTGTTGTTGTTGTCGACCTACATGTGCTCTGCAGTTTACCGAGGAGGTTTACTGTCATTTGAGAGAGGGTGTTTCTATACTGGAGATACTGCAGGTGCTTTTGAAACCTGGATGGAAGCAAGCGTTGGTTAAGAAGCAGCGATGGGGCTGGTGGTGCTCTGGGCTGCTGCAGACAGCCAGTGTGGGCTGGTACCTATTGCCTCGTAGATCAGAAACATAGAGTATTTTTGGTGTTTATTTTTCCCTAAAAATACATTTTTAAAAGATGGTTAAAACGCTATGAGCTGATATTTATTGGGCAGTCAGGTCTTGCATACGTCCCTTGTGAATAGTAGCACAAAAACATTGGCCTGTACCAGCTTTTCTGAACTAGGAAAATAGGTTTGGGTTCAGATTTTTAATTTTGATAACACCCTAAATATTCTTAGGGCCCCAGTGTAAAATGGTGGTTTGGGGTGTGTTTATTTCCTTTGATGCTATGCTCCTGCTTTTAGTGGCAGCTAACAATTACAGAAATGCCATCACAGTGTTTACTCTGCAGATAAATTCACATGTTTTCCCAATCTGGTCTTGGACAGGTTTGCTGTACCTGTGCTGAGAGCAGATGTGTAACACCAGCTTCTTCAGCAGGGGACTTGACGTGGAAGTTAAAGGGTTTTGTTCAGTGCACCACTGTCAGATAGCTCAACAAGCTTCAGTAACTCCTTGGCTTCATAAAAAGAACTGGATTGTCTATCTTATCTCTGTATCAAATAGAAGTACAAAAATGTAGTGCTTTTTTTGTTTGTTTGTTTGGGTTTTTTTTATTTTTTTGTTTTGTTTTTTTTTTTAATAGAAAATAGGCAATCTTACAGTGTTTTAGCAGCTTCTGACCAACATGATGACAACTCTTACTCAGCTAAAGCAGGGGTGTGCTTGGTGGTGACTGAAACAAAAATTGGAAGCCTTCGGTTTTGTTTTGAGCTATTTCCTGTATTAGAATAACAAAAAAAAATGCATGAAACTGGAAGGATGGTTGCTGAGAAAGCTGTTGCTTTGCAAGGCTAGAGGTTCAGAGAGCGCAGCCGGAGAGCGGCCGGGCAGGTGGATCGGCGGCAGGACGAGAAGGTTTGCAGGGGGTGCTCGAGGAGGGGCGGAGGGGAGCCCAGAAATAAGAACTAATGACTCGGTGGGGCAAGAGGGAACACTGGCAGCAATTATTTTTTTCAGTTGTAGTTGGTTTTGTTTTTTTTAAATCTCTATTTGATGTTCTTTTCACGTGGTTCTCAGACTGTTACACTTTCGCTCCGTGTATTGGACATTTTCCCATTCTTATTTATTGTATTTCTTTGTAGATTAGGTTTGTACGCAGTCCCAAAGTGTGGCCTAAACACCGAGAACGAGGGAGATGGTTAACTGGCTTGTTGGGGGGGGTGTACATTTTTTTGTTTTGTTTTATCTTCGTCTTAGTTTTTTTTCTTCTACGTGAATTCTCACCGTTTGCTCTGAGCATCTTCAAGCTGAGGCTCAATCCTGTTTCTCATGGGAAGAGCGTAGGAAATGGAGCAGCGTGGCCTTGCACAGAGGTGCTTATGCTTTTGCCTTCACCCTAGAGACACCTGAGCTGGCCGTGGTGGTAATTGTGGAGAAGAGTCCACACTTCCAGCTGTAATATGAAGGGGTGACAAATGGTCTTTTATAGCTCATCAAGAGCCTGGCTTTGCGAATATGAATGTCATTGCCTCGAGGAACTAACATGAATCCATCAATTGTAGGGCTGTAAAAGCGAGATGATGATGATGATGAATGGGAGGTGAGTTAAGCCCATGAAAAGGACATCTCCAGCAGTGTAGCTGTCGATAGTTCGGGCAGCTCGATGTCTGCTCTCAGCGTAACCATCAGAGATCATCATCTTCCTTGGCAAATTTTACCCCAGCTCTCTGTATGTTTGATTTCAGAATCATTAATCTGAAATGGTGTTCAGCTGTCATGTAATTTGAAGGTGATACCTAGCATCATTTTAAAATAAATACTGATTTCCAGCTCATTTTTTAAGCTTAACTGTGCAAGTAGTGGTGTGACAAAAAACTTGTGCAAAGCTTTATCCTTTTTTCTAAGCTTAACGTAAAATTTTTTTAAACTTGACTGTCTGTATCATGCAGCTTATCCTAAAGAGTCCCCGTGTCCTTTAGTAATCAGTAAGTACAGGGAAAATGATACACAACAGTCCAGGATGCTTCTAGACCCAAAATCTTGCCCATTATTTTATCACTACCTCACCTCCTCCAATCTACATTTCTTTGTCCCATTGCAAGGAGATTTTGCTAATATGACACTTGTTAATTCAAGAGTATTTTGAAGCCAATTAGGTAACACGATGAAACAATTGGCGTATTTAACTCCAGTGCACTGGGGTACGTTGTAATCTGCAGAAAAAGGGCGAGTGATTTGTTGGAATAGAGCCCAGGTTGGCTAAATTGGGTTTGTAAATCCAACTCAGTCCCAACGAGACGTTCTGCTGAGTGAAGACTTCTCTCCAGCATAAGTTATATAGCAGAGGGGGGAGAAGGAAAAACAAGGTGGGGGGGAGAAAGGGGTGGTGGTGGTGTTTTTGGAGTGACTCACCTCTGTGTGAGCAGAGCAGAGTTACGCACTCGGAGGCTCGGAGAGCCCAAGGACTGCAAAAGCAAGTGGTGTTTGCTTCCTCCTGCGAGAAGCTTCGCAAAGAATCTCCCCACACTTATACTTGGGGGGGGTTGGTTTTCCTTTCCTATGCATGTAGTAAAAGCCAGGCTATAATCCTGGGTCAGCTGGAGAAGAAGGATGGTTTTCCCTGGTGAAAAAGGCATTGGAGATATCTGCTCCAGGCATTGCATCAAATACCCAGGTTCTCATTCCTTTTTCTTACATTAAACCTATCTCCCCCCAATTATTTTTTTTTTTTAATCTCTTTTTTTTTTTAAGGGAGCTTGCTATCACTGTGCGGTGCTCAGACTATACTTTTCAGATGACCTGTACAAAACTCTCACCCCGTTGTTGCAGTCTGAGGCATTTTGCTGGGGTGAGGGGAAGCTCTGTGGTCCTGCCTTGCCTGGGCCGGGTCCTGGGGGCAGCAGCAAAGCTCCGGTTGCTTTTCACTTGCTGCCTGTACAGAGATTGTCATTTGATTTTTATTTTTTTTTTCCTGATCATTTTCATTGAAATGATTGATAGATTGAATAATGTTATATTAAAAAAGCAGAGTTTTTGAGTCTTGACTCCTAGAAATGATTCATGATAATAAAAGCAGCTGCAGGCTATGTGCTGCCCTTCAGAGGTGCTGAAGTACTTTTTTTATCAGACTCTTCTTTTGTTTTGTCTTCATGGGGTTTATATTTTATTTCCTTTTAAAACAGAATTGACTGATTTTTGTCCAATGATCTAAGTTTGGAAAACATTCCATGAGCTCCCAATTACTAATACTTTTTTTTTTTTTTTTTTTAAGAGCATGTGGCCAGCATTATTAATTTTGAAGGTGGAGGTGTTTTAGATGGAAATTCACACATTTGAATTGTGCCTTCCTGCCTTGCCCCTTACACTCTCGTTTTTCTCATTCTATGGAAAAGGTTAATTTTTGACAGAGCACTGGAGGGGAGCAGCTGCCCAGGCTCGGAGTGTCACACATGCCTCAGGGAGGACTTCTCTCCAAAAGGATGAAAGTAATTTGGTTTTCTGTTTTAATATCTTTCAAGATAGTTCCGTTTCTCCAAATCTGGGACAAGCTTAAACTTCGAGAAGGTTTCAAACCTAGAAAGATGATCCCAAGACTTAGCTCAGCTCAATACTCTTCTATTGGGTTTTCTTGAATTTTCCCAGGCCAGTGCTGATCTGAGCTGAAATGATGGAAAATTCACTGTGTTCCTACGGAGATGGTTTCAGTGGTGAATTGCCCTCGTGGTCTAGCATCAGTGTTTTGCCGTCAGAGCTGGTATTAGGGGGAGGAGGTAGGAGTTCTTGCTGCATTTAACCTCCTCTCCCTGCTGCAGAGCCCAGGGTGTTCGAGAGCTTGGTACTAATGTAATTTTTCTATCTGGTGGCCTTTCCAGCCTGCATCAGCGTTTTCCTCTTGGGGTTAACTTTTTTTTTCCTGGTTGTTGTTCCTCTTTTATGATACCAATTCTTCTTTTTCAGACTTGAGCAAAGATAAATCTTCTCCCCCTGCCAAGAAACCTTAATCTTCTGTTACGCCATGAAAAGTTGCAGATAGGTTATTTGGGAGGGATTTTTATTTTCTCAGTGCAGAACAGCCTGTGTTAACGCTTTCAGCAGGCTGTGGCGATGCTGAAGCCGTGCCTGGGGCAGCGATCTGCCCTCCTGCAGCGACTCCTCAGGGTGTGGGGGGGAGTCCCGGGGATTCAGGCACTCAGCACCCCAGGGATGCTGCCCAACGTTTCTGTGACCAGGCTTGAGTGCCTGCATCCCTGGGACTCAACGCAGGCGCCGAGAGCTGCCTGCACAAACCGTGCTGCAGGCTCCAGTTTTCCATTTCTAATAACTCAGAGGCTTGCTAGTTTAATTTTAATAGTAAATGCAGTTTCTATTTATTTCTTGAGACTCTAGGCTGTAAAGAACTTTACTATCCCTAGAAATTTGCATTGCTAACAATCTTTTTTTTGAGATAAATGGCTTATTAGCAGGTTTAGAACTTAATATTGGATGAGAAAATCAGATTCATTTCATGTCCCAAAGCCTTATTTTGAATTAAAGCGGCTGCTGTTGATACCATAAATTTAGTTATATAAAGAAAATATATCTGCTAACTTAGTGAATGTCACAGGAAAAGAGAAATGCCGAACACTGCTGACAGATGCCACAATATATATGTAATGCAGGCCCTGCTGTTGCTTTAGTTCCTAGTGCAGGGTTGCTGGAAGAGCAGAGAGCTGCCGTCTGTCCCCGAGACAACGATGTCTTTCAGATAAATAATTGGAGTATCAGGCTTTTGATGAATGCTCAGCAAGCAACTAATATAAAAACAGATGTTAGCCTTGAATCTCTGTGCACGTTTCCGCGTGCTGTTATTACGATATGACACCAGTCACAAAACAGGTGTTACACGAAATTGTCTGGGGCCTAAGTTCAACATCTGGCGTGGTTTGCTTCATTAGTTTTGTAATTGTTTCTTACGCATTTAATTTGCCGCATAGCCCGGCTGGTCAATGGGAGGTGCTTGTGGTTGGAAGATGCAGATTTTCGCAAGCAGCGAAATTTGTTTCATTAAACCTTCGATTTGGTTGCTGAGACTGCTGTCACTCTCGGGAGAGTGTGAGATTGTGTGAAGGATAAATATTACGGGGTAACTTTTAGTAGTTAAAGTTTTAGCGCTGCTTTGTAAAAAATCAGAGATATGTGTATACACACACACATGATTTCAGTGTGCGGAGCAAAAAAGGCTACAAAGAGTATGGATTTTTGCCTGCTGTAAACTGCGGCGCGTGCTGTTTTGAAGCTGATGCTTTCCGTGAGCCCCTGGGATGTAGGAAGCAAGCGTGGTCCTCTGCTCGCCTCGCATGATGAGTGCCTTAGTCTGAACATCAAGAACTCCTGTTGCTTGAGCTTTAAAAATAATCCCCAGAGTGACAGTTATCGTGCTGTGCTCTTGTATTTTCAAAGATTCTGGTTCATGCTCTTGTCAGTGTTTGGATACAGCTGGCTCAGCGTGAGGAAGCTGGATCCTGACCCCCCACTCTGTGGAGGGGGTTTTCCTGGGGTTCCCAGCGTGGGGGATGCCCATGGCTCGGTGGCAGTCCCTCTTGCCTGGCTGGCAGCTCGGCGTGTGGATGGTGCCTCCTTGCTGCTCCACATTGGCCAGGTCACAGGTAGGGTGTAACAGAAAAAGGTTGAGCTTGGGTTTAGAAAATACTCTGCACTTAAAGAGAGGGTTGAGCTGGAGTGGGGTCTCAGGGAATAGGGTCTGGTAAGGCCTTATTTCAGCTTGAAGAGCAAGTACCCATCTGCCTGTAGGACATCAGCAAAGTCCAGAATGGTGCAAGCTCTGCCAAGGAGGCTGTGAAGAAACAGTCTTTGTAAGCAAAGAGGCATGTGGAACCCCGCCTTCAGTGCATGTGTGATCTGCAGGCATGGCTAAACTGCTCCTGACTAGGCTGGCTCAGGTACTGTTCCCAGTCTGAGATGCTCTGCCTGGTGTTTACTGCCGCTGCTCCGCAGTCCCTCGCCTGTGCCTGCACTGCAGTACGTGGGCACCTCAGTTTCACTGGCTCAGCTGTTGGTTGGGTTATGCTTGTGAGTTTGATCATTAAACTGGTTCAGATTTAAGAAAAAAAATAAGCTTTCCTTCCTTCTCCCCCTCGGATCGGATGGCAGTATGATGTATGGTTGTGTTGGCGTAAGTAGGAACAAGTGGGGCGTAGGAAGACAAAAGGTATGAGAATGTGTAAAGCCTTGTGCTATCAAACCCTTTGTGTTTTAGAGCAGCAGTCAGAGGCTGATACAACACCTCTGGCATTGCCTCCGAGCTGTGCCTGTGTGTGCTGGGAGGAGGAGGCTTCACAGAAGCACAGAGTCACAGAACGGGTTGGGTTGGAAGGACCTTTAAAGGTCATCTAGTCCAACCTCCCTGAGCAGGGACATCTTCAGCCAGACCAGGTTGCCCAAAGCCCCGTCCAACCTGACCTTGAACCCTTTCAGGGAGGAGGCATCTACCACCTCTCTGGACAACCTGTGCCAGTGTCTCCCCACCCTCAGCATAAAAAATTTCTTGCTTTCAGTCTTGGCAGCTCCATGTCCTGGTGAACTGCTGGAGGAGGGGGTCAGCCATGTGCAGATGTGGTGCAGAGCTGATGAGAGGAATTATAAGCCTTGAAATTTATTGGTGCCTTGAAATTTATTGGTACTATTTCTCCAGTTATACTCTTGCTAAAATAATTTATTACTGTACATAGGAAGCAGCTGAAGGCTTAAAACCAAGAACTTATTCTACTCAAAGTACACCTTGGACACATTAACTGCAGAGTGGGGGGGTCCTGTGGAGGACACTGGGCAGGGAGGAGGAGAGGAGGATGGACAGGTTACCTGAGACAGCAGGTCTGAGCAGCTCTGGGGCTCTCTCCAGCACTAAATGGGGGGAAGGAGCAGATCTGAGCGCTCTTGAGCCGTGCCAGCTTTGTGGTGGGGCTGGAGCTCCTGACCGGTCTCACCAGCGAGCTAACCTCCCCCACCAGCCAAGGAGAACCTTTACTATTAACTCTAATGCTGATTGCGTCCATTTCAATCTTCAGCTTTGAAAAAATACTTCTGTCTTTCAATTTTGTCAAGCGACGGTGTTGATCCTGAATAATATGCCCAAGGCTTGACTGCTTACCTTTTCTTCACGGATAACGAGTGGTTTACCTGACGAGCTCTGGTGCTGCTTCCCACCCGGAGGGGCTGTGGGTTCACAGTGGGACGTGGGGCGCTCAGCCACCTGGAGCTCCAAGGACCTGGTGTGGAGGGAGCTCAGGGCACGGTGGGGTTAGAGGAGCAGAAGGATCAGGAGCGAGCTGAGACACTGTCCATGTGTAATGGCCATGAATATCGATGGCACCGAAAGCAGTGACAGAGTTCCCCATGTCTGGACGCACCACAAAATCCATCTTTTTACTTGGGAGCTTGAGTGTTGCTTTTGCTGCAGGGACTTTGTTTGGGTTTGAATATCTGCAGTGCAGAAATGTTGAATTTCTGCAGTGCCAAGCCACGCTAGACTTCGGATATACCCGTAAGGTTTCCAAGCCCTGCTGAGCTGAACAGCTTTAAGCCGTAACACTGCTACCTTCCTTTCTGTATTACACCTCCTTGATGTGTTACAAACGAATTCTCAAACATCCAGATGTCGTGTTCTCCTTTTCTGCTTTGTCTGAGTATGTAGAAAGAGCACACACACACGCTTGTGCTTTTGTTTTTTCCCTTCCTTCCCTTCTGCAAAATGAAATACTTTGCTGCCAAAACACAAGCATTTAATCCGGCCTTTGCGCTGTATATAATTTTTCTGTATGTATTTTTCATCGTATACAATTAGCTTTCCTTTTCAAGAAGCAATTTTAAATATTCATATCTATCTGTTACAAGGGAGCATCTGTATGATGATATGTTTTCTGCAACTGAAGAATAAAAGGACCACTGGGATGGAACGAAAGGCAACTTCTCAACTTAATTGTAAGATTTTATTGGTGTTTCACTCCACTGCTTGAGGGTTTCTCCTGCGAATCAATCGCAGACTGCCTAATTTATGTATGAGCCCCGGTTGAAAGGCGTCACAGATTGATTTGCTGACAATGCACAGGGAAAGGTGACCCTAATTTGTGACTTCAGTCTCCAGCACAGGCCTGTTGGGAGAGGGGGATGCTGGAAACATGCAAAAATGTAAATGCAATTTTTTGTGTTTGCTTGAAAGATTCTCCATATGTATTCAGTAAACTGAAATTAATTTGGGATATGGATAGGAATTGTTTAGAAGATATTAATGAGGTTTTAAAATCAGTCGAGATGTTTTTCCTTAAATGTTCTTGTAAGATTTTATAAGGTAGTCTTGGAACTTTTTTGTTGGCCAGTGTTGCACTGTTTGATTACTGCCCCGAAAATACTGCTCTGATAAGCCTCCTTTCTTTCTCCATGTTTCTTTGTTAATGAACTCGCTCCTTTGGTGAGCTTGCAGATAAAATAGTAAATAATTCAAAACAGAGCCTTGCTGTGGAGATCTTTATTTATCTGAGACCAAGAAGGACAGATAATGAGTATTTATGTGGCGAGACACATTTGGATATGAAATAGGAATGTAAAAATGGCTGTGGCATGAGCCTAATGGTGGGCAACGTGTACTTTTGAAATAATCATATGTTTTTTCTTTTATTTCCACCATAATAATTCTCTGTGCTTTAATCTTAACTCCGTCTTTCATGGCTCAGTCCTCCGCATGAACATTGGGCGTAATGCCAGGGCTGGTGCGAGCACTCCCTGGGGAGCGTGGCCGTGGTGGGGTGGGCTGGAGCGTGGGCATGTGGTGGTGGCACCGGTGGTCAGGAGCCACAGCCACCCTGTGAGTGTGGCCACCGCTAACCCAGGAGTCACAGCCACTTCCTTTCTGTGCGCTGCTCCAGGACACGATGACGGTGGCAGCGGCCGGAGCGGGGGCTTCCTGCTGAGTCAGCACCGGCATCCTGCCCGCGCTGCCCGTGCCACCGCTGCCCCTCTCATTAACCAGGAGTTACAGCTTATCCTCCTGGCAGAATTGCGCAGGGCTTTTCATTTAATCTATAACTCATTATCTGGACATAATTTCTTCTGTGCCGAGTATCTGTCTCTAAACTTTAAAGTGTCTTTTAGGATTTAGCCTCTGATCTAGAATTCCAAGCGATTTGGGGTGGAACAGAGATTGACAGGGCAAGTTGGTGTTAGCAGTGATAGCCCAGGCAATTTCTAAACCTCCTCTGCCAAAAATGAGGCCTTTCTCCCACACTGCCTTTGAATTGGCTCCTCTTTGTGCACTCCAAAAGCTGGCGTTATTCAGATGTTCATCAAAACACTGATATAATGCTCTCCTGCGCAGGGGAGTGGGGGGCAAGGGAGGGCTGGCTCCTCAGTGATTATAAGCTTTTCTATATATAAAATTGCGTGACTGGCACTATGAAACGTTCTGTTAACTATTTCAAAAATTCTGCCTTCAGCAGTACTTAGAGCAAGTATCGCCTGCTTTCCATTAAGTCATTTGGCTAATGACTAAGAGCAAGGCGTAGTTCTTAATTTTCACGCACGCAGCCTTGCATTGCAGAAACTGCTGCTGCAATTGGGCACGTTAGCAAGAAGGAAATGGTGAAAGTGGTTATAAAAAAAGGGAATAAGTCCAAGTGCAACTGCACGGTAAAAGTAAGAAAACGTCAATAAAGTGAAAATGCTTTGTTCTTGTAAAAATGGCATACAACGGAGATTCACGTTAGAGCATTATCTGACGAGCCTGCAGAAATATTGCAATTTAAATACTGAAGACAACGAATTCAGCTCTTCCTTTGGCTCAAGAAATATCCTTTAGCTCATGAAATAATTTTACAGCAGGCTTGGGGCTTTGTGTGGGAGCAGTTGGTTGAGAATCACTCCTGCCTCTGGAGTCACCTGGCAGTGTCTGGCGTGTGAGATGAGCACGGACAGCGGGTGAGATGAGATTATCGGGGGGGTGACACAGGGACACGTACAGGTGGAGTGATGGTGGCCTCAAGCTCCAGGATTTTGCTGTTCTGGTTTCCAGTTTCTGCCTCTGCTGCTCTGCTGTAGTGGAATTTGGGCTCAGACCTGGCATTTCAGGTCAAAGTTGTTCCTGCAGCGAGGAGCTCTCTCCCCAGAGCTGCAGTTTACTTTTTGGGGTCAGGACAGGGCAGTGCAGTTAAGACTTGAGGAAGAGTCTCTCCTGGGACTAAAAAGAAGAAAAATCAACTTCTCGTGAATTTTCTGGTTTCTGAGAAGACTTCTGGTTTTGCAGAGTTGGTGACATTCAGCTCCTTTACAGCTGTACCTTCCCCAGATGGCTGAGTGTGCCTGGGCTTACGTGTCACTGAAAGAAATGGTCCTTCTGCGTGTGTGAATGCTGGAGGTAGGTGAAAGAATGTATGGAAGAGAGGTGGCTTAGCTCTCCTCCCCGGCAAGGATGCTCCCTGCCTCGGGCTGCTGCCCTCCCTGCCTGGGGGCGAGCAGGGAACAGGCAACGAAACCCTCCGGGGGCAGGTGCATGGGTGGGAGCTGGGGCTGCTGTGAGCCAAGGACAGATTCACGTTCAGGTGAAAGGAGGTGTTTTCAAACTGAGTGGTTTGTGTGCAGTTCTCATATGAGACCAGGCTGGAGCCATCTCTGGGTTTGTGTTTGGGAGGCTGCACGAGCCAGGAGATGTTGTGAGTGGGCAGAGGGCATTACGTGAGTCTGCTGTGGGATGGGGATGAGGACTCCTGGCTTGTATCTGTGCTAGGGTGGCCAGCAGGGACAGGGGAGGGATCTGAGCCCTGGGCTCGGCACTGGTGAGGCCGCCCCTCGATTCCTGGGTTCAGTTCTGGGCCCCTCACCCCAAAAAGGCCATTGAGTGACTCGAGCGTGGCCAGAGAAGGGCAACGGAGCTGGGGCAGGGTCTGGAGCACAGGTCTGCTGGGGAGCGGCTGGGGGAACTGGGGGGGTTCAGTCTGGAGAAGAGGAGGCTGAGGGGAGACCTCCTGGCCCTCGGCAACTCCCTGCCAGGAGGGGGCAGAGAGGGGGGATGAGTCTCTGGAGCCAAGGCCCCAGCGCCAGGCCCCGAGGGAATGGCCTCAAGCTGCCCAGGGCAGGGTCAGGCTGGCTCTGAGGAAGGATTTCTGTGCAGAAGGGGCTGTTGGGCGTTGGAATGGGCTGCCCAGGGCAGGGGGGAGTCCCCGGGATCCCTGGAGGGGTTGAAGAGTCGGGCTGAGCCAGCGCTGAGGGATCTGGGGGAGTTGGGAAGGGTCAGGGGGAGGGTCATGGTGGGGCTGGAGGAGCTGCAGGGGCTTTTCCAACCCAGATGATTCTGGGATTCTGTGAAGAGCTGGAGATTTTGCAGACAGATCAGCTTAACTCCGTTCCCAGGAAAAATACCGTAACAATTAAATATCAGTAACCCCCAGGAAACTGCTGAAAAGATGTGTAGGGCCTGACATACCCTGTCACATCAGGCTTTTTCCCGTGACAGCGTAACATGCCTTACAGATTTCAGCAGAACCTGTAGAAGTTGTAGTGGGGTTTTGACCCCGTCTCAAAGAGATGATGCTTTCTCGAGAAGGTGGATGTGATGAAACCGATGCTTTCAGAGCAGCTATTAATTGGAAGAACTCTACCCTGAAGAGTGCAGGTGTGTGGCCTTCACAGCAGCCTGGATATTGTATTGTGTCTATTAACGGCTTGGCTTGCTTGGCAAGTATTGTATTAATGGCATACAAAACAATCTTGACTAATTAGGGAGCCACTGTGGAGAGGGCGGCGTGCAGATGCAGAGCAGTTGCTTAGGGAAGGACCTGCCTGATCCTTCCCATCTCGTGATGCGTAAAATATATGAACCTACAAGGGAGTGAACTGGTCATACCTCTGCATTTTGGGATGCTGAGGCCTTACCCAGCTCATCGGGACTTCGGGAAGGATCTTGGGCTGTGAGAGTCCAGCAGCCAGTAATGCGAATTACTGAGGTTTAGAAGTGATCTTTTTGGGGAGGCTGAAAGATTTGTTGTGGTCCATGACTTTACGGAAAAGAATATTGAAGAGATGCTTGTCTTCAAGCATAGGTGGCTCGAATTGGAAGAGTTTGTAGTGTCTCTCCAGGTGGGGGGGGAAGGAGCAGTGGGCTGACTCTACATGGGGAAAATCAATTTAAAATACAAAATGTGAAGGACTGGAATACAGCGCAGAGGGGTGCTGAAGAACTGGAGGTTTGGATGCACTCTCCAGGTCAAGAATGGGGCAGGTGCAGTCAGTCCAGCCTGTGGTGAGGACGTGGCCTTGGTGACTTGTCGAGGACCTTTTGCAAAGGCCCTCCCTCTTTGCTCCGCAGTATTATTGAGCACTTTACAGCTCTGTTGGTTGTATTTAGAATTAATCCTCTTGCAATTGTGTAAAAACCTAAAGAAAAACATGACTCATTTAATTAATTACACTGAAATCATAGGACTTTACACTTAGCTTTAGACAGGAGTTACTTCAACTTCCTTTAATCTAATGTTTAAAGCTTCAGTTCATGACATAACAGGTATGAATCTTATAAAAATATATTCAGGCTAAATTTTCAGAATATTTCAACATTCTTCTGTACATCAGGTAAGAAAGTTGTGAAATTGTTTCCTCGGTGTTTTGACTTTGAACTACAGCTCCTGGTTGTAGCAATCTGGGCTTGCAAGACATCCATCCATCATGGTACTCATCACACCTGAAAATAATGCTGCATCCACACCTAGTGTTAGTCATTACGTCATCAAGTGGGGGGGTATTTTATAAATAATAATTTGCTTGCTGGCTTAATCCTGATTAATTCTACTTCATTTATTCTGGTTAGTGTGGGCTGGCTCAGCCTAGCTCAGTTTAAATCAATATTGGTCTCCGTGCTCGCTGGTGGAGGTGGATTATGCTTACTTCAGAACTGCACCCGCACAGACTGTTTTTTCCTACAAAAGCTGGTCAGACAACTGAAAAAGTGGCAAATAAAAAGTGTTTGAGAGTAAATGTACATCTGTGAGAGAGAGAATTTATTAATCATCATGACCGTTTTTTATTGCCGCATCGAAATACAGGTTTTAATTTGAAAATAACTTTAATCTCTACCTCTGAAGTTGGAATTCCTTCTCTTTTCTGTGCACTCTTTTCTTAATTTTGGATTTTTATGATATGAAAGCTGACTGTTCCAAGTCTGACCTGTGGAGTTTTAGATACGATGTCCCAAAATCTTCACGGCCTTTGCATTGCTTCTTTGAGTGCCACTCAGCACAGCATAGAAAAGAAATTTTTAATTTTTTTTTTTTTCTTTTTCAATTCCAGAATTACGGGGCTGCAAATAAGCAATAGACATAATACATGAGCAGGAAATGGAGACTTTTCCAAAATTAAGGCTGCAGTCAAAGTTCATTATGCTCCTGGTTTTAAACACACCTAAAGCAAACCTCTTTTTAATGCAGTTTAGCACACAGCATATCTTTGTAACTGCTTTGACTCGAATTCTGGGCAGCAGTAGTAGCAAAGAACCCAAGCAAATCAAAGCAAGCAGATCGCTCTCATCCTCAGCACTGCTGCCTCCTGCTCCAGGGTGCATTTGTAGAATCGTATTGAAAAACTCCTCGCCATTTTTAGTGTGGCAAATGTCACCGTGTAACGGTGGCATGTCAGCCCCACTGTCAACACTGTCATTTAATCCTTTTCAGAGCAGACTTGCTAATGCAGTGCTTAATCTGCTGGTGACAACCAGTGATTTATATTCACTGGAGATCCCGGCATTGCTAATTGAAATGGATTTGAACTAGTGTGAGCCATGCTAGACTGGGTTTTGAGGCTTGCTCGTGATACTGAGAAAGAGAGGCAGGACCGGCTATATCAGGTCAGTAGAATTTAAAAATTGCTATTACAGAAGTGGTAATTTTTGTCTGTATTAAGGTACGTGTCTTTAAACATAAATTTTTTTTTTTTTTTGAACAGAGATTTTTCTCTATAAATCCTTGTTAACTGTATATAGCCCATGAATGCGTGTGCCCTGCGGATGGCTGGTGTGTGCACCCGAGAAACCAGCTCCCGGCAGATGGGAAAATCGTCGTTTCTCAACACCGCTGTGACTTTTTGTCACGCACGTACTCTGTGCTGCACACACGGGCCTCTTACGTGAAAGTGAAAGCAAATGCACTAGTTTGTCTACCTGAATTAGAGACCAAGTGACTAAGCAAAGTAAGACAGTCTATCAAGCTTGATTATTCTAAATGGGAATTCATTTTATTCAGTTAATTGGTACTTTGCCTCACTCAATCTCTTACGTGTAAGTGATTATTCTAATTCGGATTTTTTCAGTCTAATTATTTCCATCTCCTTTCAGTGATCTTTATGGCAAGTGTTCGTATAGAATCCATGAGGAATGGTAATTGTCTGATAGAATTTTGTGAGCATTTTTATTAAGTTATACATGATTTTTATCTATTAGATATTTATCCCTTAAATTCTCTCGCTATTCCTGAAGAGGTCAGAAACAAAGCTTGTATTTACATGTACAAAAACCCCAACAGTGAGTGTGCTGTAGACAGTCCCATGAAAAACAGATTTTTTATGATAAAATGTAACTTTCCATCACGAGGTGTTTTCGGACTGGCCATGCAGCAGACCACACGGCTGAATTTTGAGGAACGTTTCCCAAGCAGAGAGGTCCCTGCCCGAGTTTCTTGCTGTTTGCTGGGCTGCGCTGAACGCACGTGTGAACAGCTCATCAGATACCTCAGTCCTTTTTCGTTTTCTGGATTTTAGGCCATCCTAAGTCTCTGAGGCAGAATTACAGGGATTCAAAAAAAGGAAAGGGAAAAGATGCCTGATATATTCATTTTTTCTAAAATGAAGCCTGAGGTCCTGCGGCTCTCCAGGCTTTGATGCTGACTGCCCAGGGCGGGGATGGCAGAGGAGAGCTTGGCCTTTACTCGGGGGGTCTGCTGGGACTCGGCGCTACACTCCAGCCCATATTCATCTGTCCTGAAGCCACACAAGTTGAATTCATCTTCATGCAAGTTTTCACTTTCCCCCTGTTTCTTTAAAATGCATAAGAGTGTTTCCTTTTCTAGTTATTTTGTAAAAGCATAGTTTAAATGAATAATTTTCTTCTAAATGCTGCAGTAATGCTTTCTGACCTGCCTTATGATGGCATGGTGCGATAAAGCTCTAACCAAAAATAGAGTCACGCGAGAGCTATTCCAGTTAAACTATAACTTGGTGCTGAGCTCAGGTGGGACGGCAGAGGTGCGGTGGGAATGTCAAGGCTTCAGGAAAGAGAAAGTAGCTGCAGTCAGGCTGGCTGGGGGCAGGACCTGCTCCTGGTGCCCAGGGATCCCAGGCGGGGCGATGCCGCTCCAGGTCTGGCAGCCCCCCAGCCCGCAGGAGAAAACAGTCACTGGAGCTTCAGACTCTAGAGCAGGACCAACAGCGTTTGGGGGTTTATGGGTGAAAAGCAGGAAGAACAAAAGGAGAAGATGAAGGAGAGAGGATAGTTTTCCCCTATTCCACTTTCAAAGTATTGTGGGTTTTTTTTTTAAACTGTCAACCTTTTTGGGTAGGCGCTTGCTCTTGGTGTGGCCAACATCCCAGGAGCCAACAGATTAATCAGCCTACAGTGAGAATGCTTTCACGTCTCTCATTTTTAATTATATTTCCTGAATTGATGGTGCTTATCCTTTCGAATATTACTTTCTTAGCACTAAAAATCTGGGGCATGACCTGAGCTGCATGATACTAAAGCCCGAGGGGAAAAAAATCCAAACCCCATCAGCCTCTCCACCATCCTCTTTTATTAGCTGGGATGTTTCGCTGTGTTATTCCAGGAGGATGCAGGGAATGGGTATCTATTTCACCTGCTCTGAAGGAGCTTGTGCATCAGGCAAAAGTCACACGGCTGTAGCAACACCACGCAGCATGACTAAGGTTTTATTGGCATATTTTCTCAAACCCCAGATTTTATTCTTCAATGGTCAGGTCAGATGAGGATTCAGTTCTGCAGCGAAAATAGAATAAGCATGTGTACTAATCCAGTAATCCCTCAAAATAATGCTGTTTTCTCACGTTTTGGGGAGCTGGGCCATCCCCCGGGGCATGTCTTTGGGCCATGCAAGGAGCGGTGGCAGCGATCCCCGTGCTGGGAGGAGCTGTACAGGGGCTTCATGCGCTCCCCGGACTTCTGAGCTGGTCCTTCCCGGATTGCTTTGAGATTGCCAGTGCTTTGCCTCCTTGGCAGGATTTGAGTTAGCTGTGCGATTCTACAGTCTTTTTTTTGTTGTTGTTGTGGTGGTATCAAGTTCTCTGTTGGACATAGAAGCATTTTTCTAGAACAATGAAGACTCTTAAAACTGTGGTTGTAACGGGAGTCTCTGGCACCTTTTTAAGGCTTCAGATAATCAGAAATAGCTAAGAATCCTTCACTCTACAAAAAGTACAAGTCCTTGGAGTTAAGTGCCTGGGCCATTTACCCACGCAAATCCGGGAAATAAAGGCTGGAGGATATAAGTAGATAAAAATGCATTGTGTCCCCGTACGGTTATGAAAGCAGTTCCTATTTCTTTTTCCAGGCGGGGCAGCAGTTGCCTTACAGCAAAGCCGTGTCATAATTACAGTGTGTGCCTTTTACCTGGGTCTTGTCCTTTCTGATTTTATCAACAAGAGGTTTCTTTCGTAGTACACGGTTGTCCTTTCTTGTTCAGCAGTGCTCTTCTACCTGCCTGTCCTCTCTGGAGAGAAGTTGTTATTTTTCTTGATTTTTTTTTTTTTTTTTTTTTAAACAGACTGTGCCATGACATTGTCCCTTCTTGAGGATGGCAAGTGCTGCTGTGTCTATGACGATAGGGTTTTTTGGTTCGAAAATGATATCGTTGTGGTCCTGTATGTGAAATACATAAATATACATATACAATAAAGCTTAGAATGTTTTATGCTATTGCAGCTTGCTCACCTCCCCATCCAGCTCAGTCTGAAGAGGAGTACTTACTACTTGGTTGCACATAAGTGCTTGGTCGTGCCAAGCTCAGTCTCTTGCCTCTGCCTCTGTGCTGCGGCACCCAAATTTCCTGTAAATTTTAATCCTTCTTTCTTTAGCAAGCAGAAATACAAAGTGCTTCGGACAAAAATGAGATCCCAGAATTGACATAATCGTTATAGCTGTGTTTATTTCTGATAAATTGTGGGGCATCAACCGTACACTCAAGTTGTACTTGAGTACATTCAAGAGAACAGATACAAGATGTCTGGCGTGGGTTTTGTGTCTGTAAAACCCTCATAACAGTAATTTTGTGAGAAACTATGTTCCTTACGCTTTCTAGTCTCTCAGAAACCTGCCAGCAAGTTCAATTATTCTGTTTTTCTTAAAGAGCTGGATGTATTTTAACTCTGAGCCAGCAAACTCGATGCTGTTCTGTAAAATCACTCAGCAAAGCAGCTCGCTGTAACTGCCAGGATCGATTCCCCGAAAGGCCAGTGGATCTGAGCAGCCTTTGCCGAGGGTGTAAAGCTCTGAAATCAGTCAAGTGCAGCATTCAGCACCTCATTCCTGGCAACGCCAGTCCTTTCCCTATCGATTCCAGAGTTATTCTGGCTTTATTTCACATTTCCAAATCCTCTTCCTTCCTTTTCCCTCCCTTCAGTTTCTGTAAACTGCTGCTGTGTGTTCTGAGCTTCCAGCACGCTATTGCTTTATCATTCTAAATCTAAAATTTTGAAGGGTTATATATGTAATGTTAAATACAGTGTCACCTTACCAGGTTTTTATAATGTGGATTGCTTCCAAAGTTAACACCAAATTCCACTGGGGATGTTTGTTTTGCTGAACAGAAAAATTCACAGTGACTTGCAGGTTTCTAGAGCAGGTGATTGTCTTAATTTTTTGTTGCTGTTGATGTTAGACACAGCCTGGGTTTTTTTTCCTGCAACATCAAAATGCTAACTCCTTACTCAGCTCTTACAATAGATGGAAAAGACTGAGGAAATATATTTGTTTAACTCAGCCCAGGTAGCCTAGGTATAAAACTTTATATAATTGATAGCAGTATGGTCCCTCACCATGGCGACTATCATACAGAACTATAAATGGGTTTGATTTTATCCGGTTACACCTGGCTAAAGAGATTTCTCGAAGCTGGAGTGTTTTGGAGTAAAAAAGGGTGGATGTCCTGCTGTCAAAGCTGGGTTGCAGTTGTCAGACCAGGTCTGCGTTGTGATGGGACCACCGATATGTTTTGTGATAAGCTATTATGCATAATTAGTTGTCTAATCCTAAGAACAGCTAGTTCAGGGGTAGCCTGGCTGTTGGCTGAGCCTGTTAGGGTAAGACGTCAAGTCTGCTTAAATTATAAAGAGTAGAAGAAGGAATTGAATGAGTAAATCTGTCAGTAGGAAGCTGGACAGGGGGAAAAAAAAAAGTTTGATGATAATAGTACTTTTTATTATTATTTTTTCACTCATTACATTAGAGAAAAAAAATCAGCTAGATCCACTGAGCCTCAAGAGAAGCAAGAATAAAGAAATTCTGTTAAGTGTGTGCTGCTGTGTAAAAACAAATTTTATACCTTTTCTCTTTTCCTCAGAAAATATATTTTGTCTTTTAACTTTCGTGTTTATTTTTTTTTCTCACTCCTATATTCTCAGAACACTTGGAAGAATTTAAAGTAGCATCTTAGGAGCAATGGATAGCAAGCATCCTGCAGTCCCTCTGGAGGGGGTTACTGTGGTAAACAGTGTGCTCGAAGTGCTTTCAGCAGGCGGAAGGGCTGCTCTGTATGGAACAGAGCCTTGAGAAAGATAACAAACCATGAACTGTAACATCAGATGAGATTATTTGACGCCCACCCTTTAAGGGTCTGTGCGCTCCTTAAGGCAGCTGCAGTTTGAGGTGCCCTCGGCTGAGCCTTGCTGCTGCCAACATCCCTTCAAAGCATGAGAGAATTAATTTTGAGGTCTGTTTCTCTTTTTTAAAGAGTACCAGCTGTGTGCTGAGTTTGAATTTAGTCCTAGGTATAGCAGAGAGCCTGGGAATAAGGTTCACTTCTGAGTAACGCATGTCAGAGTGGCGAAAAGGTGGTGTGAAAGTTGTTGTTAGAGGAGTTTTTTATACATTCAAGATTATCCAGAGATAATTTCTGGTAAATTATCCCATTTTACATTGAAAGGAAGGATTTTCTAATGGTTATTCTAATAGTAGATTTTTCTAATGGTTATGCTAAACTGCCAAGTTCATGGATGTTGGTTTTTTTTTTTTCTGTCTGTTGTTAGGCAGCACTATATAATATCCTGTCCAAACTGTCATATTAAATATATTATATTTAAACATTGGGGAGCTTTGTTGTGCAGTATTACAATGGTTATTTTAGCAATGGATGTAGAGCCACCATCTGGATGTATTCTGCCATTTGCGAAATACAGAATGTAATGTTTGTGTGGAACGCCAAAGAAAATCTTTTCAAATCAAGCAAGACTGGCTAATGGCTGAGATGGCAGCCTTTTATAATTAATGTGTTTATTAGAGACTGGATAAATGTAGATTAAATTAATAACATCTACTTTTTTTCCACATAAACCTTGATTTAGAGGGACTAGAGTATTTCTAGACCAGCTCATTTATAGACGCTATTAATTTCCCTGAATTTCTGTACAGTCTTCAGAGTAGCAGCACGTACTCATCACACCTTTCCTCTAACCTTCTCTACATTGGAAATTATTTTCTGAAATTCTGTGTGTTTGGAAGGCTTTGGTGAAATGCTTTATAGCTCGCAGACGTGTTCTCCAAAGGGACGTATCTGCAAAGCACCGTATGTATGTCCCTACATACGTATGGCTGTAGCAAATCAAGGTGGGGTAAGGAAGCTCTGAAAACTGCTTCTTACAGGTGCTTTAAACCTCATGGTTGTTACTGGTCTGCCCGGTCGTAAAAGCTTTTCCTCTTTGTTTTGGTGATGCCAAATGGTGTGTCAGAGTTACCCCGTGGTATTGGTCTTACGGAGGAAAGTCCCTCAGAGCCTTGAGACAGGGTCTGGCCACGCTGGGGTTTTGGGCTGCTCTCCCCTCCCTGCAGCCCACGCTCCTCCTGCTGCAGAAGTTGTAATGCATGCAGTTACGGCAGGAACCATCAAAAATACGTGGGGTTTGCATTTATTCTCGAGATTTGCTTTCATTCTCTCGATTCCAGCTGCTGGTCCTCGTGAGTTTTCTTCTTATTTATGGAAGTGACTTCCAGACTCCTCGCCTCGGTGTCCTCAGCTGCTGTGTTTTACTGATGTAAAGGAGATTTTCGGGCCCAATTTGAGTCGTTGACTTGAATGATGGCTGAGCGTTATCTCCCTGTTCCTGGATTTAAAACATTCTCAATGAATTCTTAGTGTGCACAACGGGTGTTTTTCTTTTCCGTCTGCATCAGAACTGAAAATTAAGTGATAAGGCAGTGGGAGAGTATAAAACAAGTTTTAAAACTTTCCTCATCTAAAGTAAACATTGCTTTTTCTTTTCACTTTGTTCTGATGTGAGAAAAAAAACATAATAGTAATTTGACCTGAACATTTATTTTTTGCTTTCATTTTCTTTTAGGTCCAGGATGGAACATTCCTGCTTGCTCCTGCTGCTCTGTGTTAGTTTTCTGTTTGCACAAGCTTTACCACCCAATGGAACTGAATTGCCAAAACCACCACCAACAACAAGTAAGGGCATCACTTAATTTGTGGGGATGGGAGTGGGTGTGGAAAGGCTCATATTGAGGTCCCACTGGTGACGGAGTCCTGGCTATTTTCCCAGGACTTTGACCCCGCTAATGTGCTTCTAATCTTAACCATGACCTCTGTACTTGGATCTCCGTATGACTGGTGCTGTACGCTTTACTTTCTCTTTCCCACGTATGGGAAATGCACAGGATAGCTTTGGGAGATGTGGGGAGGCACGGGGTGTCGCCTCCTGCCTGGGCTGCCAGCTCTCCATGGCCCAGGAGTGTCACTGCAGATCCTCCAATGTGATGGGACCTGCGTGCAGATCATATAAAATAAATTATCAATTAGACAACAGGATGTGCACATTTAAACATCACAAGGAACTATGGTCTATATATGTGTTCTGTGTTTTCTAGTGATACAAGCTGTCTAAAGCAAGGCTTGAGGAGATGGATAATAGCACAGGTGTCCTGTGTAAGATTAGGTCAGGTGGAAAATATAAAACCCCTTTTTAAAGACCTGAGAGCAGTCTTCAACTCACCGGTCCACCACAGCATCTTTTATTCATCCTCCTTTCTATTTCTGGAATTTATTCCTCTTGCTTCAAGCCCTCCTACAACTATGTCCTAAGACATTACAGTCCTGGAGAGGGGCTCATTCAAGTCAAATAAGGATTTGTTGGTTTTTTTTTTTATTTAAGATACCGATGCTACTGTTCTGTTCTGTGATGGGATGATATATTTTACTTGCACGTTGTCCTTATCCTTTGTAATTCTAGATGGATGTCTTTGAAGTCCCTGTGCTGGTGGTCAGGCAGTGGTTTGCTGTTCCTGCTCATGAACAACGTGCTCATGCCAGAGGGGGGGTTTCTGATGGGGTAGCTGCTTTGTGGGCTTGGTCAAAGGGAAATAAAGCTGATGATGTTGCATATAAACAGTGTGGTGAAATCTTGGACAGTTTTCAGACAACTGTTGTTGACACCCGGTCTTATAGGAGGGTGTTTTTGTGGTTTGGGTGATTGGTTTGGTTTTAATCTGCTTGTGAACTTTACACCCGTGTGGAAGAAGAGCCAAGCACGAATCAAATGCCAGGCATGGCTGATGGCCACCTCGATTTTTTGGTCCTTAGATGTAGTAATTTAGGTGTTAGGCACTTGCTACCACCAAACTCTGCTCTACCCGGGCACTAATACACAGCGGAGGTGGAGGGTCAGGGGCTCTGCCATGAGTAACGACTGTCTTGGTGTTGTTGCTTGAGGCTTTCAAACGAAATAAATTGCTAATATAAATAAAAAATTAGCTAAGTATAAAATTGATAATAAACTGCTCTTCTGAAAGAGGGTCAAGTAGCTGTCAGTGCCTTACTTCTTGTCTGGCCCTTGGAGCAGTAGAAGAACAAGTTACTAATACTGGTCTGAATGTGTAAGAATATGGGAATTGGGAAAGAGAAGTAACACGTATCACTTCCCAGAATTTTAACAGAATCAGTAAAAAGGGAGTTTTTCCATAGATGCTGTTCATCTTGAAAGCTTAATTCCACATTATCTTGAATTTAAGTATGATAATATGGATAAGAGTAATCTTAGCATCCATGTTTTAATTAAATCTAAATTGCAGTGATACGATCTAGAGACAGTTTAGCTGTACAATACAGCTTTTTTTCCCCGAATATCCAAGCCTCCATTATTTTGCAGTGAGAAGCAAAGAGTTTTGTCTGATAGCCAAATACATGCACACTGAAAACATACTACGGTGTGGAAAGTTCCAAGATAATAGCATTATCTGATACATTTTGTAGCTATTGAACTAACGCAATATTTTTTAATGCAAAATTAAAGATTTTTTTATTAAAGTACCAAGAAAACTCCGTTTAAAAGAATATGGAAAGGACTGAAGAATACTAAAAAACGTCCAGCTTTCCTTCTGCATGCTAATTTGATGAATAAGATGCTTTTGATTCTGAAAGGAATAGTTATGCTTTATTGCATATCATTATTTTAGCTGACTTGCTCTTTAAAACATTTGTTGAATTAAAATGTTGGGGTTATTCTTATTTTAAACATGGATACCTAGCCCGTATGGCTCAATTTTTCAACACTTCTGCCATTTTGCTTCTTACAGGGGTACCATGAAATTTCCCTTGCATAAAATCAGAATATTCTGGGGTTTATTGTGCTGCCATTTACTGGAGAAATTGCACTGCCATTTACTCAGACTATTCAACTGTATTAAATAAATATAAACCAGTATTTATTTATTTGGTTTTGCATAGATAAATGTGTATTTCAAGTAGATAAAACTTTATGCTATCAAATATGTGTGACGAACTATTTATACATGATGTTGTCCATAGCATTTAAATAATTCCCTGTTATTCAAATATTAATTAGTTATCCACTATTCTTAGTCAGGATTATTTCCTCTTGTAGTTTTAATTGTTACGGAGTTTAAATGTGAAAGGAGTCTGGGAGTTGCAGCAGTAAAGCTTTTAAGACCTTTCCAAATGTTTCAATTTCTTTAGTGTTTACTGGATGAATGTTTCGTGGGTTTCATGCCCATCTGTACCATTTCTGTCCACTACTGATGTACGAACATGCAGAAGTAACGAATTTATCAGACGAGTGGGAGGTTAAAAGGCAGCAAACGGTGCAGCGTTTGATGCCCTCTTGCTTGCTGGTTTAAACTTTCAAGGAGTTAGTTGGGTCTCTTTGAAGACAGCTGAAGCAATGTATAGGAAGAATTCCTGTAGGATAGCCAGAGCTGGAGACTTTCACACTGGACTCGGGGTGCTGCTTTCTTATAGAAAATGAGGCATTAACAGAAAATTGAGTTTTGGAGAAGGAGGCTGGCTCATTTTACTTAGTATTTAAAAGCCAAAGGGATGCTTTGCTGGTAGACACTCAATTTCAAGAAGTAGTTTGGAAAGCAGAACTTCAGAAACAGATGCTTTTGGATTGGGGGTTGGGATAGATGACATTTAAAGGTCTCTTCCAACGCAAATTTGTGGTGGCAAGGCGAGGCTGTGACAGGTCTGGCTGTGCAGCATTTGGCTCTTCAGTGGCACAATTCTTGCCTTTGCTGCTGCTTGCCGCCTTGTGTACTGCAGGCTGTGGACACTGGTTTGTCTTCCCTTCCTGTCTTTTACCTTTGCCCTTCCTTTATTTATTTTTTTTTTAATTTGGGTTTGCTTTCCATATATACCAAACGCATCTCCTGGTTATCAGCTGGGTATCTGCTTCCTCTCCGCAGCCAAAGCATGGTGAAGCACTGCGGTTCTCTGCAGGGTTGGGGTTTTCCCTTCCAAAAATAGCGAGAGAGGGCTTAGTCTGGACTTGGTGGTATCCCCGTTGGCGTGGGGCTTCTGCTCAGCCACTGCAGCCCAAGTTCATCCGGATGGCAAGGAGGCGGGGTGGCTAGATGGAAACACAGAGAGGAGGAGAGTTCCTCTTTTATTAAGTTGTAGGCTTTCAGCGTAGAGAAAGCGCACAGTGGTGTGCACAAGGCTTAATTATAATAAAACAGTAACTGTTAAATCTGAACAGAGTTCAGCAAACGGAAGTAAAGCACTTGCAAAAGTTTTTACAATAACAACATAAACTACTTTAAATAGCTTATTTATGCCCACGGGGCCAAGAAGGCCAACGGCATCCTGGCTGGTGTCAGCCCTGGCGTGGCCAGCAGGGACAGGGCAGGGATCTGAGCCCTGGGCTCGGCACTGGGGAGGCCGCCCCTCGATTCCTGGGTTCAGTTTTGGGCCCCTCACCCCAAAAAGGCCATTGAGTGACTCGAGCGTGGCCAGAGAAGGGCAACGGAGCTGGGGCAGGGTCTGGAGCACAGGTCTGCTGGGGAGCGGCTGGGGGAACTGGGGGGGTTCAGTCTGGAGAAGAGGAGGCTGAGGGGAGACCTCCTGGCCCTCGGCAACTCCCTGCCAGGAGGGGGCAGAGAGGGGGGATGAGTCTCTGGAGCCAAGGCCCCAGCGCCAGGCCCCGAGGGAATGGCCTCAAGCTGCCCAGGGCAGGGTCAGGCTGGCTCTGAGGAAGGATTTCTGTGCAGAAGGGGCTGTTGGGCGTTGGAATGGGCTGCCCAGGGCAGGGGGGAGTCCCCGGGATCCCTGGAGGGGTTGAAGAGTCGGGCTGAGCCAGCGCTGAGGGATCTGGGGGAGTTGGGAAGGGTCAGGGGGAGGGTCATGGTTGGGCTGGAGGAGC
>NW_020799105.1:24240025-24262008 GCF_003259725.1 Athene cunicularia
TCATGGTTGGACACCAGTCCACGAAGAGCAGTTTAGTTTTAGTTTTAGAGAGGTGGAGGGTTCAGTTCTCTATTTTCTGAAAAGAATTTCAGACCTGTGAATAAGTAGAGCTTGTTGAGGGATTTCTTGTGTGCTTGGATAAATTATATCTTATCTGCCAATCACCTGAATAATTTCAGGTACCTGACTTTCTATCAAGGGCAACCCCTCACACCTTGCCTTGTTAGCTTGCTTTTGTGGAGGGAGAAAAAAGGGGTTTAACTGCACTTTTGTTCATGGGGCATTTTACTGTTCTTGTCCTACCTGCATAGGAACCAATGCTGGGATGAAGAAAATCAAAGACGGAGAGATTGTGGGGAGCGGTTCACAGGGCAGTTCCTGATGTGCATACACTGCTGTTAGTTCCCTTTTTTCTTGTGGGTGGCTTTGTTTTTGACACATATGGAAAGTGGGAACATCATAACCCTGAAGGAAATGGTGATACATTTCCAGAAAGAGCCGTTCAGAGCGCTGGGCCAGCAGCTCAGGGAATGGAGCTGGGAAAGAACCCCATGAGTCAGCCTCGGTGGGTGGCAGGGGAAGCACGAGGGGTTGCCACCATCCTCCAGGCAATAATCCTCCTCTCTTGTCAAGATGGAAGTCACTATTTCATTGTATTTCTGAAAAAAATACCCTTGGGATGATCTTTTTTGTGTGGCTGCAAACAGAAAGCCCTGTGGTTTTGGACCACAGCTCTCTTTGTGTCGAAGCAGTGGAAAATTTTCCCTGGCAGTGGCTGCAGTAGAGATCTGCTTTAGAGGACATCTGCCTCTTCTGCGTGCATTTTACTCATATGTTTCAGTTGTTAATTTTTGAAGCAGCACTAATTAAAAAATATTTCAGGTCTGCCTTTCAGTATCCCCTTAAAATCCCACTTAATATGTAGACAGTTGTGTTGCCCAAAGATGGTTCAGCCTCTGAGTCTACAATGACCTAAGCCCAGTTGTAACTTTCTTTTAGAATTTTTGGGCTACATTTATAAAACTACCGGTTCAGATATTGAAGAAAATCCAGGTAATAAATAAAACTGTTTAAAACCACACTGTGCCTTACACGCAGGCTCTGCAGAGATGAAGCCAGTGGTGTGCCACTGCAAGGCTTTGAAAAACGTGACCGTGTACAAGGAAGAAGGGACTGTTTGTGGGTTTTGACCTAATTTCCTTGTGGCATGGTAGGAGGAGAGGTGAGATCCCGATGCAGAGAGTTGCGCCGGCCGTTGCAGGGATGCTCTGTCCTTAACTAACGAAATGTAGACAGTGGTCTGGAAGGAGGTTGAACTTCTCTCCCCCCGAGTTGGATTGAGGCTTTTTGTGTTTGTCTGGGAATCAGTTTTCCAAAGACACCCCAGCAATGTGTGAGGTACATCCATTCTTCTGAAGGGAAGAGACGGGTGATTTCATGTTGTGTAACGAACTGAGGGAAATTTTCATTCCCTCGTGACTCAAACTTGTTGTTTTTCCCCCCTCGTGTCATGGGTCTTGACACAGAGCCAGTGAGGAGAACTAACACAAAACCCCTACATCCTGGAGGATTCCGAGATACTGAGTCTGAAATTTTTAAACTTCAAAAGTGGGCTAAAGTGGCTCCTTTTTGCCTGTGGGGGGCAAAACCAGGGGTCTGTTTGTCTGTTTGTCAGACCTTGGTTTCTGTGCAGAGCGCGGTGTCGCTAAATACCGCTCAGAAATTGTTAAACCGTTTCTGGCGATGCACGTTCATCCAGACACTCCTTCCAACTGTGATTGTTTGAAACCCTGTCAAGTGATGGTTTCTGATTACTGTTTTGTCGTGCCTGTCACTTTTATCTTTATATACCACTCAAATGTCAAGTTTTATGCATTTTATTGCCTTCCCTTTCTTTGTATTATTTTGTTGACTTGAGATACCTCCTTTCCTCCTTCTTTCCACATATGCCTCTAAAGGAGGTTTTTCTGTGCCCTAATACCCTGTTTCAGCATCCAGAGAGTTTCCAGCCGCTCACAAGATACAAACCAACACTCAAATGGTTTTGCAGCAATTCTGGACAGTTGGTTTATCCATATGTGCTCTTTTCTATAAGATTGTAGGTGCTGTGTACTCCTAGATATTTACTGTAAACTTGTGCTTTCATGATCTTTTATGTCGAGGCTGGTGACAAGATCTCCTCAAAAAACCTTTGCTGCAAGTAAGCAAAAAGACTTTAGGGAAGTGTGAGTGCAAGAGGTGTTAGGAGAATAACTTGGATTTATTCATCTAGTTGGAAAGAAAAATGGGTAGCAGGGTTATATTTTGCTTGCTGAAAGCTAAGGCTGAGAGTTTTGCTTTCTTAAATAAAACATGTTGGGTTTTTAATGGTTTTAATGTGTTAAATATTGAATTGTTCAGTAGAATTTTAGAAGGTTAGAGAAGCATAATGAAATGGAAATGTGAAGTCACGTACATAAAAACACTATTAGCAGAAGGAGGAGACTCTCGATTTATACGATATAACAAAGATATATTCGTTTAATCTCCATTCTGAATGAAAAGCCTCATCATTCCTACTTGTTCTTATATAATATCTATATGATGTAGAGATGTATAATATAGAGATATATAAAATAAGCAGGAGAAGACGCTGCAGTCTGCGCTGTCCCCTCCTGCCCTGCCCCTCCGTCACGCTCAGCATGTGCTTTACAGCCTAGCACAGCCAGCAGCAGTGGTTTGGACTGTTCAGTGAGATGTGTTTAAAACACATGTTGTGTCTCTGGAGTCAATAAAATCCATACAAAGGATGGCATTCTTGGGTGATTTCTGTCTGGCCGAGAAGCAGCTCATGCGCATAAGGGTACTGCAGCAAACCTTTTGAATGGGCTTCAAATGTAGCTGAATACCTTGTGCCCATTAAACTTACTCTAACTACAAGTAAATTCTGTGCTTAACTAGTCAACCCCCAAAAATATCCTTGATATTCCCAGCAGCAGGTAGTTTTGGAGGGGGGTAAAAAAAAAAAAAAAAAAAAAAAATTGAACTTACAGCTTTGTCTATATTAAATAATTTGTGATGCTTTTAGTAAGTACAAGTAGATTATTGCAGAGAACCACAGCTTTTTGATACACCAAGCTCAGTTTCTCTACCAGATTAGACAATCCGTGTCTATAATGCTTCATGTTTTCTGTGTTCAATCCACAGACTCCACAGAGGAGAACAATTTACACAAGGACCTACTGACTTCAATGCTGATTCTGCTCCTGGTCTTCATCATCTTCATTCTGTTGGCTGGCTATTTTTTCAGGTAGGTCTGCGTGGAGCTCTGCAGGCAGAACTAGCTCAGTCTTGTTTCGATATGATCTAACAAGGAAATGAAATGCGTATTTATGGTGAGGCGGGAGCCTCCATCACAGCGCAGAGGCGGCTGCCGCGGCGGTGGTGGCTCTCGCTGTCAAGATGAACAGAAAGAGTTTCTCCAGAATTATGTGGTTGGTAAAACAGGTTTGGGAAAATGCTTGTTGCCTTTCAAAGTAGTTACTCACGTGAATGTGGTGTGTGGATTTCAGGTTCAGAAGACATAGGAAAGCTGTTGTGAACTCCGGGGACAAAAAGATGCCAAATGGGATCTTAGAAGAACAAGGTATGGAGAGATTTGCTTTCCTTCTCCGTGTGAGTTTTGTTTGTGTACGTGCACACTTGTTTGCTAATTAAGAATTCAATTGTTCAGTTATGTTTGCTTTTTATTTATAACATAAATTATAGGATCGTTATTAAAGAGAAAATAGTTTAAAAAAAAATGGAGGTCCGTATTAAGCATGTGTATGTATAATCTTAACTTTCCGTTGTTGGTTTTAAATCATTTTCACTTTATGTTGCAATACAGCAGAGGTTTCTTTGTGTATGTTTCTTGTGCTCTTTATATATGTTTTATTAGGATGCCAGCTGAGATCCAGGTTCCTGGCCCTGTGATCTTTGTATTTAGAGAAAGAATTGCAGTATTTCTTCTCAAAAGGGGGAAAAAACAGTCCATAACTCTCTGTGAATTTACCGGCTGGTTCCTGAACGTGGAGAGAAACAAGCAAGGGGATGAGATAGGGCAGTGATGTAAGGCAGTGGCACTAAACTAAAGCACTCTTAGGGGTTGAAAATGCTTTCCTGTGGCTTTTTCAGTGTGCTGGGTTCATATCTGTTCACGGGGAGCCCTTCGGGTGGGTTACTCTGTGGATCTAGGAAGTGTGGAGGGGGCCACTAGCTTCTTGCTTACAAACCATTTGAGCCATAACAAAGAGAAAAACTTGATGATAAAAAAAATTACATCTCTGTGCCGGTTCCGCACCGCTGCGTATGAACTGAAGAGCAGGTTAATAAACATGGTAGCAGTCGGATAGAAAGTCAAACCTCTAAATATACCCGTCTGCTTCCTGTTGGGTCGGTGCTTGTGCACAGGAACCCCGTGGGGCGAGCGTGGTTTGGAGATCCCCGCGGTGGCCCGGTGGCCTCGGGTGATGACTGGTTAGTGCCACCGCCAGCCAGGTTTCATGTGCAAGTGGAAATGCCCCCCTCGCGCTCAGCGTGCAGGGAAGTGGTCGGCCTTTCTGTTTGCCTTGGGTTGTAAATAAAACTTGTCTTCGCCAACGGTGAGCTTAATCCCCCCCACTTCTTTCAGCCGCCCGTGGGGATGCTCGTTTCAATTTCTAAGTGGCCAGTTGTGCTCCCGAGGGGCCACGAGGGTTTCCTGGGGCTTCATTTCCTGATGAGAGCCTTTATTGCCCTACGTGAGCCTTTATTATTTCCCTGCACGAGCTGAGGTCCAGGTAACAAGCAGTGCCTGCAGCAATCCCCGTACCAAACCCTGCTACCTGGGCTGGGGTAGCTGAGAGCCACAGCTCGTCTCAGCCCAGAGTTTCTGTCCTCTGACAAAGTCGTTTGAGTTTTTTTGGTTGGTTTCTTGTTTCCCCCCGCCCCTTACAAGTGAAATAATCTAGCATATCTTTTCAGTGGGAGATACTAAAAGCTGCCCCTGCCCTGTGGTAGAGCAGCTCTGGGATGTGACACTCTTCATCAGCAGAAGGAACCTTCTCCTTCTCTAAATAAAACTTGGTCACATTTCATTTTGCTGTAAATACAGAAACGATTAATTTTACCAATTGTGGTTCTACTTGAATTTATTGTCTTCTTAAAGGAGCTACTTGGCCTCTGGTTTATCACTGATTGAAGTGTCACGTGAGAAGTATGGTTTGTCATCTTCCAGCAGAAAAATTAATTTGTAGTCGGAAATAACTTGTTATCTGTTGCTCCGGACATGCCTTTAACACGTTCTCCCCTTGTGCTGACAGAACAGCAACGGGTCATGCTGCTCAGCAGGTCTCCCTCGGGCCCAAAGAAGTATTTCCCTATTCCAGTGGAAAATCTTGAAGAGGAAATACGGATGCGCTCAGCGGATGAAGGGAAGCTCTTCCGAGAGGAGTTTAATGTAAGTTCTCACACGTGGAGTGAATGGCTGCATGGGGAAAAGGTGGCGGGCAAATCCAAACATCTGCAAATGTTAACGATTCTTTTAGAAGAGTTTGCCGCGTGATGCTGGTATCTCAGAGCCTCAGCACTGGTGTGAGTGTGCGGGTAAGTGCCCTGTCACGCGTGGTAACCCTGTCTCTGGACAAAATCTGAATAGTTAAACTGCATTATGAGACAGTGATGGCAAATCTGTAATATATAAACTGCCTGACACTTGCTAACATTTAAAGAAGGTCTTTAGTGCTTGTCTGAAAGCTGGAGGAGAGGAAAATTGAAACTAAATCTCTTTAGCATTGATTTTCTTGGTGGTGGTGGAGGGTTTTTTAGGAGTCTGAGTCTCTCATCTCTGCGGGAAGTACTTAGAGGAGAGGACACTGTGGCCTTTAACATTGCCCTATTGAGGTTTGACTTTTTTTTTTTTTGGTTATTTGACCTTTTGCTCTTTGTTATTAGCCCATCTCTTCCCTATTTGCAGCACCCTGTGCCCTAGCACATACATTTCTATGAAGTATCTCAACTATAAGGGTTTTTCTTTGAAGCCTTGCCTGGTCAGAAAGAAGATTCTATTTTCTTTCCATGAACTGAGCTTCAGGCACGTGTGGTTGTGTAGATGAGTCTTAACTGGAGTCTGTGGCAAGCTGCTGCAAAGCTGGTTTCTATGGAGAAGCCCGGCGTGATGAGTCTGTTCTCTCACGTCTGCATTTGGGGGCCTTTTCCATACTTTTATTATTTCTTTTCACTTCCCTTAACAGCAGAAGCAACTTGCTCAGAGCAGTAGCTTAAATGTCAAATACAGAGTTGTCAAAGCTGATGCACACATTGATTAGACAGTCTGTTAAATTACCTTCTTAATTGGTGGCATATTTATATCTGCAATTTGTTTGATGATATATTTAAAACACAGAATTTCTTTGCCTTATCAGAGAGTGAGCATTGTGGAGATATTTATCAAAGTCAACAGAATGAATGTGAAAACTAATTTGGCAAGATGTGCGCTTTTGGATTTTGACTCTCCTGACTAATTCGTTCTACGGTTAGGAGCAAACCAAGACAGCTATTTTTATTTTGAAAACTTGCTTTGCTTGGATCATTTTCTGCACCACGCTGTGCGTGTGTGACTTTGTCTGCACACAAGTGCTGAGTCTGAAAACTGGGGTCTGATCCCCATAAATGAGCAGTCTGGGCAGTGACCCGGGGGGTGATGGCACAGAAAGTCTGCTTGATGCTCTGTGTGGGTTGGTTTTTTTGTTTGGTTGGGTTTTTTTTTTTTAATCCCTCTGTGTCTCCTGTGGCTGCTTGTGTGGGTATATGAGCTGTTTGCTCAAGCCTGAGAGGGGAAGAGAGGGTGAAAGATGGTTGAAAATGAGCGTGAGCGATATTGTAGCCTAAACCAGGGAAGCTGACAAACTGAAGTCTGTTATTGCAGCACTGGAAGAAAGGGGGCTGAGGAATCAAGACCCTTCAGCACAGACGTCTGTGCCTAATGGTGTTCTTCAATACTTTTGATTTTATCCTTAAAGCCTGAATTACCCTTGCTCTAATCAAAATAGCAGCGTCTCCTACTCTCAGTTGCTTCATTATTTTATTATTTGATTCCTTTGTGACCACAGGAAAAAAAACCTTACAGAATATGGGCCCTTACCTCTACTACTCATCTGTAATGCAAGATGAGCTGGATGTTTGAAATTCGTGAGGGCTAGCTCATTGCCCTGATTTTTCAGATTAGTGTCTGAAAATCTTCCTGTAAGAATTTGCTTCTGAAATTTTCATTTTGTCTTAAGATGTCCGTTTGGCTCATTTAGTGAAGAAAAAAAAAAAAAGGAGAAAATGCATCAGTGCTGGGGTAGGTGGGGCCCCTGGGAAGCTTCAGAGGAATTTTAGGATTCCTGCGAAGTGGGAGCAGATCCGACTGCGCTGGCAGCGGGTGACCCAACACCACCAGGACTCATCGGCTCCTCGTGATTCGCGGGGTGATGGAGAGGACGCGGTGAAGTGCATCCTCGATAAATCACACCCTCCCTCTGCAGATGGGAGCAGCGACACGGGCCGTGTCCTCACGCCGGGGTTCAACGCCGGCTCCGGCCGCGCAGCGCGACGTCAGGAGCTTTCTGGGGAGATGTCAGGGCCCCGCAGGAGCGTGGCACAGGGAGTGGGGAGGTTATTTTGCCAGAGATAATGACTTCTCATGCTTTTTTTCCCATGAAGATGCAGAACTTACGTGACTGTTTATTGGGAAATTATTGCCTGACTTTTGAAGTTCAAAGAAATCATGTTTGAAGCACTAATTATTTCTTTTTAAGCAAAACATAAATTAAGTTTCTGTGTTTTCTAAATTGTAAATGTATTTTAATTAGCAAAAACATGGGCTTCGTTCAAATAAGGAATTAAGCAGTTTTCTAAAAGCAGCTTGCTTTTTTCAGCTCTTTTTTAACCAGCTCTCCTTTCTTTTTACTTACATTCACCAGTTTAAGTGATACATATAATGAAAAAAACCCCAACCAAACCCAACACCCAAACCCACAAATGCACATTACTGTTTCCTCTGTGGTGGTGGTGAAGTCATCCCTGCACCCCCTCTTTTATCCTATGTCACCCTGACAACACGGATTGCTGCTTTTAAGGGGAAATTCCAAGCCCTGCTCTCTGCCAGGCAAGCGGGACAGTTGCTTTAAGCCGTACCATCACTTACCATTTTTTTCCCCTTCCCCTACATGATTCAGGCTGGGCTGTGGGAGGTAGAAGGTGGTTGTGCGTTCCCAAACCGCTGGGATTTTACCTTGGTGGGATCCAGCGTGCTAACACTTATTTTTTAGGAGTTTGGGACAAGAAACTTGATGAAACTCGGTTCTCATTTACGCCGTTTGCAGTGAGGGGGCAGCTAAAGGCAGGAGCCACAGGCCGTGTCTCTTGATGAAACTCCCCCCTGTCCCGGGCTCCTGAGCTCAGCCCCAGTGGTGGCATCTCAGCAGCTTCCACCGTGCGGGCGGAGGGGCTCCACCTCAGGCACCTCCTTGTTTTCATCTTCACCCTCTTCCTCTCCGTTTCTTCCTTTCATTTGATTGCTCTGCACAACTGTTTTTGGAGGTTTTTTAAGCCTGACTAAATTTATCTGCAGTCTCAGATCTTGCTGATTACTTGCAGAATTGGACTTGTGCTCCTACAGCGACTTTCAGCATGAAAGAATTGCGATTTTATTTTTTTCCCCCTCCCTTTCTCCCAGAGTTGGGCCCTCACCTGTGGATCTCGGCAAGATGTTTGATATTTAATGTTCTTAGCAGTGAGCTATTAACTATCAGACTCTATTTATGCTATTGAACCAACTGTTACAGCTAAAAGTAGCTGTCGGAGCCGAGCTCGAGGGAGCGGCGCATCCGCGCGGCTGGGTCACGGCGCTGTGAATCACCACGGCAGATGGCAGCTTAAAGCAGCAGCTCAGAGTTTCACAATTTTCTAAATAACTGCGATCTCTGGTGGAAAAATTACTTATTTTTCCAAAACTGCTGAACTTGTTTTCTGCAGTTTCCTGTTATAGAGTAATGAAAGTTGCTGTGAAAAAAAAAAAAAAAAAATTAAATTCTGTTGGATGCGAGGCGACATGTACAAATGCAGATTTTCCTGAAGCCGTGTGCAGTCAAGAGTTAGTTGTTTTGTAATGCATTGACTTCTGTGTCTTTTTTTTTTTTTTTTTTTTTTTTTTTTTAGTCATTAACACCTGGATATGTGCAGGGAACATTTGAAATGGCAAATAAGGAAGAAAACAGGGAGAAAAACAGATATCCTAACATCCTGCCATGTAAGACATTACCTTTTCTTTTAAATCAGACAACGAACTCTGGCACTGAGCAAGCTGCTAGTAGTGTACATTTGCTGAAAATATTCAAGGAATACAATTTCCTTGGTCACAGATGTCCTTTGTATGTTGTGTGTGCAAAACCTCTCTGCTCTGTGGCAAGTCTTGAGTCTTGGTCTTCTGGTAGGGTTTTCTGTCGGGGTTCTCAGGTGCTGTGCTTTAAAGCTTTAGCTCTCATGGGGCTCTACCAAATCACGCTAGGTCAGGTGGATATTTTAGGACCTCGGGTTAGCTGGGGATAAGCAAATATGGAGAATTTTGGGCTTCCAGTGTTCTAGAAGCTGGAAGACCTGGTGATCTCCGGGTGTGGGAGCAAAGCAAGATATTAGTGGAGAAAGTTTCTTGATGAGGACGAAAGACAGTACAGGAGAGTGCTGCTTTGGGAAGTGTGTGCTTAGCCTGGCTTCCTGCTTGCAAGGAAATAACATATTTCAGATCGATTAACGTGCAAACATGCTCGTAATGTGTTTTCTTCCAGATGATCATTCCAGAGTGATTCTGACCCAAATCGATGGAGTCTCACCTTCAGACTACATCAATGCATCCTATATAGATGTAAGTTGACAGTTGTCCACTGTTGGCCAAACTTCAAACTTTATGAATTAAATAAGCATTTCTCTGCTTAACATACGTTGGCATTTGATCTTTTAACTGCTATGATATTTATTTCCATAGGGTTATAAAGAAAAGAATAAATTTATAGCAGCACAAGGTAATTTACTCTTATTTCTCTATCTGTACATCTTATGGCCGAACGTATTTAATTTAGATGTGTTTTAAAGGTTGTTTTCAGCTGCAGAGGGTGGCCAAATGTGAGGTGGGATTTAGAGGCTACAGTTGAAACAGATTTAAAGTGAGCTTGAGGTAACCCACTGCCTTCAGACCTGCAGATACTGCTCTGAGCAAAGAGGCTCAGAGGCTCATCTTCCCCCCTCCACCCCTGCTTGACTTTTTTTTTTTTTCTTTCCTTTTTTTCATCTACTTATTGGGTGTTTGAAAATCGATGTCTTCTGATAATACAGTCCATCTAAATGATCTGGATACAGAAATCAGCATTTTCGTAGGAATTCTTACACTGTATTTAGTCACAAATTTGGGGAACTTGATCACCACAATCTCAGATACTTGCTAGAGATGTAGATTTGAGTGCGTATGGTTGTGTAAAAGAAAATACGAATTATTTTTTTTTTTGTTAAGAAGTAGGTGGTGTGTTCAAAACCTGAGCAGTCTGTGTAAACACAGATCTGGGTGGGCAGGCAGAGGCAGGGGGTGGTCTGTGGGCTGCAATACGCTGGGCTCCATCACCCTTCTTGAGCAGAGCTGTATTCTGGCTGCAGGACCGAAGCAAGAAACAGTTAATGATTTCTGGAGGATGATATGGGAGCAGAAGTCGGCCGTCATCGTCATGTTAACCAACCTGAAAGAAAGAAAAGAGGTAAAGAGCTGTCAGTTTGCTCTGGGATGTCTCTACGAGAGCATGCTCCAAAAGCAGCTCAGCAGCTGGCCAGTTGCCTCTCTGACCACTTCCTTCTCCTGTCCCTGTTAGTGCATCTGAGTTTCTGCTCATAAATGTAGTTTTCATTTCCAAAATACAAATTTTTATAAGTTGTTCCCAAGGAAAAAATACTGACAGCTACTTTGGCCCTGCATAGCCCGTAGCCAAAGGCAAATACTCATGCCTGTTTTTATCGCAGCGTGAGGCGGCACTTGTGGGTGGGTTTGGTTAGAAATGAAGATAAAAACTCTATTAATTTTTCTGAGTATTGGGTTTCAAAATTCTTTTTGGCACACGCACAGAACAGCTAAAAACCAAAGCTGCTGCATTGTGAGAGTGATGCTTTTCCTTCCTTTCCCCCCATTCCTCCTCGGATGTGTCTCACTCCTCCAGTTGTGTGAGATTTTCTACATTCACTGACTGAATGCTGAGACGTACAGGACAAGCATGAAACATTTAATTCCATTCCTGCTTCGCAGGCTTGAGAAACCAAGTGAAAACATTAAGGAAGTGTACCATCAGAAACTTAAAAGATACTTTTCAATTATTTTCTTTTCCCCTGGGGGACAGTTTGCCACACTGAGCATGCTACATTGTTATTTGAAATGTCTATAAAGTCCTCAAAAACTTGTGCCTGAGGGAAAAAAAAAAAAAAGGCTCAATTCCCTGGGGAGTGAGGAGAAGAAGAAGGCAGAAGCCACTCCATGCCACAGAGCTGGGCTTTTCTTGCCCTCCAAGGTGACCTCTCCTGCCAGTGGGGAAATACAAGGCAAGCAGCAGTAGTTGGCCTTGTGAAGGAGGTGAGGACCCTGTTGTGTGACATTGATGGGCCGTATCGCAGCGTGAGAGTTGGCCTTTGTAGCCATTTTGTTCATTTTTGTACAATAATGAAGAGGTGATTGTGGTCCCGTCAGCTCGCGATGGTTCAGAGGACGGGCAATCCTTGTCTGCCTCTTCACAAGGGTGCTTTGGCTGTATTTTACTGCAAGTGTAGTGTTGCTTGATGAAGCTCAAACAGCAAAGGCAGTCCCTAAGTCTGTAAGAAGAGCCCGTTCCCAATGTGAGAAGCCAGCACTGTTCAATCGGGACGTTCCAGATGACTCCAAACGAGGACTGCCTCCTGTTTCTCACTGACTACACCTAAAGCTTAAAAATCAAGAGTCAGGACATCCCAGTTCTCACAGTTAGGCACCTCCTAACAAAAAAAAAAACCAAAACCCAACACCCACAACAAGCCCCAACCCCAAAAAAACCCTGAAACAAAAGCTGTTTAGGTCTGGCTAGGTTAAAAAAACAACTTCAAAGCTGTTCTCACCTTCTCTGCACAAACTGAAGCACCAATAGCGCTAGCAAAGTGTGAAAGCTGTGTTGTGCCAGATGAGAAACTCTGCCTGCTCATATGCGTGCTTACGGACACTGTTCTCAAATAATTTCAGTGTTCTATGCGAGACCAACAGTGAAAGCGGACTCAGTGTTACAAAACTCACTGTGTATTTGTACAGGAAAAATGTTACCAGTATTGGCCTGACCAGGGGTGCTGGACGTATGGAAATATCCGCGTGTCGGTGGAAGATTCCATCGTTCTGGTGGACTACACCATCCGCAAGTTCTGCGTTCAGTCGGTACGTGACAATAAAGCTCTTGTTGGGGGTATTAATTTTTAAAGCCAGTTGTTACAATGTCAAATATTTGCTTAAAATATTAGTTAAGCATATTTGCCACTGGAAAAAGGAGTGTCAGCTCTCCCAGGCAGGGAGGCAAGCTCTGCGAGGCAGCACATGTAGCATCTGCAACGGTTTAAGGGGTTGTGAGAGGTTCTGCTCCGTTTCTTCTCGTCTGTAGCCAAGGACCCCAGAAAGTCATTCCTTGTGACTGTCAGGGAGGGAGCACAGGAGAAGCGTTGGGGACAAACTACATAGATAAATAAATGAGTGAATTTGGATCTGTTTATTTGGAGTAATCTGTGGATATGAGTTGGCCGGTGTCAGCCAGCATTGCAGCCTGATTGCTGTTGTATCCTTGGTCTGAGGCACGAGTTAAAGCTTTAGATCACAGCAGAGGTGGAGGGGATGACTCTGCTCTGGTCCACAGCGTGTAGCCTGGTAGAGGAGCAAACTGCAAGGGATCCTCAGCCCCCAAAGGGAGGGCTCCTGTGTTCGTATCGCAATGACGGTCCAATTCAGATTGAAAACTGAAGAAACACGGGCTGGTGAGAGGTGATAAACCACATGCAGCTGTGTAGAACTACATGGAGAGCTCAGAGCCCCTCAGAAGATGGCTGGGTTCATTCAGCATCAGTTACAGATTCTGAGCTGTGCAGCAGTCTCTGCTGATTTAGCATGGAGATCACTTTGCTGTGAGTAGCGATTGCTGATAAGGCATCGCTGATAAAAATGTTCAGAGGAAATGTGCTCAGAAAGGAGAATGGGAGAGAAGGAACAGTACAGAGATGTACGTACTGTGGGTAAAATAGAAGGGCTTTAAAGTTTATCAGTGGACCTGGCTGCCTCTCAGTTGCTCGTCTCTGCTAAGTATGTGTTTGTCGGGTTTGGTTATGCTTTGGTGGAGACAAGGCAACCTTACAAAACCAAGTGACTTCCTGACCAACTGAGCATAGACCTGCTCGAGCGGGGCCAGAGGAGGCCACGGAGATGCTGGGGGGCTGGAGCACCCCCTGTGAGGACAGGCTGAGAGAGTTGGGGGGTTCAGCTGGAGAAGAGAAGGCTGCGGGGAGACCTTAGAGCGGCCCCCAGGGCTGAAAGGGGCTGCGGGAAAGGGGGGAGGGACTCGTCATCAGGGGTGTAGGGATAGGGTGAGGGGTCAGGGTTTTAAACTGAAAGAGGGGAGATTTAGATTGGATCTAAGGAAGAAATTCTTTCCTGTGAGGGGGGTGAGGCCCTGGCACAGGCTGCCCAGAGAAGCTGTGGCTGCCCCCTCCCTGGAAGGGTTCAAGGCCAGGTTGGACGGGGCGGTGGGATGGGATGATCTTTAAGGTCCCTTCCAACCCAAACCAGTCCATGATTCTATGAACTGGCTTTCCACAGTTGGAAAGCAGCGGCCTTGGCCCTGGCCAACAGCCTGAAAGCTTGTGAGACAGAAACGCTTCCTGACCTTCAGACCAGGTTGTGGTTAGTGAATGCAGGTGAAGCGATGCTGAGCTCTGCTGTCGTTGCTTCTGTAGCATCTTCTCTTTTCTTCTTGAAGAGCAGGTCAGGCCATGAACCTGTCAGTAGTTGGCCATCAGAGGTGCAGCTCTTCTTACATTTTTTCATACGTGATATGGCAAAATCTCTCATTTGGCGTCTCACAGCAATGCAGATCCAGAATGTTTAGACTGGATTTTGTGACTGTTATCTGAGGCTGCTAAAGGAAGTGTTCTGAGGATTTTATAAGCAAAAAAGGACTTAAGATTTGATCCATTATTAACATAAATTGTGAGTCTTACTCTTTGCAGTCCTATCCTGGGATTATTCCAGTTTGCACTGCAAAGATGCAATTTAATAATATGTGGTAATTTGACTCTGTGTTTATATTTTACATACACTGTAAACTTCTGATCCTTGAGTCTGGCGCTAAGTGTCGCGGGAATTAAAGTCATAAATAAGCACAGAAGTTTGTTTATAAATCTTTGCGTGAAAAATGAAACGTCAAACTCCGAGTCTGTGTGTTCCCTGCAGCTTCATGACGGTTGTAAAGCTCCGAGGCTCGTTACACAGCTTCACTTCACCAGCTGGCCTGATTTCGGGGTGCCTTTCACACCTATTGGGATGCTGAAATTCCTGAAAAAAGTCAAAACATTGAATCCTGCCCATGCCGGACCAATTGTGGTTCACTGTAGGTACGTATGTGCTCTTCAAGCCATTCTCTTAGCTTGGCCTGGAGTTATGTGTATAACATCAAGGCTGAATTTTAATTTTCTGCTCATAGGCCATGAAGTTTGTGTGTATGTGCATGTATATTATTTATTTATTTATTTATTTTACTTACATATTTTTATACATAAATGGCAATAATATGCTGAGTTTTTTGAGATCCTAGAGTAAAAACAATTTTGAAAGATCTGTCTTTGCTGTCACTTTAACACTCAAACAGAAGTTGTTTTGGTGGTGGTGTTTTTTTTTTTTAATCCATGAGTGATATCCAGTGTTTGGTATAAATATGTTCTTTGTCAGAAAAACAGACTTGTAATACAAATCTGCGCCCTTTGCCACTAAATGCTCCTCTGAGAATTCATCCCCCACAATAAAATTGCAGTTTGCTATGTAAATTATCCATTAAATGCCTAGAAATTTTTGAATAAAGGCTTGCATTTAAGAGACTTAAACTCTGCAATTCTAAAAATCTGCTACATACCAAGAGAGAACACATTCCCACTCATTCGGTCACACACACACACATATGAACGTCCTGCTATTAAAGGCTTGTGTTAAACTGTTTGAAATCTTCTGTGAATGAAACCACAAACAAACTCCAAATCAGTGGTAAAAGAATAATTGCAATCTCTATAGCAACTGTAAGCTCACAGCTGAGCAAGAAGTGTCTTTTCAGGAGCGATTATCGTAGCGAGGTTAGAAGAAAAAGAAAAGAGTAAAGAGTAGCAGCCTTGTCTTTCTGGGTCTTCTTGTGTTGTTTGTGTTGGGGTTTTTTTTGTTGTTGTTTTTTGTTTTTTTTAAGGAAATGGTTGTAGTTTTATGTGCTTGTTTCTGTTTCTCTTGCTTGTGTCGGACAGCTAGAAATACTCTCCAAGAGTCCTTGAAGTGTGTACTATCAAAGAAGAGCGTGTTTGTCCTGTCCAAGCCAGCCTTTTTATTCCTTTGTTTCCAGCCAGATCTTGCCTTGCTAGGATTCATCTGCTCTCCCAGGTGTCATACAGAAGAGGGCTAAAGAAAAGCATTAAATGGAAAAAGAAGATTTTAGTAGCCTCATGTAGTCTTTCCTGAAATACACAATATTTTTATAGCCTTTTCCGTGATGTTCTGTGGAGACTCGCACTAGGCTTGAGCCAGCACTAGCGGGAAATTCTGTACTTAATCAGCAGAAGTACAGACAAAATAAAGGAAAATATGAAATATCTTAATAAAAAATCTGCCGAGATTTACCTATAATGGTCCAACGGAACAGAGTAGCACCGTTATGTGTCAGTGCTGGGGGCTAATGCAGGGCTTCAGCCTGCGTTAGAAATAAAGAAGGAGAGAGGTGACACTTAATTTCCGTTGCAGTTCAGGATATGACACTATTGAATTGTTGAAAAAAGGAAAGGGAAACTCATCAATAGTGAGTAAACGTCCATTTTTAGTGAGCTTTTATAAAAACATCACCTAATCATTCTGACCAAAACCGCTCAGTCGGAATCTTTTGGAAGTTAATAAAACATTTAACATTTGCAATTAAAGCAGATAAAATGGCAGGGAGTGGAGCAGGATATTCTGCCAATTCTTTTTTTTTTTTTCCAGAAATTTTCAGAAATACTTCTTTTTCGGTGAGCAGGGGTACACAGAGGAATAGCTGAGTAAGGGATACCCTAGAGTACCCCGGAGCAGGACGTGGCTGGGCGAGGAGCGAGGGGAACATGCCAAAGGGATGGTTAAACGCAGAAGGGATTTGGAGGCAGAAGGTCGGAGAGGGCTTGTTCGCTCTGCAGAAGTTGGGTGAAGTTTTGGTGGAGGGTCGTGGTGCTCCACAGCTCTGCCCGTCCCCGTTGTCCCTCCAGATCTCCAGAACTGGAGACCTCAAGAGCTTTGGTTCCACGAGATGTTTGCAGTTAAAAGTATGTCTGTGTACGTAGGAACCGACTTCTATTACGAGTGTGGTGATTTTTTTTTTTTCTGGTATGATTGGAAAACCTAATGTTTTCTTGCTGAAAATTATCTTTGGGCGTGCTGGGATGGGGGGAGAGATTTTAGCCGTGTTTCAGGTGTTTGTGGACATTACAGCAGTTGCTGTACAAAGCAGGCCAACAGAAGGTTAAAGCAGAGCTCTGAATGCCTAGCACAGGATGCCATGCCCTTTTCCTCTCCAGGGAAGAGCTGAAAGTTGGCTGGAGTGGTGTAATTTATAATGATCGTGCTCCCTCTCGTGGCTCTGGAAGGATATTTAAAAAAAACCCCAAACCCTATTTAGGGGTGGCAGCTAGGAGCTGGTAACAAATAACTATTATCTAAATAGCCTGCGGCAGCAGCCATGCAGAATAGAGCTAAAAATTAAGAAAGAATATTTAAAATATCATCTAAGACTGAATTATTACAGCTTGTCAAGCAGAATTTTTTTTTTCCAAAGGTCTTTACTAAATAATTCTGATGTCATCATTTCTGAGATGTTGAGGTGACTTTTTATGTCAAAAACTTACACTTTTTTTTTTTTTTGCTATCATAGTTTAAAAAAAAAAAAATTGCGTGTTTCACGGTGGGTATTTCAGCCCGTTATATACAGTGTATGTTCTACCTGTGTCATTGCAGCAGCAATTCCTGCAGACTTGGTAATTCCATAGAGCTTTTTGTTTGCTTTTGTTTCCTTTTGCAGCGCTGGTGTGGGTCGCACGGGCACGTTTATCGTTATAGACGCCATCATTGACATGATGCACGCGGAGCAGAAAGTTGATGTTTTTGAGTTTGTTTCAAGAATCCGTAACCAGCGTCAGCAGATGGTTCAAACTGACGTAAGTTCGACAGATGACAACTTTTTGTGAAATAATTGGAAAATCAACAAAGCCCAGTGGAAGGCCGGGGTTGGGGAAGAAAACTGAGGCATGTTGGGGCTGGGAAGACCGTCGTGAGGGATGTTCTCTTTAGATATCACGCCCAGGTTTCCCCATGCACAAGAGAGTGGAATTTTTAGAGAATGTCGCTGGTGCAACAGGCAGACTGTTTTAGCTTAAGGTACTTTATATATCATATACTTCAGGTGTTGTTGGCAACTGTCAGTGTGAGGTTAATGGTTGGACAAGATGATCTTCACGGTCTTTTCCAACCAAGATGATTCTGTGATATTTTGATAATTAGTAGATGGTAGGCCAAATGAGATAGGTGAAAGTGCCAGATTTGGTAGTTTCGCTTCCTTGCTTTGCAGTATGCTTACCTGGCTGGTTTTTGTTGGTTCCAGATGCAATACTCCTTCATTTATCAAGCCTTACTTGAATACTACCTCTACGGTGACACGGAGCTTGACGTGTCATCCTTAGAAAAACATCTACAAACATCACACAACGCGGCACCAAACCTGGTCAAAATAGGGCTAGAAGAAGAATTTAAAGTAAGTATGGAAGTCCTTTTGGCACAGGATTTCTAAGTGCGGAAACATTTAAGCCAAAAAAGATACGTCAAAAGCAGGAAAAGTGTAACCTTAAAAGAAAAGGCCCATCTTAACGGAACAACTTGTTTTATTTTGTGCTTGTTGTCAGTGGGTCCCGTGGTGTCGGTGAGTGGGGCTTTGCTGAACATCCTGTCCTGCAAATCCTCATTCAAAGCTACGTCGTCTTACGAACCTTTTCCTATATGCTTTCTGTTTATTTATAAAAGAAAAATTGAATTATTCTTTCAGTCTGGTACTAGATGCCAGATCAGATAATGCTGGAGGAGGGACCTGGATTACATGCGCCTCATTTGCATCTCAATGGGATCCTTGACTCAGTGATGACTGAGGGCAGAGAGAATGGCTGAGAATTTACACATCTGGTGCAGAATATCCCAACCTGTCAGGAAAGAAAATCCAAAAACCAGCATTTCTGTTTAGTGGAGAACCCCCAGATGCAGAAAACAACCACACTGGCTGCCTGTGATCATCGTTTAAAATAGACTTTCTTGTCCTGAGGAAGTAGAACTTTTCTATGGCTTTTGCTATGCTAAAATACTTACTCTAAATATAATATATAAGCCTAAAGCATTAAATAACGTGTAGGTGTTAACTGCAGTTCTCCCTTCCCTTTAAAGTATTAATTTAGTCAGAAATTGGGAACTGGGAAAAGAAAGTTACATAAAAATAAGTCTGATGATAAAGCAACAAGTTCAAAAATCAAAAGTATTGGTCTGTCCGAGGGAAGGAACCAAATGAAAACATCAGTATTCTACTTTCTTCGGAATTCCTAAGTTGGTTTTGACTGCCCGCTGTGCCAGCAAGGCTGCATTAAAGTGGGGAGAGCAGCGTTTAGTCTGTTCTGAAAAGCACCAGGAGCACCGAGCCCACCTACACCAAAGAAGAGTAGAGCTGTGATGTGGCTGGTGTGAGAGTCTCTGACATAAAGTCACAGAATTACAAAGTAGCTGAAAAGTGACTTCTCAGAGGGCAGGAGTTTATTTTTAATAGTTTGTTGCCAGTCCTAAAGATTTTACTGGGATTGAGACACACTCCTGAAACTCAGTACCTGGCAAATACGTGCCTGACAATCTTGCAGTTTGAAAATGAAATTAATTTTAATTTAAATTGAATTAATATCAATTAGTTGCTGAATTAAACTGAATTAATATTAAAAGTAGTTGATGAAAACAATTGTGTAACTATGGTCGCTTTCTGGTAAGTCCCACCCCAGCAGAAGCAGCCCATTATTGTGTTACCTTGCACAGTCTTGCCGTGTGTCATCTATGCTATTAAAAAAAACCCAAACCTGTTGGGGCAAGGGCAGTGTTTGTCTTCTGTGTCCTGGGAATGCTGTCAGCACAAACGGAATAAAAAATATGGAATATTGGTCCCTTCACTAGCAAAAGCTTGAAAATGTGTAGAGCAGAGCAGCCCATAAACTCATGCAACCTCGTTATGCCAGAAATAGGGAAAGCACGGTCACAGTCTAAAGGACCAGAGTTTTAATACTCTGAACAGGATTGTAATAATAGTAATTTGAAAATTTTAAAAAAATACAATTAATTTGATACAATGGTATGCAGACCTTCTCGTTAAAAGGTGTTCTCAAAAGTGGTTAATTTAATGAAACTTAAGTTTCCAACAGTCAGATTTCAGAAGCGGAGACCTTGTCAAAGGGAACGGGTACTCCTGCTTCTGAAAGCCACACTCAGGTCGTCCAAAAGTGTCTTAAAAAACCCAAAGCAGACCTAAAATGCTAAAATCTGCTGTCATTTTACAGCCCTTCAACTTTATTGATATGCCTTGGGAGTATGTTCAGCTTCTTAAATATTTTATCAGTATGAAAAAATTACACGCCTGTTACTCTTAATTCATTTTTATAGGCAGGACAGTGAAGTGGGTTTTTGTGAAGGCTCAGTCTGGCTTTGACTGTGTTGCTGTTTTGCACCTGATAGAGGCACTTGGGAAGCCTCCGAGTACAGGAAATGGTGAGCCAGAACCGCTTCTCTTCCAGCGAGTTCTCATCCTCACCTGTGTGTTTTGTTACAGAAGTTAACAAACGTTCGAATAATGAAAGAAAACATGAGAACTGGAAATCTTCCAGCAAACATGAAGAAAGCGAGAGTCATCCAGATTATCCCATGTAAGAGATCAACTTTTTAGCTATAGAAAGAGGTGCTATAAATACCGGGTTATGCTAAGGTTGTCATCAGTCCAGTCTGTGTGTCACCAACAACCCCGCTCACATCAGGATGCGGCTCTCTTGGGGTAACTCCGGAGCAGAGCTCCTGCCCCACTTGGAAACTGGAATTCTGCAAATAACGACTGCGTATGTCTGGGAGAAAAAGTTTTCATTTCTCTGCCTGTAAAATTCAAAGGCTTTTTGTACCGTGCAGAGTGGTAGGTTTTGGTTTTCCTTCTTTTTTAGCTAGAACACACATTTTGGGGTGTTTCTGTTAGCTGTCCCCTTGGCTTTGTTGTCCTCTCTGCTCTGAAGTTTCTGGAGAACTTACTGATCCAAACAGCACTACCCCCTCCTTAGAGTGTAATGCCCTTAAAAAGTGCCTGCAAACAATTTAATGAATTGTTTTTTGCTTTATCAAATGCAATATATATATTACGATCAGGTATTTGGGGGGACTGGATGAAATAATCCGGCCGTTTCACCCTTTAAACTGACGTATTCTCTGTGTGATTCCCTGCGCAGCCGAGCGGCGCTGTAACATCTGCACTTGGAAACGGAGTGTCAGGCCTTGCTGGCCATAGTGCACTCCTCCCCACGCTTACTAAATCCTGGATAAGATCTTTGAGACGCTCTGGCTTTCAGAGAAAAGATTTTGTTGCTTTTGTTTTCAAAAGCATTCTTTCGTTATCAGAAGTAAAACTCACCTTTTTTTTTTTTTTTTTTTTTTTTCCTCCCAGATGATTTTAACAGAGTGATTCTGTCGATGAAAAGAGGGCAAGAGTATACAGACTACATCAATGCTTCCTTCATAGATGTACGTATAAAAAAATTTCATGTATTTAAATCATAAATCAGATATTTTGCTGTTGCTGATGAGTCCTTTTAAAGAGACACAGTCAACTGGGCTTATGATGAACATTAGCTTTTTTGTTTGGGTTTGGCTTATGAGAGTTTCCAAATATATTCCTTAACTGGTGTTTCCAATTTCACTTTAAACGGTTGGGTATTTTAAGCATCCTTGTTGTTGGCTTTTATTAAATTTTAGCAAAACAAATTAACAATACAACTGACATCCAGCAGTTCCCTGATCTGTGTTCAGGTTAACGGATGTAAACTTGAGTTGTTTGAGGAAAGAAAAAAGAAAAGTCTGTATTTAGCACAGGGAAAGGCTGTGACAGTGTTTGGGAGCCAGTAGCAGACCTGTGCTACTTCCCAGCTTTCTTCCCACTGTCCTGTTGGAACGTGGGCAGTGCCTTCCACTGTGTCTTACTTTTATTTAAATACGGGAATTAATTATATCCTTAATCAATAAGTGAGTGAGGACTCTGGATACTACAGCTGTGAAGATCACGTCAGTATGTAAAGAGAACTGTAGCTCAAAACCTGAGGTTAATTCTGTAGTAAAACTAATACCTGCAGTTATGATCGCGGTATGACAATCCTCTTGGTTACCTGTCACTGCAGAATTTCATCCTTTCAGGCACAACTGTAAAAAAACCCTCATAAAATGTAACTCAGGATTGTGAATTTGAGGGATTTTTTTTTTCCTGCATTTCTGGCAACAAGCAAGAGTTGGGTGGGCTCGGTTGTCATCAGATTTGCAGTAACTGTCACATCACCACGTGGTGAGAATCCCAGAATCATCCGGGTTGGAAAAGCCCCTG
>NW_020799105.1:24262058-24283668 GCF_003259725.1 Athene cunicularia
ACTCTTCAACCCCTCCAGGGATCCCGGGGACTCCCCCCTGCCCTGGGCAGCCCATTCCAACGCCCAACAGCCCCTTCTGCACAGAAATCCTTCCTCAGAGCCAGCCTGACCCTGCCCTGGGCAGCTTGAGGCCATTCCCTCGGGGCCTGGCGCTGGGGCCTTGGCTCCAGAGACTCATCCCCCCTCTCTGCCCCCTCCTGGCAGGGAGTTGCCGAGGGCCAGGAGGTCTCCCCTCAGCCTCCTCTTCTCCAGACTAACCCCCCCAGTTCCCCCAGCCGCTCCCCAGCAGACCTGTGCTCCAGACCCTGCCCCAGCTCCGTTGCCCTTCTCTGGCCACGCTCGAGTCACTCAATGGCCTTTTTGGGGTGAGGGGCCCAGAACTGAACCCAGGAATCGAGGGGCGGCCTCCCCAGTGCCCAGCCCAGGGCTCAGATCCCTTCCCTGTCCCTGCTGGCCACGCCAGGGCTGGTACAAAAAAGAAGCAGCAGTTTGAGCCGTGATCTCTGGGACCATTGCCCCCCGTTGCCTCCCGTCCCCCGTGTCGGGACGTGAACGCCTCCCGGTCTCTCTCGGCAGGGCTATCGCCAGAAGGATTACTTCATCGCCACCCAGGGACCGCTCCCGCACACGGTGGAGGATTTCTGGCGGATGGTGTGGGAGTGGAAGTGCCACACCATCGTCATGCTCACAGAAGTTCAGGAGAGGGAGCAGGTACATCTCCCGCAGCGGCCGGCTCCAGAGCAAAGCACCTGCCGTTGGCACCAGTAAAATATGAGCATTAACATTAGATAAACTATTTGTTGCCTACAAATCGTACTGATACAAGATTTTTTTTTTCCTAAAATAAGCACTTGCTTCACAATTTGGTGTGGGCCAATGCGGTTGCTTTTGCTTGAATTGTCAGGAAACTCACCAAAACTACTGAAAATTACGGTTTGCAGAAAGGCTTCGCATTAAAAGCACATAATTTATAGGGATGCCTGACACGGGACGGTGGTTTGGGATTTGGGAACAGCTGGCCAAAGCTTCTGTGACAACTTCCCTCCCTGTTCTGCCAGTAGAAGCTCCAGTGGCTCATTCTGAACCTCTCCTGGTGCCTCATTCGTTAGTGACGAGAGGTGGGGTGCTGCGGCTGGAAGACTGGGGGTTCAGCACTGCAACCAGGGTGCTTTAGTGCTGAAAAATGTTTTTTGATGGTGGTTTCAGGAGGCTTTTTAACAACACCGCATTGCCTTCAGAATTGCCTTTTATTTTATTTTATACTAATCTGTTTTACGGCAGTATTTGCCATCTGTGACTCTAAGCCCTTTCCATCTTCGTGGTTTATATTATAGAAATATTACCGTATTCTTGGTCGTTAGACTTTTCATTCTGAAGTGTAGAGAACGCGTTTATTAAGGTGTATGTCGCATCCTGTATCGGAGATTCGTGACAACGTAGATAACTGGAAAAAATTTCAAGGAACTTTTACAATTTTCTCTCAATTTTGCAGGAGAAATGCTGCCAGTACTGGCCATCAGAGGGCTCTGTAACTCACGGAGAGATAACCGTAGAAATAAAGAATGACAGTCTGTTAGATGCCATAAGTGTAAGGGACTTTCTAGTCACATACAATCAGGTAAGGTTTTAAAATGACATGAGGGTTTGGGTTTTTTTGGCATTTGAAGGCATTTACAAATATGACTGTGTAACTTAAATGCTGGAATTTCTATCCGGAGGTAAATGTGATTAATCAGTGTTGACATTGTATTAGTCAAGAAAAAACTTATATGAAACATCTTTGCTTAAATCTCCATGAAAATTTGAGGCAGTAAAACATGACCTTGATCAAAGTGGGGTGTGGGTTTTGGAGGGGTATTTTATGTTTTGTGGTTGCTGTTATACTTGTATTTTCTCCCACGTTTCTATATAAGAACATTTGACTGAAGATTTTTAAATCTATGAAGCACTTTAGAGCACATGTACTTGCCTCTGCCTACCAGCTCTTCTTTTATGTTGCTCAGCTACAGGCATGATCTACTCAAAACCTGGTTTTGATCTTTTGGATGTGCCTCTCTTCGTGGTATCATTTCTTTAGGATCTGATTTGCATTGCTCTTTTTGAAAAACAACCAAAAAAAAATATTTGCAGTTAAGAATATAACTCATTTAACTATTTATTTCACTGCATGTAATTTAGGCACTTAAATAGTTGTCACACACAAAGCAAAAGGACTTCAAAGCACTTTATTTCTTTCGGAAGGAGGGTGGTGGATTAGGTGTGAGTACAGAACGTCTTTGCCAGTGTGTTGACTTGGGTCACACTGGAAAATATTTCTACTTCGAATAACAGCATTTTAGGTAATATCCAAGCAGCAATGAGCATTTTGTGCTCCAGTGCGGCGTCATTAGAAGTGTTTGCTGCTGCAGCTGTAAGAAATCTGAGGAATGTTTGTATTGTGCCCGAGTCCAGCTAGACTGCAGCAGTGATACTCGAAGCAATATTATGTTAAAATATCTCCTGCAGGGAGGAGGGAGGGACCGATCAAGCTTTTTTCCCCCCTAATGGTGAAACCTTCTAAGCTTCCAGTACAAAAGTGTCCAGAGACTTCTCAGCAAACTTCACATCAAACTCATTCACCAGATGTCCCCTGGAAGCACCCAGCATCAGCAGAGACCTCGTGTTTTCAACTCCCAGTGGCTTGCCGGAGTTGATGATATACAGTAGAACTGCCAGAATATTGATGTTGTATCCACACACTTACAATGCAGCCGTGGGAAGCAGCAAGCAGAAATTCCAGGGTAGTTAAAACGAAGAGCCTTTCTGCATCCAAAGCTGTCCGAAGCTAACTGCGTCAGCTTGGCGTTAACACCTGTTTGAACTTTTAGTGTGCTTTTGGTCAGTGAGCATAAAGGCAAGGCAAATAATTGTCAGGTTTCAAAGCAGCAGGTAGCGGGGTGCAGCGAGGAGTGCGTTTCATGGGTTGAGTTGTTTTCGGGGCACTTTTGCCCTGTGCTTGGTGAAAGCTTTGAGCCGTTGGCACTCGGGATGAATAATCTTTAAGTGTATCCTTAGGGATGAAAGAGCTGTGCAAATGAAAAGGGCAATGATAGGGGTAAATCAGCAGTGTAGGGGATGGGGAATTTAGAAGCAGAACTATCAGGTCTGCATCACCCATAGATTACAGACCGGGCTGCAGACAGCCCTCTCCACGGGAGTGGTGCAGAATGCACCTTACAGACGCTTTGGGTAAGGAGTGTCTTTCTGTTTTGAAGTAACAACTGGGTAAATCTGGTGTTTCCCCACACGCAGGGTAACCAGGAGAAGCAAAGCAGGCTCGTTCGGCAGTTCCACTTCCATGGGTGGCCAGAAATCGGGATTCCCGCAGAAGGCAAAGGGATGATCGACCTGATTGCAGCTGTCCAAAAGCAGCAGCAGCAGACAGGCAACCACCCCATCACCGTGCACTGCAGGTAAGAGTCACCTCTTCTTCCCGCCATTAGCAAAGGGAATGGCTTGATTTTTCTCCAGTCTGGTTGTTTTTATGGCACTTTTCCTTTGCGAGGGAGTACACCGCATCCTTTGGAAAAAATAAATATGAATTAAGAAATATGAGAAAAAGATAGAAAAAAAAAAAATCTAGCATAAAGAATTCCCGATTTGTTTCTTGCTAAATTAGCAAAGCAGACACCTCAGTAGTAGCTGTAATGGCTGGGAGTAAACAACCACATTAGTAACTTGGGGTGTTGTATCTTGCACCTGAGTGTAGGTAAACGCTGCGCTTGGAGGAGCGAAGCTGTAGGTCTGTTGTAGGGATGTGTAATACACCCCCCCCACCCCAATATAGTGCTCAAATGTTCTGTCAGGATCAAAATACTGTTGGTTTTTATGAACTATCAGGAGAATGAAATGTATTTCTAGTCTAAGCTGAAGGCAAAATATACTCCTGCCCCTGAAAGCAGAGAGGAAACAATATCTGCATCATCGCGGAGAGGGACCTTGTGTGTGGCTTGGTACGTGACAGCTGGAATATATCTTCGTCCTGTGCCAGGTTTTCTTTTTTTGTTTTGGGTTTTTTTCTTTTTAATTGTACATTTTAATTGTTGTCTCTTTCTTTAAAAAAACAAACAAACAAGCAACTTTTAAAAAGGTGTACATTGGGCTTTTCTTCGTTTTTTTTCAAATGATATTTTTCAGAGTGTGGTTTTTCCTATCAGTCTTTTAAATTTTCTTTTTCTGTACTATATCTGCTGATTTAAAAAAAAAAAAAAAAAAGTGCCTTGCTTTTAAAATATTTTAAATTTTATAAATCAATAAAACTTTTTCTGTTTTCTGGTCAATACACAGGGACAGGGTCAGCAGGGTTTCAGAGCCCCCAGAAGAGAAGTTCCTGTATTTTTATTTTAAATTTTTTTTTTAAGAAGCAGCTATTAACCTTTGTTATGGGCCTCTTTTCTGCTGGGGACTGCCTGGGCCTGTTCTGGGCGATGGACAGACGGGCTCCCAGCTCCCTTACCCTGCACGACAGCTCGGAGAGGCCACATCCCCCTGTTTCTCCAAGACCTCCTGCAAGAGCCTCTCTTGCAGTTGAAGCTTGCAAGCTCAACGATGACATAAAAACCAATCATTATTTTATCTCTGATTGCCCTGAAAATCTTTTTTTTTTTTAAATTCATTTTAAATACCGACCTTTAAAATCTTTTCCTCTTGGGCACGTTGTATAAGATGAACTGGTTTTGCTGGACCACTAGGAATTTTCTAGCAGTATAAGGAGATCAAATTCCTGGCATCTTTATATGTAAACATCTGTGGAATTAATAGTGATATTTTCTCTACCTGTCTGTGATCCCACTGCTGAGAAACGCTTGGCACCTACACTGTGGTAGAGACCCTCGTGACTGATGGCTGCATGGATAAACCTCTCCAACCTTTGCTCAGAGCTAAATAATCTGTTGCTGCTTCTGGATTTTTCCTGCCTTTCAGAGAATACCGATCTGATTTGGAATGAGTAACCACTTATTTTTTTCTTCTGGAAAAAAAAAAAAAAAAAGCATATTGATTTATGTGACACTCAAACTGTTGTAGCATCATCTACGGGGAAGTAGATGCACTGACCCCTTGTATTTTGGCAGAAGCACCTGCCTGTTTGCTACTAGAGTTAGAAATAGGAACGGGCATATTACGGCTGTTCTCAGACATTTATTTTGCTCAGATTTGAGTTTCAAAGGTGCTGTCTCAGTCTCCGAGTACTGTGGTTTGTGTTCAGCTGTCTGCAACGTCACCTCTTATTTTTCACGCCCTGTTGAAGGAAAGAGATCCCGGGATCTTGAGCCAGGACTCGGATCTGGTGGTGTTTTGGGACATGATCTTGTACCGATGCATATTCATTGCTAAAACTTTCTCCTCTCACTTCGGAAGTGTTTTGCTTTTCGCTGTTTTCATACGCTTTCCCCAGGGGACTGTGGGTTCCCCCACCCCGTGGTGGGTGCACTCCAGGGCGATGTGACTTTTTGTGTTTGATGCTGCGATTTGACTAATTTTAACAGCCATTTCTTTTGAAATGCTAGGGAGTTAAAATTCTGAATGATAAGTGGGTAAAACGTCAAGGAGTTCTACCCAGTAAAATAAGAGATAAAAACTAATGCCTTTGATATGCACAAATTAGATGCATAAGAACTATCTGAGTAGCTGAGTATCTGCTGCTTCTTTTTCAAGCTTTTAGAGCTGCAGCCTCTCCAAAGCCTTACCTTAATCTTCTGGCGTGCATTTTTCCTAGATGTTAAAAAAAAAAAAATCAACTGCAATCATTTTAAAATGAATTAAACAAGAAGATAAAACCCAAACCACACAATGTGTTCTAGGATTTTTAATGCTGAGAATTCTCTCCTGTCCCTGCTTGGTCAGCCTGTATGTACATCACAGCCTTTGAGGTGCTTGAACTTCTCCACGAAATTTGAGTCTTTAAATATAAATGAATGTAACTTTATGAATAAGTCTTAAGACTGATTTTTCAGAGCATTCGTGTGTACTTGTCAAAACTCCCATTCTTTTTTTCCAACTACTTACGAACAGTTTAAGGAGCTACAAAAAGATGATTCTTAAGTAGAATCAAGATGTAACCCTAAATGGTTTAGAAGGGTTTTACTGACAGAGTTGCCAACAGAACTCAAAGCCAATCTGTTCTAAATCCTTCTCTTCCAGCGTGTGTCTGCACCTGCCTTCTGTTTAGTTCATGGCTACCTACGCTTCTCCTCTCCGACATCTCCTCCTTTCCACACTCTAATAAACGATGCAAATTATTTAGAGATCCCGTACTTCTGCCTTTGCCGCAGCTTTGCCCATTCTGCATGTCCTTTGCCTTTGAACTTTCTGTCTCCTGAAATGAGGTTTGAGACAAATTTTAAAGTCTTCTTTATTAGTTGCAAAAGGAGAAGCGAGTATGCAAAGAGTAGTGCTGTGTTCCCATGAGACAATACGTATTTTGTCCTGCTTTCCAAATGCAGTTTAGTTTTCCATGCCTCCATATTAAAAAAAAAAAATCTTAAATTAATTAAACCCACCTATCTTGTATGGACTTTAAGGATTTGCTAAAGGCACGCTTTTTGGAGAGAGTGAGCCTAGCACAAGGAGCGTTCAAAATGGAGTGCAAACCTCTTCTAGCCATAAACAAATAAGCAACGTGTGTGATGTGTCTGTACAGGTTTACTTTATGTCTTCACGTCCTCATCTTTTGATAGTTGTAGACCTGCTTGGAAATGCATCACTCATGGGTTGCTCTAGGAATAGCAGATGGTTACTAGAGATCAGCTAATTACGAATAAATCTGAACCCTTTTAGATTTTGTGTTTGTCTTTAGTCTGATAAAAGTAGTTGTCTAAAGGGAGTAACACATCAAATACATCATAACCTGATCATTTTTCCTCTGACGAGGCTTCTAAGGAATCCAGCTGAGGACACATGCATTTTGCACTTCATCTTTTCATAAGGCTTGTGCTTATCAGGGGTTTTTTTTTGGTGTTTGATAGAAATAAGGTCGAAGCAATGACATGGGATTACAGTTCAGTGATTAACTGTAAAAAAAAAAAAAAAAACACCACAAAACACCAAAAAATGAAAACCTGGCATAGGATGAGGATTTATTCCAGCTGTCGTGTATCAAGTCATACACAAGTATGACTTACATACACTACTTATGGGTAAAGCACATGAAAATGATCAGTTTAATAAACTGTTTTGTGTTATATTATTTCAGCAATCCAGTGAACCTTCCACTCCCTCTTAGCCCTGACAGCCCATTTCCCAATCCCGTCCTGGTTTCAGGAACTATTCCCTGTCAAAGCTACTGCCATTCCAGTGCACAGCCACTATTTTGTTGGTGCCTAATAGTCCTTAATTAGTGTGATTAGGAGAGAGAAGGCAATCTTTTAAAAATTGGGGGGGTTTTTGGCTCTAGAGTTAGGCATAATAAATCAGATAATAATTATTAAAATGCATTTTGGTTCAATGGTATCATGATTTGAAACAGGTAGAAGGACAAAACAGAGAGTCAAACATACTGAAATAAGAGAAACTAGTTAGCTGGGAGTACATTAGGGGAATTATTGTAGTCAAGATCGAGGCAGAAGAGGCAATTTTAGTTTCTTGTAGGTAGTATAGTCTGGTTTGTGGTCTTGCTTTAGTTTGTCCTTAAGTTAATACCTCTGAGAATCACAGAATGGTTTGGGTTGGAAGGGACCTTGAAGATCATCTGGTTCCAACTAGAGAGGTTGGAACTTCTGACTGTGGATAGGACATCAAATTGCTTCGGAGTAGTAACATAATAATGATGATGATAATAAAATAATAATAATAATGCTTTTGCATCTATCCGCCGTGCAGAAGTATAAATCACGACCCAGCAGAGCAGTGGGGGGTTGATCACACGGTGCTGCTTTGCGTTATCACCAAGTTGTGCAACTGAAAGTCTAAAGTTGTGTTCTCCCACCTCAAGGATAAAACCAAAAGCAGAGTGTGGGAGCACCGGGAGCCGTCTTTGCTGAAGATGAACGCAGACTAGAGTAGGCAGCTTTGCCAGCTCATTATCTGAGGCTCAGACTTTGGCTGAGGGTGCCCGTGTGCTGCTGCAGGATCTCCCACTCGGGCACAGAAGCTGTCCCTAACAAACCTTTATTGGTTCCAGCCTGGCTGCGAGTTAATTGCCCTTAATTCTGGCTCCCTTCTAGCATAGCCCCAAAAGAAGCACCAAAAATGAGGAATGTTGGCTAATAATCATATTTGGCTATTCTAGATCGCTGCTATTTCTCTTTTTAACGTTTTTTTCCTACTGTATGTCAAGCAAATGTGTTTGCGTTGCAGCGCGGGTGCGGGAAGAACGGGCACCTTCATAGCACTCAGCAACATTCTGGAGCGGGTGAAGGCTGAAGGGCTCTTGGATGTATTTCAAGCTGTGAAGAGCTTAAGACTGCAAAGGCCACATATGGTGCAAACACTGGTATGATATTTAACAATCCGGGGCTTTGTCAAAGGATGTATGTTTGTAAATATTCTTGTGGGAGAACAAAGGATTTTTTTGGCAGGTTGAAATAAATTATGTATGATGGCTGTGTATGTACAAGGTATTATCAGAAATCTGTATTTTTGCTGGTTTGGGTTTGTTTTTTTTTTTAAAGTGTTTCTAAAAATACGACTTGGCTAAACATTCTGTGTCTTTTAGGACAGTTAAAACAAAATTTTTTTGCCTGTTGTGGGTGACAGAATGTATGAAGGAAATGCGTTTTAAGCTGGGTATCAGTTGTTGTTTTTTCTTACCTTAAAATGTCTGGGTTTAAGTTGGTTTGCACTTGGTTGTTGAAAGGGAGAAATGTCTTTGACTTCTTTAGCCATCTATAAGTAATATGTGAGGCTTGGTGCAGACACTTTTCCCTATTGAATAAATATTGAAAAGTTTTGAGACTTACGCTTTTGGAAAATAAAAATGCTGATAGTTTGTATTTTGATGGCGGCTTCCATTCAGTAGCTTGAAACTTCTTCAGACACAATTCTCTCAAAACACCTTTTCCAGGTAGATGTTTTCTCCCTGACACAGATAGGAAGAAAGGGCTTGCAGAAGTAGAACTGGATTATCCAGTCATGCTGAGACAGGGATGAACTATTTCTTTTGGGGGTTTGTGATTTAATAATGTTAGTTAAGGGTGTAATTGCCACCGGTATTCCCAGCTGAGCCTGCGGAAAGGCTTCTGCTTTCCAGCGTGAGTCAATTCGGGTGCCAATTCCATTTGTTATCAGGGTTGTTAGAGATTTGGGAACACAGCAAGTGGCACCGAGGGCGTATCAGCACGGCTACGAGATGAGGATGGTCCCAGCTGTAGGACGGGCCAGCAGGCTCGCCTAGGCAGCGGCTGAACACGCCGCTGTGACAGCCTGCGTGAGGGAACCCGGGTTCAGAAAAACGAACGCAGAGGGGTTTCAGTGTTCTATACACTGTCACTTAGTTTTGCTGTAGATCTCCGCGGGTGGAGCCCAGAGCTCACCGGGCAGGCTCAGGAGGAGGGACCTGCCCCGGCGTGAGCCGGGTTACAGCCAGGTACAGGAAGATGCTTTGTTTCGGTAAGACAAGTCTAAGGATTGATTCAGCTTAAGAACTGTCACCTGGAAAGCTTAAAGAAATCATTTTAACTGAAGAGCAACAATCAGCCCGAATTTGACAAAAGAAAAAGTGATGTCCCGTTGCTTTTATTTAAAAAAAAAATAAATGCATAAATAAAAATCAGAACAGACCAACCCTCGGGTACGGGTTGTTAGAACGTGGTGCGTTTCTCACTAGGATTTACATAAGTATGACTTTCTCCACTGTAAAAGCACGTTTTGATATCTTTTTATTGTTTTTCAGGAACAGTATGAATTTTGCTACAGAGTGGTACAAGATTTCATCGACATATTTTCTGATTATGCTAATTTCAAATGAAAATTCCTGCCTTATTTTTTAATTTCTCTGTATAAATAGTTGTATATGCTGTTAATTTATTCCATGTCATTTTCATGGCTGACTTTACTGTAAATACGACCTTGTGTTTGCTCTAAAAGTTGCATTTGCTGTATAAAGTTATTTCTTAAATATAAATATCTTCTAAAGTGAAGTATAATGTTCATATACAGTATATCACTATAAGATGGTATAGAAATCTTTATTCTAAATAACAGTAAATTAATTCTCGAGGGTCTATTTGAATTTTTCCACTTATAAATATTTATCAATAATGTTATCTCCCAATTCTTGAAACTTTACACAGGTGATTTCCATTTCATACTAAAAAAAAAAAAAGTGAACTGTGGTACATACGTTTAAACTAAACATCTTTTGGCCGTAAACCCTCCTTCACAATGAAAAGAGATGTTTATGTGGGGACACGTTCTGATAACCTGCTCATGCTTACTTGTAATTTATTTCAGAAATAGTCTCGTTGAAGGCGAGGAGACTGTTGGAGGGAAGTGCTATTAATGGTAAAGGTATCAGAATATGGCCCTTTGTGTGTAATAATGTACAGTCCAACTGAAAAATATAACGGCTTTTAAAGTCTGTTTTTAAGAACCTCCCGGCTGATGGCAGTTCTATTTTAAGTCTTACTGTCAAAAAGATATAATCCGTATAAATGCAGATGCGAATGTTTGATTTAATATAGCTTTCGAAGTCCATTTATTTTGTTGTTTCCTAAATACTACACCAGCTTATAATCAATTTAGAAAGACAATAATGTGAGTTTACCGCTATTTTGAGAATATTTTGCATATCAGAAGAGTATATTTTGCAGCACCTGAACTTGTCTAGTTGAAGAGGCTTTATAGCCATTGCCAGAAATGGAATTAAAGCTTCTCTATGTACACGTGCATAATTTCCCACTTCTTTGAGAAAAGGCAAAAGAGATGAACTCTTATTCTTTAATTCGACTCTATAGAATAATTAACACTATTTGCTAAAATTTAAAAAAAAAAATAATTTACTAAGGGTAATGCTTGCAACATTAAGTGTTGTAGCAAAAAGCTCCTCGACGTTCTCACCCCCCCGTATATATTATCAAATTATCCTTTATCTAAAAGGGGTATAGGATTGTGTATATAGATATATTTTTAATGAAAGTACTACTGATAATATAATTGGTGAAATAAAGTTTAAAAGTCTTTATCGTAGCCCTGAACAGGTTATGCTTGGGGGTTAGAAAATCCCAAAAATCACAGGGCATCTGAATGTTGAATAATCGAAAAATTTATCTTTTCCACTCTTTAAAATGCATATATGAATTAATGAGCACAAAGTATGCGAATATGTACTTTAATTACATAACTAATATGCAATAGTTCTGTCTTGTCCAGTTGGTTGAGTTTTTTTCAATGCAAACATAAAAGCCTTATTTAAAATGAGCAACTTACACTGATCATTTCACTGTTCTTGCACTATTTTAGCCCATGACCATTTTGCATTCCCGGTAACAAGTAGCATTATCCTCTGTAACAATGCAAGGAAAGGGGGAGGTGTTCATACCTCTCCTTTCACTTCGTACTGAACAGAAAAGGAGCAGTTTAGAAATTTCTAAGCACGCTGTTCCGAACGCTGCCATTTACTGCTTCTTGTCTTCCCATCGATGCACTTCTGTATTTATTTGTACAGTGAATTATGCACTTAAAAAAGATTGTCTGAAGACTAAACCTGTGTCATGAGTTGCTCTGAGAAGATAGACTCGAGGCGCAGGAGGTGTGGAGTAACAAAAATGGATGCTAAGTAAGTTTACATTGCTGCTGCATGCTAAAATTTCATCACATTTTCACAAGCCGTCAAATAAATTCGCTATGGAAACCAGCACAGTGAGGTTTTCAGTACGATCGTTCCAGCACAGACTCAGAGAGGTTAAACGATGATAGAAAATAATGCAGAGAAATTCCCACTGTTTTTCCAGAGAAGAAAATAATGCAGAGAAATTCCCACTGTTTTTCCAGAGAACCATGTTTTGTGGTCCCGTTAGATCGCAATGTCAGGATCTTTCCAAACATTTAGCCTATATATTTGAAAAATAACTTGCCTGTTGGCCGGCCTTTTGGGTCCCTCAGCTAAAAGCCGGGACTAAGAGCTGCCTGGGAAGGGAAGGTGCCAGGCGTGGTGGCTGGGTGGTGTGGTGTCAGTGGGGACCCACGGCCCCCCCACGGCCCCCGGGGTCACGGCGAGGGGTCGTTCTGCAGGGCACAGGCAGCTCTGGGAGCTACGGCAAGTCCTAGGATGGACTTAAGCTGGAACCTCAGATACTAAGTGGGTACTCAGATGTTAGTCGCTGTATTAAGATATCAAGGAGGAAAAAGAAACACTTCTAATGTATTTCAGAAGTCACAAATATAGCTACATAATGACTTTTTTTTTTTTAACCATCTGAAAAGCTTCCTTTCCAGTTCTTGTGTTTAGTCATTGCAGCTGCCTAATAACTGGGGAGCTGTATCTTGCTATAGATAGATATGAATTTTCTTTTAAATTTTCCTTTGTTGCATGGAATTCCTTTATAAAATGCCAAATAGTTGATTAGAAGTTGTACATTCTGATCTGTATGTGGTTTTGGTCACTATGTGACTTGACTGTCTGTTTTCATGTGTTAAGACAGGTTCCAGTTCACCCAAGCATTTAAGCATTCGCTTTACGACGTCTCTACCCCACAGAACATTTAAGTCCCATAGGTTCTCTGTTCCTGAAGCAATCCCTTAAGTGCTTTGCTGAATTGGGCCTTAACGAAGAACGCATACTGTAATTACCAGTGTTTTTTAGGGTATTTTTACGTATCAGTTTTTTAAACTTTTAAAATGAGCCTGACCACCTGTGTTCAGTATTTTGAAATGTTTTCATTTCCCTAGTACCACTTTTAATGTAAAGTTATTGAAACTTTTCTGTATAACCAAACCGTATTTAATTTGCCAAATCTTTATAATATATGTATGTATTATACAGTTTCAGCTATTATTATTTTCTTTTATTACATTTATAATTTCATCTTGCTGTGTTTTTAATGCCGGTGAATGTTGCTGAATTATTTGTACATGCAAATTGCAAGATCTAATACATTCTGATGCAAGAACAAAGCTTCGTTTTTATTCTCCCACTGTATTGTTTCCTTTAAATCTTTTCATTTCATTCCTGTACTGCGTGCTCATTTAAATTAAGTATTCTAAAAGAACTGAAATCCATTATCTAGATAAGTAATTTTTCAGTACTTCTCTGCAGCTGTTTGGCAGCGTGACTCCGATTCACGTTGGAACTGAAGCATCGTGCATATAAAGTGCACAGAAACTCGTGATAGCGAGCGCAAGGCCAGGTCTTATTACTTCTTAATAAGTAAGACCTGACGCTATCAAGCTTCGACGTGACTCGTCCCTTTGCAGCCTTCCCTTTTTGAGTATAAATTTGATGATTTGCGGCTCTTTGCTCAAGCCCGGCCAGCCCGGTGCCCTGTTGCATTTCAGGCTGCTCCCGGGATGGAGGAGCAGGTCTTGGCCTCTGAGGGAGACGGGAGGGCTAGTGAGGGGGGAGAGAGCTGGCTCCCAGCACACAAACCCTCTCTGTTCTTTTGTACCTACATTTTAATAGTACTGTGGTACACGACGGTATCACGCCAAGATAAAAACAGTAGCTTAACTTCCAACCATGTCACCCATCCTTAATCAAAAACCTACTCTAGTTAACAGCAATTTATTCATTAATTTCCACAGGCTTTATATTGGACCTCACGTGCCAAAAATAACCAAGTTGGCCCACTGCTGTAACAAGTGTCAGGGGATTTATGTAAACCAGGAGGAACTATGGTGAAAGATTACAATCCTAATGTCAAATTAATGTCACTGAGATTTGAAAAGACACGTTTTATGAGGAGTGGCTGGGGGAACTGGGGGGGTTCAGTCTGGAGGGAGACCTCCTGGCCCTCGGCAATCCCTGCCGGGAGGGGGGAGAGAGGGGGGATGAGTCTCTGGAGCCAAGGCCCCAGCGCCAGGCCCCGAGGGAATGGCCTCAAGCTGCCCAGGGCAGGGTCAGGCTGGCTCTGAGGAAGGATTTCTGTGCAGAAGGGGCTGTTGGGCGTTGGAATGGGCTGCCCAGGGCAGGGGGGAGTCCCCGGGATCCCTGGGGGGGTTGAAGAGTCGGGCTGAGCCAGCTCTGGGGGATCTGGAAACTGTCAGTGTGAGGTTAACGGTTGGACTGGAGGAGCTTCAAGGGCTTTTCCAACTGAAATAATTCTCTGATATCTAAGACTAAACGTTACGACTTAATGAATTGACGGAAGTATGTTTTAATGGAGCAATATTTATGTGTTTGACCCCTTTAGCCCTGTTTCATCTTGGTACACCTGACACCTAAGATTTAGGGAATTACCTTTACACTGTAGATAATTTTCTGATTATTTTTTCTAAACTTGTTTGGAAGAAAAGTTTGAGTTTGCATTCCTTCTTGTGCACTGCTCTAACACTGAGGCATTTGCTCTTGATAATCACGGTGGCTTTCAACACAAATTTAACCATCCAGGAATAACTGTAGCAACATGTTTGCCAGTAGTAACTGTAGTGAAGTGTTGCTTCCTGAGGACAGCATGCAGGTCTGTCCTGAAGAGGTGTCTTTGCTTCATCAAAAAGATAGATTTACTAATCAAGCCACTGCCTGCAGAGTTTTAAATACTGGAATCCACCACGCTGAAATACAGAGCCTCGAGGAAATTAGTGTTCAGGAAAATATTGCTGTTTTCTCACTGAGACGCTAAATAGCACCAAGTTAAGAGTAATCTTTTTCATTACGTGTAAACGCTATTAATTTTTTTTTTAATAATTCCAGGTGAGCTGACGAAATATTTTGTATGATTGGATCGTGTACTTTCAGCAGACAGTGGGATGCACAGCTTGTGAGCCCACTGGAAAGTTCCCTTCGTGTAAGAACAGACAGATGGCTTTGTGTGGTTTCAGAAAATAGATAATATTAAGCAATTATTAATTAATTAAAATTTAATTTTTAAAAAGTTAATTGAAATAATTACTGTTAATCATTGCTACAGATCTGCACAGTTTCTAGTGTAATAAGGTTCTGTGTAGCAGTATAGCAGAATCACCATTTTTGGATTATTCAAGCTAAATAGCGGGGATTACAAATCATGAGACAAAGAATGAGTTTCTTGTGTTCATCTCAGTGCGCTTCTGTTGGTCTGTTTCTGTTATTAAAAATCAACAATGAAAAGCTTCTTTGTTATCCAGCCAATCATAGTGGGTTTAGTAACAACAAATCTAAAGTTGTAGAAAGGGTTTGGGATCACTTGATCCTCACCTCCGTAAAGCCGCTCAGATACGGCTGTTTAGATACCGCGGTGATGAGAACGCTCTTGTATTTGCCTCTAACATCCCCTAAAAAGAGATTTTGGTGAGAAGGTGACAGTGTAATTCGGATCCAAGGAGTGGAAGTGTGTTTCTCACAACAGATAGTGTCTGTTCTATGTCCCCTTTCAATGGCAAATCTGTAACAAACAGAAGAATCATAAAACTTCACTGGAACAGAGAAATAATACAAGTATTAAGAAAGTATTAAACTGTATCTTTTGCAATCTTGTTTATCTATAGGTTCTATTTAATTACACATAAGAATTAAATTTTATCACTGTGCTCTTTTCCAGCAATTAATTTTTCTTGGTTGATCGGATGAGAATGTGCACCTGTTTTTTTTCCTTCTCCTAAATGTTACAAAGAAATACCATAAAGACCTTGTGCTTCTTTATCAAGTTTTTGCATTTACATTTTGTGATGCTGAAGACAGTTATGTTTGAAACTCAGCTTTTAGAAAAAACGCACTTGCATTGTAAATGGTCCATGAAATATATTGTTCAAATAACCTATTAAATATCGACTACAAAAGATCAAAGACACATTTGTTCTGTGTAGGGCATATATGTCAAGTCTGAGCTATGCTTTCTGTAACACAGAAATTGCTCAATGTGTCTGAGAATTTCTCAAGCAATTGAACTTCACCATGAATGTTCTTCATCTTAGGTATTAGAGGATTATGTTGTAATTTAAATAATTTCATAAGAGCTCTCTTCTAATGACTTTTATATATTTTCTGTGCTGCTTTGCACACAGTAGAATTACTAAATTATTAATCAAGTTGAGACTTTGCCAAGGAAGTTCTTTTCACAAATAATTTTTTTTTTTCTGTCACCTGTTTCCGTGGCATTAGAAATTGTTCCAGTGTTTTCCTGAACGTCCCACTCGGACTATTTCTAAATGTTGAAAAAAAGTGGTGACTTCATGCCAGTTGGGTAGGCCTGAAGCAAGCACAGCTGTAGCAGCCTGGAAGAGCTTGAGGAGGAGTTACTTGGCAGGAATAGTACCAGGCTGTGAAGCTGAGGTGGTGCTGGCGGGGGCAGTGACCCGGTACCAGCAGACAGGGTGTAGCAGAAGAGGCCACGGGCCACAGCTGTCACGTTTCGGTACAAGAGAGAGGGCTGTCTCTGTCCTGCTGGTGGTGCCTGGGGGAGAAGATCATGTTCCTGTCATCTTGGAGCCACCATTCTGTCTCTATAATTTTTTTTTTTCTTTTATGCTATTTTGCTTCAAAATTTTATCCAAGTATTTTCTAGTTGAGATTTTTACGGTAACCATGTGGTAGCCTGTGGATAAGTGCAGCTGTTTCCAAGGACACAGCACATTGAACAGCTTTCCTCCCTTGTTAGAGCATTTCATGCTTGAATAGAGGCTGATGTCGTTTGCTGAATACAGTGGAATCTTGCCCCAATCATAAAACCAAGCGCACCAATCGCTAACTCTTACACAAACAGATGTGCAGAAGGACTGAACAGGCAATGCAGAATCCCGCTTCACGTTTAGGATCCCGAGTCATCTAGTGAAGTTAATGGCAAAATTTCCCAGGAAAAGAATTTTGTTTCCAGATTACAGGGAATTTTTCTGGTTTAGTATGGAGAGCTGTCAGGGGTGGTTTCTTGGCCATTCTGTAACGTTGGGGTTGGCAGTCTGATACACAAACTCACAACAAGGACGTGCCCAGCCCCGGATACGGACTACAGAGTATTAATTTACATTAAAAAAAATTACATACTTCACCATGACATTGTACAGTTTGCTTTCCAGTCATCTTTCATGGCTTGGAAGGCTTTATGTGAAAACTGCCTATCAGAAAGCTGGTTTTCAAGATGAATTTCAATGCTGTGAAATACAGAAGTTTCTCCTTAAAAATATTAGTGCTTCACATCACATAGGGAAGTTTGATCTTTCACAGTTTCTTTCCCTTAGTAGTTTATTATGCCTTGTTCTGTCACCATTTAAAAGAAAGAGAAATGTATTATTTCAAAGTATTTATCAAATGTGAATAGAAACCAGTTTGGAAAACGTATCCCATTTTGGTCATTAACTCATGCAGGTTCCTCACACATAAGATGTCAAAATTAGATTTTGCGTATGAATACAAGCATTCAAACAAATCTTAGGTGCAATAATGTGTCAGTGTAATCAGCCATCATTTTAAGGGAGGAAGTCTATTGCAAAACATTAAATTTTCAGAGATTCATCATACAATAACTTGCTAATCTCTAGACTTTGCTTTACACAGTGTGAATTGTCTGAAATAAGTATTTTTAAATCAAAGATCATAAATTGAAACCCGATCTGTGATGACAGTGCAACTTCATCCATTCTCATCACACCCACGTTAACGGTTTTCGGGGAGAAGTTAGCAGTTTGATCATCACTCACCAGGTGTAATTCTGTCTGAACATTTGTTTAGTTTTGGCAATTCTAGGAGCGAAACGTCCCGCCGTTGGGTGGTTTGTGCCTCTGTTCACTTCCCTGCTGCGTTTTCTGGATCCCCTGGCCAAATCACAACTATGTTCCGAGGGCACTGGTGTACATCCTAAGGTAACTGTTTTCTAAAAACGGGGTCTGAGGAGTGGTGACGGCCTTTCACTGATACTAAAGTCGCTGCCTGAATGTAGGGCCTTATTTACCTAATACCTATAGACCTTATAAAAACCCTAATCTAGTACAAGCTTTAGGTGGAACTTGTGCTTTCTTAGAATCTCACTTAACAACCAGTAGTAGTACAAATCTGTGAGAAATAAGCTTCGTTCACTCAAGTGCCTCCCAACCACCTCTTCAGAAAATAGAACAAATGACCTTGTTATAAGGAAGGATTTTTGTATGAGGAATTAAGATGCTAACTTCTCTAATTCTCTTTATTTTGGGGTTGTGCTTGTGCTCTTGGCTCAAGACTCCAGCCCCAGTATGCTTTAGTGATTAGGGGCCTTTCTGTATTACTGGGCCACTGTATTCCACTGATAATCCTGACCATTAAATCCTCAAAAGACTCACAAATCCATCCTGATGGATGCCAGTGAAGTGGCTTTTTTTTTTTTTTTTTTTTTTTTAAAAATGTCCAAAAAACTAGCAAGGAGGTTCAAGGACTGATTTAAAATAGCCTATTTTTCAAGACCTTTTTGAAAGTTGACTTTTACCTCAACATGAATGCAGACGTCAGCCTGTATTCCTAGTAAATTCAGTGTTCACAGATACCAACTAACCTAACAGAAAAGTTAAGCCTTGAAGAAAATGTTGTTTTTTCCCTCCTATAGATTTACTTTTTGTATATCTACTACTTAAGAGAGCACTGCTGCTCTTGAAAGCAGATTTAAAGGCGTGCTTAAAACCTTGTGTTTTCCTCTAAGTATTGCTGTTTACAGACCTTTATCACAAAGGATGGGTGACAGGGTTCTGTGCAGTAGGTGCACTAATAAACCACTCTGTGTCGTGCCAGAATATACAATTATTGGCATACTGCAGGTTTTGACTTTTATTTTTTTTTTAAATCACCAAAGTCCTTGTCAACATGACAACGCCCATATAACAACAGCAGCAAAACTGGTCCTTTGCTGTCTAGCTCCGTTTGATCAGATGTGGGCTAGTGGAGACTCTAATGAATTAGGCTTTCAAAGAGTTTTACTGGTATAAACTGGTTTAGATACGGTGTTCAGATAAAACTGCATTTGTAAAGACCCTCAGGAAGGATCCAGCTTTAATATTTATTTATTGGCAACGACACCCAGTGTTCGAATGCTGATTCTGTCTGAATGTTTTACATCTACGTACGAGCTTGTCCACTAGCGTAAAGTTATTGTGACAAGCTGAAGGTATAATGTCATGGCTTAATACACTGAACTAAATTAAAACCCCATCAAAGCTTATAAAGTAGACTTCAGAGTGATTTAATTCAATGAGGAAAATAACCCACCACATTAAAAAAGCCGCTTTACATCTATCACATCTAAAGTATCCTAAAGTCATCATGCCACATAAAATAGTATTTGAAGCAAACTAGGTAATTAAATAAAATAGTAATATCAAAAGGAGTTCTGCTTTGTGAAAGATCTGAATAGTAGGATTTTATCCCCTGAAGCACAAAAGACTGGACGACCTTGTAAAAGGCCTTTCTCCCTTTGTAGCTCTTTCCCCCACATGCATAGAACTTTAACTTGGAATTAAGGTCACCAGGTTCTGTATCTCAGTAATGAGTACTTATTATAAAAACAAAAAATTCAGGCATCACTCAACAACCTGTCTGTTTTCCCTTGGAGTCTCCCCCAGCCATCCTGGGGTGGGGATGTGGAACTGTAAAAGTCTGATGTTGGGGTAGGAAGAAAGGAGTTGAGCGAGGTTGTCCTTGCTGTAAATCAGTTAGGGGAAAAATAAGGGTGTTTTTTTTGAAGGAGTTTGGTAACTGGAATGTTTTGGGTTTATGTGTCTTTGATAATGTGCACATCAAAAAAGCTGTGTAGCTGGAACCCACACTGCTCCTTCAGGATGTTTCTCCTTGGTCATCTTTAATGGTGAAAAACAGGTTTAAGTGTTAGTTACAAGTTTATGTTTGGTGCCTAGGAAATAGAGGGGGAAAATATCAGAAATTCAAACTTACTCATGTATGTTATGCAAAGTATATTTTAAGTACTACCCGTAATTGTTCTCCCTTTATTTCAGATTCCTCAGTTTCTGGAAGTACTTTGGTTTCATGTTTATTTTAGATTTCTACTTACTTCCCCAGCAACAGAGGTTAATTTGGCTTAGATTTTTGTGGCCAGAAGATGAGTTTTCAGACAGTCTGAGCAAACAATACCAGAACAGTCTTGCCCCCTGTCCCCCTCAGTACTGGCCTACCAGGGAGACAGAGACTGTTAAATCACCTGAATCCTCATGTTTTGCCCTTGTTCTTTAAACACTTCCCTACCCTGTTTCATTGAGGCAAAACTAACACCTTCCAACCCCTTTTCTAGAAGTCCGAAAGCTGTCATGGCTCACGTCAAAAAGAATGAGAAAGCAAATAGGGAGCTTGCTTTTAAAACTTAATACTGTGTATCACGTAGAGGAGCCTCCAGAGAAAAAAAAAATTACAGAGTTGGGGCCTATATTCTGCAGTTTTAGAACTGCTGCTACAACTGTTCAAACTACAGGAAGAACTGAATATAACGATGGAAGTTGTACAGACTCAGCATAATCTGCATTTTTTTGCACAAATAATTAAAAGCATTTAAAAAAAACCAAAAACGCTCTTGTATTCCGGAGAGGGCTACGGTTCAAAGCCTTTCCAATCTGCAAAATGTTTCTGATCTGAGATTATATTCAAAGGTACCTTTCTCTCCTTGGATGTTTTCAAGTTATAGCTTCTTTCCATTTTTAATACCAGCAGGTTTATTTCATTGGTTGGAGATGAATTTTTAAATTTATACAAACACAACAGGAATATCAAAAATACAAGACCAAGGATGAGGATAGAAATGATACCTGGAGTTGTATAGGAACAGTTCTTTCTACCTTTGTATGACTGAACTAAATTCTAGGTACTTGCCAGTTTGTTGTGTGTTTTATTTTTTTTTTTTCTTCTGTCTTCAACCACAGAGCAGCACAGTGTTTATCTCGATTTTCGGTTGTCTGACAGGTTCTCAAATTGAAGTGTTAGTCATGGACTCCTGTCAGAAACTAGAGATTGGAATCAGTTTATATAGATACATGAAGGTAATTAAATGGTTTATTAAAATGGCATTTAAAATGCCAGCTTAATTTTTATTGCTGCTTTCTCCCTCCCAATTTTCTTTTTTTTTTTTTTCCTTATTTAAAGCCCCTAAACTTTGATTTGTTACCTCAGTACCAGAAGACCAGTGCAGAACACGCAGATTACTTTAATTAGAGAGCCTAGATTAAGAGGAAGCAATATAAACCGATGCTAAACCTTTCCTGACCGACCTGGGGAGTTCGCAGGCGGCTCAAGCAACAGCCGTAGCCAAGGTTCGGGATCGCTGGGGCCCCGCTGGGCTCGGGGGGGGCCTCATCCCTCAGAGGGCGCTGAGGAGACCCAGACCTGAGCCCGCGAGGCGGGGAACGCTCGTCAGGCCGCGGGACAGGGGCTGAGCCCCGACGGCGGGCTGGAGGGTGCAGGAGGGGGTCACGGCGGGAGCGGCGCCGCCATTTGAAATCAAACCGCGTCCCCGCTTCCGATTGGCCGCGCCGCGCGATCACGTGACGTACTTCCCGCCAATCGTGGGCTCCCGCGCGCCTTTTCGAAAAAAAATTTCCCGGT
>NW_020799105.1:24283718-24296792 GCF_003259725.1 Athene cunicularia
GGGCTCGGGCCGGGCCGCTTGCTCCGTGCGCGCCCTTGGCCTGGGTCGCTCAGCGCCTGTTGGATCGGGTGAAAGGCGGGGAGAGAGTCCCGAGGGTCGCCCTGGAGTCCCTGCGGGCCCTTCTTCCCGCTCGCCGCTCCCAGAGCCGCGCTCTGACGGGGCGGTTTAGAGACGCTCCCCCGAGGGTGGCTGGCCTTGGGGACGCGCCCTCGGCAGGCGAGGAAGAGCGTCTCTGGGGGGGCCGGCGCTGTGGCTTTGGGGCTTTTGTCTTCCTCCTCCCGCCCGAGTTGACGGCTGTTCCTCCTGCTGCTGCCTCTCCGTGCCCGCCGAGCTGCACTTGCCCCCCGCCCTGCTGCGGCTGATCCTTGCAGCCGTTCAGGTCCCTTCCTGCCCGTGCTCCTCGCGGGGACGCGCCATTTCTTCCCCCCCGTCAGGAGGACGCGAGTCCCGTCTGTTGCTCTGTCCTCTAAAGTCGCCTCTAAGGATTTCCGTGTAGAGAACAGAATGTCTGATACTTGGGTTGGCGTGGAGTGACTGTTTACCCGGCAGTGAAGTGGAGCACGCTGTGAAATACCGTATGTGTGGCCCCGGAATCCTTGCAAAGGCTCCGATGGGTAGGAAATACCTACTGCAGAGGCCAGAGTAGTATGACCGAGGTGACAGGAGCCCGGGATGACTGCTCCTGCCACCCTCTGTAAAGCGAGTTCCTCCAACCTCAGGGTGCCTTCAGCTGCCCCTGTTTGCTCACGGCAAATAGTTCCCAGTTTTCTACACCGAGAGTCTTCTGCTGTACCTTAGAAAATATCTCCTGAAAAGAAGTTAAAAAAAATACCCACCCACCCGATTTCCAGTATTTGGATGAGTAATTTTTTCGACGTGCTTTTATAGGTAAGATTCCTCACACTTGAAGATGCCACTCTTTGGGAATATCATCGTAATTAAACGGAATGGGACTGATGGCATTTGTTTTCCACTCACTGCAAGTTCTTGTTTATTTGGAAGGTGAGAATTGGTTGAGTACTTATATACATCAAAATAATATTAATAATTTTTTTCCTGCAGATTTTTCCTGCAAATTTTGTCCTTTCCTTGCCAGAGCTACTATTATTTTATTTTTTTTAAGCTTCTGGCCAAAGGAAGTCTGGGGAAGGGCTTAATAGTAGTACAGTTTAGCCATTAGTAGTACGCTTTAGTGTATAGCCTAATTCTGAGACAGTTTAGAGAGAATTGACTAGTGTAGTGAGGTACATGGCTTGTTTTTAACTGTCTTCATTACATTTTACTTTCTCTAAACTGGGTAAGTTCAGCACTTCCTTGTCTGCCAGATACCTTAAATAACTAATTATTCAGTCTGGAATACGATTCTGTAAGGCAAATCTACGGGAAGCACTCCGGGGTCAAGAATTCTGTTCCTTGGCCTCAGCAGAGCTGCCCAGAGAGATGATACTTAAAGGTACAAACATGAATTTCTGCCAGCTGCATCAGGGAGAGGTGTTGGTGCTTCTGGGCACAGCAGTCCCTCCGGTATGACAGCGTGTGTGTCTGCTGCCTGCCAGCTGCAGCACCTCAAAAGCTTTTTAAAAAAAAAAAAAAAAGTCTTTACCCTCAGAAACATAAGTTTCACTTAATAGGAGCTTTCAGAGAAGCTGCAGGTGGCTCTCCAGGTGAGAGCAGAGCTCCAGCTACCAATGGTCTGTCTCTGAGGGCGATAAGTAACAAATGCTTAAGAGTGACCTGAAGAACATGTGGTGGTTTAAGCACATGCTGGCATTTTCTAGAAATATTCTGCAAGTCTTCAGCAACTTGCAGGTCAGGAGACAAGTAATCTCAAAGCAGCAGATACCTGTTGTAGATGTGTCTCCTTTGGCTGGTGACCTGCTTTTTTCAGAATTTGGGTATTTCACATATTTTTTTCTGATACGGATTCTCTGCTGAGGTAGAAGCACGAGTTTCTATTTTTTGCTGCAGTTAGGGAGTTCATTTTCTTGACATTGCCAGATTTAAAAGAACCATGGTGCTGCACAACTATTAGCTGAAAAGTTGGGAAATGACCTAATGCTGTAGTAGTCAGATTCTTCTGTCTTTTGTGTGTCTTGAAACTCCAACTTGTCTTTTCACCCGCAGGAGAACAGAGTGTGATATTCGCATCCAGTTGCCTCAGGTCTCGAAAGAACATTGTAAAATTGAAGTAAATGAAAACAAGGAGGTAAGACTGACCTATTGTAACGAGGTGTACATTGCATGTCTTCATCTTCTCAGGCTACCCAAAATGTTGGTTTTATTTTTAGGCAATACTGACTAATTTAAGTACGATAAATCCTACGCGGCTGAATGGTGATTGTTTTCAGCACCCTGTACCTCTGAAGCACGGAGATGTGTTAACTATTATTGATCGTTCTTTCAGGTAAGTGCCGCTGCCAAACTGTTAGTGCCTCGATCCTGGAAGGGGTTGTGCAGGCCAAGAGCACGGAGAGGTTTGTGGGCGCAGGCTCTGCTGATGGATGGAGATACAGAAGGTGGCTGGAGATAAATGGGAAAATTAAAATCTCCTTTCCCTATCTTCAGCAGCAGAAGTTAATCTAGTTTATTTCATGTGTCTTCACAAGGTCTTATAGACCTTCTTGAGGAGGCAGGATTTCTTAAAGATTTTTTATATCACTTTTATATTACATTAAGCTAAACCAATAAAGCTAGAATTGTCTAGAGAGATCATTGTGATTTTGTTTCGAGGGTGGTCATTTTTAGGGGAAAATTTAGAACTAGTCTGATGTAGTTAAAGCCCTTAAAAGTGGTCTGTGTGTATTGTTGGGAGTGGACAACTCTTGCTAGGTCATTAGTCTTAATGAGAGGGATTTAGACATCAGCAATTTGATAGAAAATGTTTGTGGTTTTAAACATTTGTTCCAGATTTGAATATCCTCTGCCATCAACTCCAAGGAAGAAACGTTCTAGGTCTCCAAGAGATGAAACCCTGCAGGTAATTTTGCGGCCATAGGTTATTTATTGCGAGTAGGTTGGTGTTGGAATGATACAGGGTTCTATTTCCTTGTTCTGTTTTCTCGTTAGAAATAATTTTTCAGCCGCAGACTAACGTTCTGTTGGAAAATAAGAATAAACTCCTTCAGATAAATACTTTTTAAAAATTTAAAAATTTATTAATTCTAGACTTGTCATTTTCTGGTAATAGCTCCTTAATAATCTGTGCTGTTACTAACACAGGTAAAGTATTAAAAATTAATCCATAGCTTTTTCAAAGAGAGGATGGAATGGAAGAAGTGCAGAGTTGTGAGCCTTGGATAGCCTCATATTTTAAACAGGGATGCTTGCCCTAGGGAGTGAGCATGCTTTTTATTCCAGAATAATCTGTTGTTCTATGTGCTAGCACAGTAAGGTGTTGTTAGAATTTATAAATAGCAAAGTAAGCCTGTGTTTTAATAATTTATTTCCATTAGTTTCTTTTTTTTGTTCTCAGCCAAGTTTTCTCCCTTAAAGGGGATGATGTTAATTTGTGAGTACTGTGGGCTTTGAAATATTTTTTTTTTTGTATTATTATTTTATAGTACTCTTATTTAAATTAAAATTTTGCAGTAGGTGTGGTAAGAAGGTGAGTTTCAAGTGTGCTTCTGTATATTCTTCTGATACACCTGCTCTTAGAGCTGATAATTCTAGTGGCAAAACATGACTGACACTCATGCTATGTAGGGCCTTAAATGTGTATTGGTCAGTGTCCTTCAACTCGGAAACATTGTAGGATTTCATCTGAATCCTTTTATCCCTGTTTAGTAAACAGTGCCTGTATTTCTATGGTGATTTTCAATGTCCAGGAGAAAGCTAAACTGTAAAATATTTGTTGCTCTGCTGTAATATTGTGCAAATTTACAGGTTCTTCATGTTCAGCAGGTGGCAGAAGTGGAATTACTACACAAACCAACTTCAGGATCTAAAAGTCTTCATGCTTCAGGTTGGTAGCTGTGTTATGGGGGCTCTCTTGTCTTCTTCCCCTTTAACTGCATTTATTCTTACCCTAAAAAGAAAAACAAGGTTGCAAAGAGCAAAGGCAATGTGGTTTAGGACTTTCCAGTGTGAGTCCCGGGTTCCAGTGGACTTGGCAGCACATGAGCAGTCACTTGCTGTGTCTCACTGGGAAGTGGCAGCTCTGCAGGCTGACTTTGCCCTAAAGCAACACAGCCCCTGTGTAAATGCAGGATGGAAAGCAGATGGGTTTGTGGTGAGCTGACCTGAATGGTGGGTTGATTCTGTGCTCACAGGTTTGTCTTGTGGCAGCCCTGGAAGATGTTTATGAGCCGTTGTTTTTGATGCAAAACAAAAGCATGAAATACCAAGTGCCTTCCCTGAATGTGGCATAAATTCCATATTACAAATTAAAGTTTAATTAAATATTTAGACACTAATACTTCTATCATGAGAAGACTTGTTGTTGTTAACAGAGCTTTATTTTCAGTACTGTATCCTGGACACTGGTTGACCGCGTCGGGAGAGGAAAGGACGGAATTTTCACCTGTATTTTTGGAACTCATAATTGTAGTTCTGCCATGTTTAAGTAACTCTGCATCTGTATTACTTTTTGCTTTGCTTTGCAGATAATGCTGAGTGGGAAGAAAAAAATGCCAATGAAAAGAAACAAAGTACAGAAGAAAAAACTTGCCAAGCTTTACCTGTCAAACTACACACACCCAAATCTGCAGGCAGAGCACTTCTCTCCGTTAGGAGGCAATGTGAAATGTCTCCATTTAGTAAACTTTATGAAAAACTGAAATGCGAGATGAAAGTGCAAAAAACTTCGGGAGAGGGAAATGTATGTCACCAAGCTGCAAAAGGAGATGGGAAGAGTGTCCTGCTAGAGCCGAGTGCTCGAACTTCACTGAGTTGTTTTTATGATCTGGGAAGCCTGACTAGAGAAAAAGCGAGAAGTAGAAGTGAAAATATTGAAGAATGTAAAATAAAGGGAGAAGTAACCTGTTCAGAATTGAACCAGATCTCGACTGTAGGAAGTGCTACCAGGAAGAGTTTTACCAGGAGTCCTCGAGCTTCTGTTTCAAAGGAGATAGCAGGAGATCCTGGGGAAAGAAATCACTTGCAGGATCATAAGGAACTAAGTACAGAAGGCAGCTCTGAAGGTACTGAATTTAGAAGCAGATCCAGTAAGGAGAAGGATGCAAATGCAGCATTTTCACTGAAGCCGTGCATTGTAGAGTGTTTGGATTGTGCAGATAAAATGAAAATACACAGCTGTCCAGCAGCAGGAGCTAAACTAGCACAAAGGACAAACACAGCGAATGTTTCTGAAGTAGATAAATATGTTCTGTCTCCACCAACGTCCAGAAGGAGGAGTCCTTGGTCGCATTTCATAGCACCTCCCAGAGAAAGCAGTGGAATGGATCCTGTATATACCGATACTCCAACAACTCGAGGACGTGTGTCTTTGAGATGTCAGTCTTTTCCAGAACTGTTAGCTGGGACTGCAAGGGAAGATTCAGCATGCGGAAATGACAGCCTCAAACAGCTGCCTTTGGCAGGAAAGGAATGCCTAAAGCCAAGACGCAACAGTAAGCAGTGTACCCCAGGAAGAGCTGTAAAAGAAGAAGTGCTGAAAGAAATTTGTGATCAGGCAAACTTTGTTGATTCAAAAGAGGAATGTTCTGAAACTCCGGTTTCTCTTTCGAATTCCAAGAGTCCCAGAAGAAGTAACAGGCAAAGTAAAGAATTATCCAGCACCAGTGTCCATCTGGAGACACCGGCCTCAGGAGAGTTAACATCAGAACAGTCATCTCCTCCTAGTCCGAAGTCTGAGCCCGGAAGACAAAGGGATAGGCCAAGGGCCTCAGGTCTGCTAACTGAAAAATCCTTGGAGACAAGTGCTGTTCAAGAAAATCCCAGTAAAACTCCAAACAGAAACGACAAGGGAGGTAAAGAAGAGCTCGCCACTGAGGGGCATCACCAGCAGCAAGATCTGGAAGATGCCTGTGAGATGAGACCTCGGAGGTTGTCCTCCAGGAGAAGGTCTTCTGGAAGTGCTGCCCTACTGAAAGACAATGAGGCTGTCTCAGAAGTGGATGTTTCCGACCTGCTGACTGGAGGAGATTCAGGTAAATATGTTTAATTCCTTGTCACTTTTATATTTGAGGAATTCTCATTTTTATGGGAATTTTTTTACTTACCTGAAATGTAGAACTCATTGCTGACGTATTAGCTAAAATTTTAACATGTAGTTATAGTGACCATAAAAATGCACAATAATATGTATAAAAGTTTACTCAATTGAATCTATTTCTCTCTTCTGATATGTTTCCAACCTTAAAATGCACAAGTAAGCACTGATTTCTCTGCTGGTGAGAACATTGACTTGGATTCTTAGATAAATATATAGAAATATTTTCAATTGTTATTTTTAGGCAAGACAAAAACGCTATCTCAGAAGAGGAAAAGTGGTGGTGTGTCACTTCAGCCTTTAGAAAAAAGGAAGAGAGTGTCTTTTGGTGGTCATCTAAGTCCAGAACTTTTTGATAAAAGTTTGCCTCCCAACTCACCCATTAAAAGAGGGGCAATTCCTGCCCGACTGAACTTACCGTTTGGAGACTCGCCACGCGCCGTTCTGAAAAAGGCTCAGGGGTTGAAGCGCTTGACGGTCCAGGTAAAAGTTAAGACTAATCAGGTTGTGAAGACAATTAATGTGTGCAGAATTTATAAATTCCAAGACTTCTAAAAATTAACACCTTGTTAGGTGTATGCTGGGAAGTGGAGATTTTAATGGCAAATGAAAATCGTATTTAAAATCAAGTTTTAATCAGCATTTTTTTTAACTTGCTGTTGTAAGAAAGGGCTCAGCTTACACTTTATATCCACCTGTCTTTCTACAGGAGGTGTGTTTTTATTCACCTCACAGGCTATTGCTCATTTTCATGTGTACGCAGGAGTGTATTTCTGGATGTTTGTGCTGAGCAGCAGTGTCTACAAGCTCCAGTTTATCCTAAGTAACAGAAAACAGGAGTTTGACAGACTGGAGAAGCTACTGCCATGCGGTTTGGCTAGAACTTGGAAAACATTTGCTGTTGATTTAAACTGGTTGAAATGTATCTCGTGTACTTGATATGAACAAAACTTCTGAATAAAGTAGAATTAGAAGTTCTCTTAATTTCTTCGATGGAATTTGCATGTGTTTTAATGGTTGCACTAGATGATCTTCAAGGTCTTTTCCAACCTAGATGATTCTGTGATTCTCTCTTGTGAGAGTGTTTTGAAATTTAAAACTTGTTACAAGTTGCTTTTCAGAAAATATTTTCAAACGTTTTTTCAAATGATCTGATGATAGTTTATACTATTGTATGTGCTTGCCAGGGATGTAGTTGAGCTATGTGCAATAACATTTTATCTTTACCTTTTGTGGTTTTTTTTCTACCAGGAACATTTGCAGAAAGAAACAATGTCACCAAAGGATTTGCCAGCTGGGAAGTCACCAGCTGCCTCATCCCCTGCTTCTGGGAAAGCAAGACCTACACCTCCTTTAGGCTCTCCAGCACCTTTCACAAAAAAACGTTTCTCTGTCTCTCACATCACGACACCATCACCAATTGCAGAAGAGAAGGATGCCATTGCAGAAAACGTGAATACGAAGGAGAAAAGGGATCCCCGAGTGAAAACCCCTAAATCTTCTCAGGTTCACCCAGATGATAAAACCTCTTCAACAAATACACCTGACAAATTGACAAAAACTGCACAACTTGCTTCAAAGGTCACACCCATGAGGAGAAGTGGGGCTGTAGCAGTTATCAGTGCAAAAAGAAGAAGCGGTGCCTCTAGTGCCAATCTACTAGGTTTGTTTCAGCAGATAATTTTTAGTAGTCATTTTATTGCTGTAAAATATGGGAACAGAACTGAAGTAGGCCTGTTATTTTGTTATGCAGAGCCCACCAAATGATTGGCATCTCTCTTCTGGCAGTTGTTGGACTTGCTGGAAACAACTTGGGAATTGCAAAGGGTTACATTCTGTCATATTCATAAAGCATGTTACTAAAGCATATATGAAACTATTTAGAACACATCTTACCGTTCAGAAGTTGAAAAATGGTAGAATTAAGGTTCTCTTTGTGAGGTTAGTTACAATAGCAATCCCAGTCCTTCCAAGTTCAGGTAGTATTGAACTAAATCACTTTGTATCAATGACATCAACTTTGATGTGAAAACCTGAGTTTTATAGCAATCTAGCTTCAGTTTGTTTTCTTTGTGCCTTTTTTATAGGCAGTTCACAACTTTTGTCCATGGGCTGGACTGCATTTAATTTTTGACAGTGGTATATAACAGAATTAAAAAACCAGGGTGGTAACTGGGTGTTAATTTGAATAGTTTGAAGCTGAATATTTGAATTTGAATGTTGAACACTAGTTTGAAAAGGTTTTCACAGCACTGGAAAAATTATGATAGGGGGCATCTGATTCTTGATGTTTTTATCTTTGAAGCAGCTTACAGATAATGTGTCTTTGTCATCTGCTTCATAAATCAAATCAGTTTGACTCTTTCAAAGTCAAATTTAAAACTTCCCACCAACACCACTATTCATGCAGGAATTTTTGTTACTCTTTACTGTCTCCTTTTTTTTGTATGTCACTTTAAACTTTTGAACAATGTGCTGCATACGTGTCCCAGTGAGGATCTCATCATTACTGTTGTTATATGATCAGATAAAATCACAGGCCTTCACAGTGCTTCCTGGTTAATACAGCTGAATGTGTATTAGTCTTTTAGTGAAATAAGTGAGGGTTCTTTTTTTCAGTGGCTTCGGTTCTTCCGCTCATTTTCATAGCAGCAGAGTAGTTCACAAATATTGGTGACCCATCATTTCTCACCACCTCTCTGTAATAAGCGAGTGGTTTTTTATATAAGCGCATCAGTTTATTCTGTAATGTGAAAAGAAAGCCACAGTTCTTAAAAATTTTGGATGTCTACTTGGTATCCAAAATAAAACTTGCTTTTTCAGATAATTTTCTGCATGCTTGGCACTTTTCTACGTATTCTGAACACCCTAGCAATTGCAGCTTTTAAAAAGTCTTATTTACAGACTTTCTCTAACTTGAACAGCAATTCTGACAAGAAAATCATAACATTGTTTTCTTCAGGAAGGGAATTCCCCTTGTTATCTGCACTTGAAAACCATTGTTTTTTATATAATCATTGTCTTCTTATAGTCCTTTTCTGAAGTAAAGGAGGTAGATGTCCTTACAGCTTCATTTATTACACACCTGTAACTATTTTCCTTATTCCTCTGCTGTGTACAGAACGATGCTGTGATAAAGGCAACTTTGCTTCGGGAATTTTCAGAGTATGTTATAAAGAGAAGGTGATATAAGAAAAAATTATGGAATGTCTGTGCAGATCTAAATGCTATAAGCAGTATAAATAATTGCCTGACTGTGAAATCCTTGGGAAGGTGGTGAAAGAAAAGCAAGGTATTGTTCACGTAGAAGCTGTTTCTCTGATGGTCAATCTCATATCCCACCAGGGAAAAATTTAAGTATAATAATGAATGAGACTGAAAGGCTCATGGCAAATTTCTGTTGGAAAAAAAATATTTCCATACAAAAAGAGTGAGGGTGGAATTGAGTTAGCTTTTAGTGGTAGGATCTAATATCTATTTGATGCTGTATAAAGCTTTTTGTTGTTGTTTTGCTGTGGAAACAGCCATAGTGGGTAACTGGACACTTTCAGCTGAAATTGGGTCTTCCAACTGAGAGTGTTTCACAGAGCACTTCAGTGTAGGTGTTGTCAGGTGAGGCAGCCACTTCCCTGTGCCTGTCTGTAGCAAATTCACAGGGAAATAAGTGAGAACTTCCAGTTATACAGCTGGCAATTAAAGTGGTTATTTCTCTTTTGCTTTCTAGTTGCAAAATCTTGGGCAGAAGTGGTAAAACTAGGTGTTGCAAGACCACAGTCAAAGACTGTTAAAAGAAGTGTCCGAAAAGGAAGATCCCTAAAGAAGAAAACAACATCACCAAAGGTATTCTTTTTGTTTTTACATAACCACAAACCAGCTTGTAGGTATTTTTCTACAGAAACGGGAAGGATTTGAGCTTTTAGTATGATGTTAAATGAGTGTTGATGTCTTTTTCACAGAAAATAAGAAATGTAGATTTTATATAAAAGCTATCTTAGTTTGCTGACCTTTTTATTATTTTTTTTTCCTTTTCCCTCTGCAGACTCCAGAAAGGAAAATAAAAGGTCATTTTAGTACAGGTCATGCAGAGTCACCTGCTACAATAGTTGTAGGTAGAGCTTATTCCACCACAGTCACAACAGTTGGACAGGTTCCTAAAGTGGTAAAAAATCCTATTGTGATGCTAAACATGAATATGGACGAAAGCTTCACAGGTAAGGTGTTTAAATCAGTTGCTCACGCTGCCAACTGTGTAGTTCTTTTGTCAAAGTGTATGTTCATTTCTCTAAATTTAACTTATAGGAATAGCTGAAATGTTTCAAACTCCAGAAAATAAGAGTGGAAAAACATTACCTTTGGCCTCTGTTCAGAAGACTGAATTTACACCAACGTGTACCGCAATGGAAACTTCTGAATTGCAGACTCCTGAAGAATCTGGTATGTTATTTGAAAATAAAGGAAATGTTTTGGTATATTTAGAGGTAGCAGTGTAGTGGTGTGTCTGCTGCTTGAGACAGCGAGTAGGCTCAACCTAGGCAGGCTCGATGTATCGAGATAAAGCATCTGGCAACCCATAAAAGGAACCACTGATTTTTATCATGTATTAAGACATTTTTGTAGTTTCAGTTAATTTTTGAGTCGATATTACTTTATTTATTTGGTATGAAACTTCAAAGTGTTGAAGAGTGGCACTTCCTTAATCAGTTGTCTGGATACATCGAAATTCAGTGACAACGTTTCATGGTAAGAAGAGATCATTGTGTAATCTTATAGAAAAAAATCCATTAAAAAAAAAAAGTTTCAGGTTACAAAAATTTGTGTTGAGATGGTACTTTGTTGTGCATCTTTTCCTAATAACAAGCTTGTCTACCAGTCAATGTGTCCCTGTATAACCCAGAACTCTTGAAATTAAAATTCTGTGTTCTTGAGAATTTAGCAAAACTGAGCATCATCTACTGATGATGATGAGCATCATGAAAAATCAAGAATTAAGTCCTCCAATATTTAAAGTAATTATTGAAATATATTTTGGTTTATTTCAGCTGTTGTGGAAGTCAGGCTTAGGTATAACAAAGCTTGTTAAAAATTCAGAAGGGAGTCCAGTAAAAAGTGTTTCCTTGGAAAAGAAGAACTAGTAGAGTGATCTTCATGCACTTGAAGATGTCTGTTAGCAGCTGTTAGTTATTCTGCTCTTTTAGTGCTTTCCTTAAATCAGTGGGCAAGCCCTTAATCTTAGATTCTACAAACACCAATGCTTCTGTATGTCATGAATATGTTAGTTTGATCATCTGGGGAATACGAGTTGAAAAACTGAAGTTTATTTCTTAATGTTGCTGGACCAGGAATTTGGAAGGACTTGAACTTCTTATGATTAGGACTTGCCAGGATAGGAAATACAAAGGCAAGTTATTGCTAGATCCTACAGGCCTTGATTTAAAAACTGACACCAGCAGACGTGCATACTTTATTTCTAGCTTGAAGATGAGGGTTATGATTTTAAAATGGATAGTTTTAAGATTGAGATTGTTAGAGTTAGCCTGTTCGTCCAGCCTGCAGTACCCTTGCTTGTTACTGGCTGGCAGGTAGAGACTCAATAGCTGCAACTCTGAGCCGGATCCATTGGCCAGTTCTTGATTCAAACAGTGCCTGTGCATCTACCTGTGATGTTCTCGAGTACCGAAATACTGTGGGAGAGAGTGTTGAAAACTTTGTTAAAGTCACATTGAACAAGATAGCCACTACGCCCTTTCCATCATAAAAGGTAATTGGATTGATCAGGTATGATTTTCCTCTGATAAATCCAAGCTGATTGTTTCCAATAACCCTGTTCTTCCTACGCCCAGAGGTGTGTTTCAACCTGTGGCATTGTTTTTCCAGAGACCAAAACAAAGTTCGCCTTTCAAAATTCAAGGCTTTGTTTTGAGTATACTATTACAGAAATAGCAATTCTGGCACACAAATAACATGTTTGTAGACAAGAGACCTTGGTAGAGGAGAGGTGAGCAATCCCCAAACGTGTGAAACTGCACAGGAACAAGTGCTGGGTTCTCCCCCTGGGCTGGAGTGATCCTGGTTCTCCCTATAAATTGGGGAATGAGAGGCTGAAAAGCAGCGCCTTGGGAAGCCATTTTGGGGTTGGGGTTGACGGCAAGGTGCATTGTGAGTGGTGGCCACCAAACATGCCATCCGTGTCCTAGGAGATGGCAACCACAACACAGCTGGCCAGTCGGGGAGGCAACTGTCCCACTGGGCACTGCAGAGCTGCGGCTCCTCCTCGAGTTTTGGCGCGTGGAAGTAGGAAGGAGATCAGAGTGTGTGGAGAGGATGGTGACCAAGGGGAAAGGCCTTAAGGGTAAGGCTTGCAAAGAGCAGCCGAGGTGGCTTGGTTTGTTGTTGAGCTTGGAGAGGGCTGAGGGGTGCCCTCATGGCAGCCCTTCCTCGAGGGGGCAGTGGAGGGGGAGCTGCTGCTCTCCTCTCTGCTGAGCAGGGCGAGGCCACGAGGAAATGGGATGGAGCTGCGTCAGGGGAGGCTGAGGGTGGGCGTCAGGAAGAGGCTCTTCCCTGGGAGGGTGGTTGCTCCGTGGAGCGGGCTCCTCAGGGCAGTGGTCACAGCACCCAGCCTGGCAGAGTTCAGGGGGCATTCAGACAAGCCTCGGGGTTACATGGTTTAGCTTTAGGCAGTGCTGTGAGGAGCCGGGCGGTCGGCTCGGGGATCCTCAGGTGCCCCTTCCCGCTTGAGATATCCTGTGATAAGAATTTTACAAAAAATGTCATCTTTTTCTTGCTTGGTGTCAGAAAGGTCAAAGGTATGTAGTTTAATGTCAGCATTTCTGGTTTATGTCTGGTATTGCATCAAAACAGAGGAAATTGCAATAAAAAACTTGCAGCACTAGAAATTTTAGGGACAA
>NW_020799105.1:24296842-24300618 GCF_003259725.1 Athene cunicularia
TTTGGAAGGAGTGTATGTAAACTTTGAGGCCTGTGGTTGAAATGAATTCTTAGGCTTCCTTGTATGCCACCTTGTATGTTAGAGCACTTGAACTATGTCATGCCCAGAACCTCTGGAGGAAATAATACCTTCTAGAGAGGCTCCTCCTGTTGGGGGGAGAACACTAAAGATGGCAATCTTTTTATTCCTCGGTAGCTGTCCAGGTGAATGCCCTCTTTCTAGGAGACATCGGGGGGTTTTGTTGTTTTGTACAGCTGCTTCATGCCCCATAGATGACATTTGAAGCTCGCTCTGTCTCTGCACATCCCAAAGCGTTGGGCATTTCCCAAGTCATGTCCCCACATGATCAGTTCTTGCTCACTCTGCCCCTCAGTGTTTGTGTCCCCGCTCCCTGAGTGATGCCTGTTTTAGAGAGGGGGCTCTGTCGCTGTGCGTTTGCCTGTGATAACATGTATTTACATCGAAGGAACCCCAAGTAGTTACTGAGGTTGCTCTGCGTTACCATTCTGACCTTATAATTCACAGCTTCATCAGTGTTATCATTTGTGAATTGTATTGGTATTGACTTTTCAGTTCAAAGCCAGATCCGTAAAATATCAAGGTAAAATATCAAGGATCACTGGGCTTAGAGCTCAAACACTAGAAAAGACTGCAAGAATTCAGCTTCAATACCCCAAATTCCTTTTGAGCACTCAGACACTTTTCACTCAACCTCATTAATACTTATTTTAACTCTGTACGGCGTTTGTCATCTTTCAGTTAAAAATCTGCTTCACTAGCTCAGATGACGAGTGTTAGATTTGATCTATTTGTGTGCTAATAACAAATATACAGATGCAGTTACAAAACTGAGTTGATTTCATGTTTAGAGGAAAGTATTTGAACAGACTTTCTTCAGCCATTCCTATACATTAGTTTTGTCTTGGTTGGCTCCATTATTTCTGGTGCTGTCAGAGAAGGATTTATTGATGATGGTTTATTCCCTTAGGTCACATCAGGAAGTGTTGGGGATTCTGAGCAAGAAGATCCTGCACCTCCTTGTACTAATTCCCGTCATAAATATGGTAAGTGCAAATACTTTGACTAGAGGCATGATGAATATACCAAATAGTATATGTTGCTGTGAAGTGCTGACATGTTGTTAAAATTCCCAACTCTACGGTGTGCAGCTGTCTCTTGGATATGTGAAGGGACAGCTCATGGAGTTTGTGCAGTCATCCCTAAGGAACAGCAGGGGCTGGGATTGCATGGCTGCAGAAGTAATGGTGCAGTAATTTGTTGGTGTGCTAAGGTTGGCATCTCCAAACTTAGCAGTGTAAAACCTCTCCACTTAAAATTACCTTTTTTTTGTAAAGACTTCCCAGACTTACATAGCTTAAACCTATGAATGTTACCTACCCTTTAAACCAAACAGTTTTGGTCAGGAGCCTGTCCAGTGTAGGAATTAATTAAAATCTTTATCTATTTTAAAATTTTTTAAAGATACTATTGTGATATGTTTGAGCAAGATGACTCTCTTAGGAAAATTGAAACGCAGAGGTACTTTGATCAGTCACAGTAATATGTACCTTTTGTTTGTGTTCTTTTCTTTGTAAAAACTTTGAATGGGGAAAAAAATCCCCTATTTCAGAAGATAAAGGAAATGTTTCGCAAGGTGAAGATTCTCAACAGAGGGAAGCACCTAGTGAAGACGGGTCTGCCCAGAGACCAACAAAGGGCAGATCAAGGAAGACAAAAGTACATTGTGCTTCAGCAAAGCAGCGTGAAAATCATTTGAATTCAAAAGAATTGCAAAGTCTGGGAGAAAAGAGTACCCAAGAGGAGATGGAAGAGATCAGTACTTCAGTAGCTAAAAGAAGAGGAAGAGTAAGGAAAGCAAACCTTTGCATACAAGAGGAAATGGTTTTACAGCATCCTCATCAGGAAGAAGTGGAAACTGATTCATTTGTGGGAGGGCATGGAGCTCCTCAAAGAGCAAGAAGAGGTAAAAGGAAAAATCCTACTGAGTTAAAGCATCCAAGTGAGAATCTTGAATCTTGTGGCAAGGATTCTTCAGTGGTAGGAAAACAACGTGCAAATAGAAAACAGACTTTGCAGGAGTGTGGCATCAATGGCATATTAGAGACTGAAGATGATCTAACCATATCTAGTAGCATTCAAAAAGAAAATTGCCAGCTGCAAACAGGATTAAAAAAGCCTGAAAACAAACCTGAGCAAGGTGGTGTAGACGTCAGAGGGGAAATGCTTCATTTCTTTAATAAGATACCTGCTGCAGGCAGTGACAGTCCTGCTCTTAACCATCGACAGCGGGCAAGAAATGAACAGGGCATGCTTAAACCAAAGCAGACTGACATCCCGCAAGAGAATCCAGCACAGAAAAATGGAACAAGATGTAGAAGACTTAAAGGTAGAAACGTTAATTTTGACCTTGAAGAAGGCAGCTTCAAGGTAGGTGGAGGAAATATGGTTTTACCTGAGTGTGACAAAGGAATGACTTGCAAAGACGGTCAGTGTGAGACTTCAGAAAATCCTTCTTTGCAAGTTAGGAGGAGCAGGAGAAGGCAAGTTGAATCCATTCTACAAGTACCTTGTGTTCCCTCTGTGGAGAACCAAAGACTAATTGCAGGTGATATCAAAGATGAGGCTTCCCTAAAAGAGCAAGATTCAGGTTTGGCTGCTACTCCCTCTTCAACCCAAGAGAATCCACCGAGACGAGGGAAAAGACGAGAGGTTGCTGCAGCATCACCAACACCTAGATCTCCTCCTGTCAGAAGACGTGGGTTGCCAAAAGGTGATGATAAAAAGATGAGTGTGAGAGAACAGGAAAATCCAGCTTTGGGAAAGAAAATTTTGCCGGCAAAAACAAATGCATCAGCGAGGGGCGCAAAGAAAAGGATTGATCTAGGAGGAGAGGTAGAAACTGGTAATATAGAGGAGGGTACTAATGAAGAACAAAATATGTCTTTGGAAACAGTGTCCTCTGGAAAAGAGAAGCCATTAGGAAGGGGCAGAAAGACAGGAACTGCTCTGGCATCCCACACAACTAATGCCATTTCTCTTAGAGGAAAACGCCGTTTGCCAGCAGATACTGGTAGAGAAGCAGCTCCTAAAGAATATCGAAAGGTTCCATTACAAACTTTTGATTCACCTGTGAAAGAAGATAAGCTGAGAAGAGGCAGACGGATAGGAATTGCCCTCTTGCTAGAAGGCACAAATTCTGTTCAGGGCAAGCAGGGCTTACCAAAACGAAGTACTAGAAATAAGCTGATTTTGGCCAGTCAAGAAACCCCTGAAGAACAACAAAATGGACTTTTGGCAGTAGCTCCACTGGCAAAAGGAAATCCATCAGGAGTGGTCAGAAAGAAAAGAATTCCTTCCAGATGTGAAGAAACTACTTCCCCTTTTCTCAGGAAAGATCCTGCCTCGCCCAGAGATCAATGTCAAAAGAGGATTAAGACACAAGAAGTTGCCCCTGAACAACAGGCAACTGCCTCTTCTCTCAGAAGAAAACGTCAGTTGCCAGCAGATGACTTGGCATCCAAAAAACTAAGATCAGGTAAGGCAAGAGTTGGCTTTCTAAATAGAGCTAAGTTATTGGTGGCTGTAACAATACTGTGTACAAAATTCTGGTATTAGTGTGGGCTGCCAGGCTCTAATGTAGATAGAGAGTCGGGCTGCAGTATAGCGAGCAGACTTCAGTGCATCGGGTCTGTGTTACCTTATAGAAACCAGATGGTTTTCCGAAGTCGAAGGGATTGGTTTTATGGGGTAGGACA
>NW_020799105.1:24300668-24304021 GCF_003259725.1 Athene cunicularia
GACGCCGCGGGGGAGGCCGAGGGCAGGCTGCCGGCGCCTGGGACGCGCCGTCGGGCTCGGGCCGGGCCGCTTGCTCCGTGCGCGCCCTTGGCCTGGGTCGCTCAGCGCCTGTTGGATCGGGTGAAAGGCGGGGAGAGAGTCCCGAGGGTCGCCCTGGAGTCCCTGCGGGCCCTTCTTCCCGCTCCGTGAGAACTGGTTGAGTGCTTGCGTACATCGCAATAGTGTTAGTGGTACTTTTCCTGCAGGTTATAACTTCTAATACTTAGTTTCCACAATGTTTGTTTGTGAGTGGTGTTCAGGGAAGGGAAGGTGACACTGCGCTAAGGTTAGCTGGTAAGACTCGAAAGCTGACCTCAGTTTTCTTCCTGCTTTTTGTACTTTCCCCACCAGATCTACTTTATTTTATTTTTAATTTTCTGGCCAAGGGACGTCTGGGGAAGGGATGAATACTCAAACACATTTGACAAGCCAGTGATGGTATAGCCCGGTTCTGAGGCAGTTTGCGGAGAATTGAGTAGCGCAGTGAGGTACATGGCTTGGTTTTGACCATCTCCAGCCCATCAGTGCTCTTGTCAAGCGTTTTGTTTAGGTTTTCTAAAACCTCGGCAATGGAATACATCAGGCAAGATCTAGAATTGATGTTAAATATGATGAAAAATTTATACCTCCTCCGCCAGTCTTGAAACCCACTTTGACTTATACTGCCTAGTGCTAGTGGGATTTGAGCTTGATCCAGCCACTGCACACTAAGAGATAAAATTATTAATATACCTGAGTGGTGTCTGTGACGACTTGATGAGATTACCTCACGATAAATAGGCTTTAAATAATAATACTTCCCCTACACTAGGTGTGTTTAGCATTTCCTTGTCTGCCAGATACCTTAAATAACTAATTAATTCAGTCTGGAATACAATTCTGCAGGGCAAATCTACGGGAAGCACTCCGGGGTCAAGAATACTGTTCCTTGGCCTCAGCAGAGCTGCCCAGAGAGATGATACTTAACGGTACAAACATGAATTTCTGCCAGCTGCATCAGGGAGAGGTGTTGGTGCTTCTGGGCACAGCAGTCCCTCCGGTATGACAGCGGGTGTGTCTGCTGCCTGCCAGCTGCAGCACCTCAAAAGCTTTAAAGAAAAGAAAAAAAATAAAGAGAAAGCCTGTACCCTTTGAAACATAAGTTCCACTTACTAGCAGCTTTTAGAGGAGGTGCAGGTGGCTCTCAGGAGAGAGCAGAGCTCCAATAAAGCTAGAATTTTCAGGAGAGATCATTGTGATTTTGTTTCGAGGGTGGTAGTTTTTAGGGGAAAATTTAGAACTAGTCTGATGTAGTTAAATCCCTTAAAAGTGGTCTGTGTGTGTATTGTTGGGAGTGGACAACTCTTGCTAGGTCATTAGCCTTAATGAGAGGGATTTAGACATCAGCAATTTGACAGAAAATGTTTGTGGTTTTAAACATTTGTTCCAGACTTGAATATCCTCTGCCATCAACTCCAAGGAAGAAACGTTCTAGGTCTCCAAGAGATGAAACCCTGCAGGTAATTTTGCTGCCATAGGTTATTTATTGCGAGTAGGTTGGTGTTGGCAGTGATACAGGGTTCTATTTCCTTGTTCTGTTTTCTTGTTAGAAATAATTTTTCAGCCACAGACTAACGTTCATTTTGAAAATATGAATAAAATCCTTCAGATAAATACTTTTTAAAAATTTAAAAATTTATTAATTCTAGACTTGTCATTTTCTGGTAATAGCTCCTTAATAATCTGTGCTGTTACTAACACAGGTAAAGTATTAAAAATTAATCCATAGCTTTTTCGAAGAGAGGAGGAAATGCAGAGTTATGATCCTTGGATAGCCTCATATTTTAAACAGGGATGCTTGCCCTAGGGAGTGAGCATGTTTTTATTCCAGAATAATCTGTTGTTCTATGTGCTAGCACAGTAAGGTGTTGTTAGAATTTATAAATAGCAAAGTAAGCCTGTGTTTTAATAATTTATTTCCATTAGTTTTTTTGTTCTCAGCCAAGTTTTCCCTTTTAAAGAGGATGATACTAGTTTGTGAGTACTGTGGGTACTGAAAGATATTTTAAAAAATTATTATTTTATAGTTCTCATTTAAATAAAATTTTTGCAGTAGGTCTGGTAAGAAGGTGAGTTTCAAGTGTGCTTCTGTATATTCTTCTGATACACCTGCTCTTAGAGCTGATAATTCTAGTGGCAAAACATGACTGACACTCATGCTATGTAGGGCCTTAAATGTGTATTGGTCAGTGTCCTTCAACTCGGAAACATTGTAGGATTTCATCTGAATCTTTTTATGCCTGTTTAGTAAACAATGCCTGTATTTCTATGGTGATTTTCAATCTACAGGTAATAGCTAAACTGTAAAATATTTATCGCTCTGCTTTAATATTGTGCAAATTTACAGGTTCTTCATGTTCATCAGGTGGCAGAAGTGGAATTACTACACAAACCAGCTTGAGGATCTAAAAGTCTTCATGCTTCAGGTTGGTAGCTGTGTTATGGGGGCTCTCTTGTCTTCTTCCCCTTTAACTGCATTTATTCTTAGGCTAAATGAAAAAGGTTGAAAAGGTTGCAAAGAGCAAAGGCAATGTGGTTTAGGACTTTGCAGTGTGAGTCCCGGGTTCCAGTGGACTGGCAGCACGTGGGCAGTCACTTGTATTTTTGGAACTCATAATTGTAGTTCTGCCATGTTTAAGTAACTCTGCATCTGTATTACTTTTTGCTTTTCTTTGCAGATAATGCTGTGTGGGAAGAAAAATGTGCAAATGAAAAGAAACAAAGTACAGAGGAAAAAACTTGCCAAGCTTTACCTGTCAAACTACACACACCCAAATCTGCAGGCAGAGCACTTCTCTCCAGTAGGAGGCAAAGGGAAATGTCTCCATTTAGTAAACTTTTTGAAAAACTGAAATGTGAAAGAGCAAAAAAACTCTGCAAGAGGGAAATGTATGTCACCAAGCTGCAAAAGGAGATGGGAAGAGTGTCCTGCTAGAGCCGAGTGCTTGAACTTCACCAAGTTGTGTTTATGACCTGGAAAGCCTGACTAGAGAAAAATCAAGAAGTAGAAGTGAAAATATTGAAGAATGTAAAATAAAGGGAGAAGTAACCTGTTCAGAATTGAACCAGATCTCAGCTGTAGGAAGTGCTACCAGGAAGAGTTTTACCAGGAGTCCTCGAGCTTCTGTTTCAAAGGAGATAGCAGGAGATCCTGGGGAAAGAAATCACTTGCAGGATCATAAGGAACTAAGTACAGAAGGCAGCTCTGAAGGTACTGAATTTAGAAGCAGATCCAGTAAGGAGAAGGATGCAAATGCAGCATTTTCACTGAAGCC
>NW_020799105.1:24304071-24347579 GCF_003259725.1 Athene cunicularia
CAATTCAGTAATTCAAATGGCAGCTTTTAATGAGAATTGATTCCACTCAGATTTTAAACTCTTTTTGAAAATTAGTCACTGAATTAGTATAAAAATACAGTTTTTAAGGTGTTTACAGTAGATTGTAGGTATCTGTTTTAATAGACTTGTCTGTGTTAGTGCTGCCTAAAACCATGGGGTGCTTGTGCAAAACCCCAAACGTAAAAACCATCGTTTAGTTACAATATTCATCCACCTTTTTCTCTTGATCAGTACAGCAGTTAGGAATCCATAGTACTTTTATTGTTAGTTTAAGCTTTATTTTGTTTCTCTTTTCATGTCCTTAAGTCTTATTTCTCATCGCAGTTCTGTAAATATTCTTTAAACAACTATAGATATATTAGGATTATTATAGAGAAATGTTGATGAGTTTTAGAAGTTTGTTGTATTGCAAAGTGCGTTTTTAGGTGATTAAATTTGCAAAAGCTTCAGGGCTTGTGTGTTCTGGTTCTTAAGCCCAGGTAGGAATGGCACCGAGCGCTGCCCTCTTGGCAGCATCTTTCCAAGCTTCCCCCTTGGGAGCCCCGCGGCGCGTTTCTGGAAGGTTCCGGGGCTCTCGTGCCGTGCAGACGTTTCCCTTCCCAACGCGGCCGGGCTGTGCGAGTGCTTCCGTGCGTGAGAGAGAGGGGAGTAGTGAGGGTGTGCCGGGGGGACGGTGCCCGTCCCCGTAGAGCTGCGATGAATGTGGAGTAGCTGCTGCGCTCTGGGGACCATTTTGGGAGCCGGGCTGTGGGTACCAGCGGGGTGGGGCGGCTTCATGGCAGGGGGCTGCCTCTTGCTGTGCCCAGGGCAGAGAGGGAGAACATTCACCTCGGGCATCTTAACTTGGGGCACTTGGAAGACCAGAGTTACCCGATGGAGTTCTCATCGAGTCCCGGAGGAGTTACAGATGTCTCTGCAGCTGGGTGCTGTGGGGATGTTGTTGTTAACTCTTCTTTTTGGGACCAATAATGGCCCTTCTGGTGCGTTCTTTGTTGAGTCTGTTCATAATCAAACTCCTGAATTCAATAATAAATGCCTTGGGTGCTGCCTGGGCATTTAGAGCTCAGTTGCGTCACCACATTAAGGTGTTTTTTTACTTTAGGTGGGTTTTTTAAATATGTGGAATGCATGATATCCACATCCATAGATTTTTAAAGGCTTTGGGCATTTATCCTGTTACAATGTGCTTATTGTTATGTTTTTCAGTTCTGGTGCGTAAATTTTAAGTGCTGTAGGTTAAGATCTATTTTCCAGTTCACTCTAATCCTTCCTACATGTGTTCGCTCTGCTTTCCCCTGAGCAGGACCAGAAGCTGGTCTATTCCTCCTGAAATAGTGGCCACCCCCAACCCTTTTTTTGTGATTAGAGTCAGCGCTTGGTGATGGTTATGGCTTTGGGCTGGGGGTGTCTTTTCCCCAGCTGTGGTTTCAGCCTTCCAGAGGGGAGGAGCATCTTCACCCAACCTGTTTCCCTGGGGCTGTGGCACAGGGGTTGTGATCTCCCGAGGGCAGTTTGTGTAGCTTCATGCCTCTTGTCGCAGGAAGAGCTGAAGCAGGTCTGGGTTGTTACTCGAATTATTCAGAATTGTACCTGTTTATAAAGATACAATAAATTATAAATAAACTAAGTTCACCTCTGAATAGCTCTTTAAGTCCCAGCAGGCCGAGCAGCTTCTCCTGTGTCCCTTCACCCTACAAATGTTTTTTTTTTCCCCATGCTTGGTTCATGGCTCTAGATCTATCTAGCTGCAAAACAGACTCCCAACCTCCCCCTTTATTTATTTATAAAGCCTATTTTTTCAGCCCCATTTGGCTGCTTCCTAGAAGCATCTCCAGTTGTTTTCAGAGAAGCCCAGAGACTGCAACCATCAACTGATTCATGGGAGAACGGGGCAAAGCGGCTCTTTATTTGTATCCCCTTGAAGTTAATGTATAGGAGATCACTGTCACAACGCCAAAACCCTGCAACACCAAAACATTGCAGACACTGCTGTGGGTTTAAATCCTTAAGGTACGCTTTTATTTGAAAGTTGTGCTAAAAGGCAGATTTTAATTTTTTTTTTATTAATGTCGATACATCATTTCCCACCCTGTTTTTCCTAACATCTGATGTTCTAATGGGAAAGAGAGTCAAGAGCTGTCCACTAGCTGAATTTTTTACAGGAGATGTCTAGATCTCAGCAGAGAACAAAGGGAAGGATTAGCCATACACAGTAATAAATGACAACGTGCAGAGAAAATTAAATGCTGAACATGATATTAAGGTAAATGGGTTGCAGAGCACTGATGTGCTATGCTTTTGTCTGTGCCAGTTTCTTAATCTATGTATCCTATGTTGCAGAGGATATTTCTCTTTGGATTACTCACATTTGCCTTGGCATTCCACTCCTCAAGAAATCATTTATGCATTTGTGGTATCCTGGTCACGACTGGATCCAGCTGAATGAAGGTTTCTGCTCAGAACTTGGCGTTTCTGCTCAACTGCTGCTCAGCTTCTGCGTTTACGTTTCACTGAGCCATAAGGAGTTTTTCCTACTGCGTGTCCTGGTGGCATGAATACAGCAAGCTCTCCTTATTTTGGCTCAGCCTTCACTATCAAATGTGGATATAAAGAGGAAACAGAGTAATTCTTTAACCTCTGAGGCTTCTGGTGTAAGTACCCTTCTTCCAGGTGAGCCCCACAGGCTTGCTGGTTTTTGAGCTCACAACTGTAAATTTTTTCCTCTGTTCTCAGTAATATAAGAGAAGCAAGTGCCTATAAAGTGGCTGTACCTCTCAATTTTTTGGTCTTTAATATCATGCTGTAGTTATTCAAGGCAGTAATTTCTGGTCTAAGGATAAATCAATGTCTTAAGGCAGAGGCCAAGACTGTTTTTCCAGAACGACACAAAACAGCTCTGAAGGCTACTGCTCTGCGAGAAAACACTCCGTTTGTAATTGCATAACATGCAACCCTCTCTTAAATTACAATGGGTCACTCCATCTTCCCTAATTAAGGTAGTAATTGTTCAGTGGTGAAGCATCCTCCGTACCACAGAACTAGGCCTTGTGCAGGTACATTGCGGTTTGCTCGTAGAGGAAGAACACTGGGAAGTTTCTGCTACTGCCGTGAAGTAGTTCCAGTGTTTTCCATTTCAGCCCTGCAGCCACAGTGGTAAACTGCGACATGTTCAGCAACCTGGGCTGCTGAACTGTGTACAATTCTGAACGTCAAGGTATTTATTGCATATTCAGTGTAAAAATTAGCTGTGATTAATTAGAGCAGCTCTGGTATGATGGGTTAAAGCACAGAGGGTGCTTGGGAATGCTTTCCAGTTTGCATGCCAGTTCTTGGATTCTCAGCTGCAGATAGGATCTAAGAGGTCCTATTGGCTTTTTTTTTTTTTTTTTTTTTTTTTGTCAGGTAGATGAGCAACCCAGCATACTCACTGAGCGGTCTTACAGGATGTGCAAAACCCCATTGGACATAGACCTGCATACGGGGGTACATCCAGGGGACCATAAGATAAAGGCCAGAAACCTGCCAACGCAATAGATATTTCAGAGCATGTCAGAATACGTTCAGCCTTGATTGTGTTTTCATCTCAGCCTGCATTGGCACTCAACTTTTCAGACCATCAAATCGATGAGAAATCGTTATATTGCTCTTGATCAGCTGCAACTACTGGATTTGATGTTTTCTGTCAGAGGGAACTTGTAATCAACTCCCCATTACTGAGGTCATGGAAGTTGGGGGTATTTTAATGGGAAAAAATGAAGTAATTTGGACACTGGGGCCAGCTGGCTCTTGCAGATCCATTCAGAGGGCTCTATCTCCTGGTGCTTTTTTAGGTGGTGCCCGGAGCTGAGCTGGCTCTCAGCACTCATTCCCCAGCCTGCAGACTTACAGGTGTCAGTTTTAAGTGCCGTGATGATACATTTCTGACCAGTTCAGCTGCTGCTGAGTTTAGAGCTAACAAACCTTGCTGGAATCCAGACTGTCACTGTGCCTGTGCCACTTAACAGCACAGAGATGTGGTGTCTGAGCGTGCTCTGCACGGGCCTAACGGGGCTTTTGTTTGGTTCAGCTACAGTCCACAAGAAAGTAACTGCTCTCTGTTCATTTTCTGTTGAGCACCAATTCCCACTCTAACTAAATGGACTTTAAAACCTAAGTAATAACTGAAAAATAATCCATAAGGAACAGCTGGCTGTGTCTGCTGAGAAACCAGAGAAGACAATGTCTCTCTTAACAAAATAGGTCCAAACGGCCTGTTTAGGCAGTCCAAGATATTCCCTCCAAAAGATAATTATTGGGTTTGACCTTGCTCTTACTAGGAAAACCAGACTAGTCCTAATTGACAGTAAAGAAAGAGTGCCACACTTTCAGAACAGATGTAAGACAATCTGTGATTGTCTCGTGTCACAGAACCAGTGATTCTGTGTGTCACAGTAGAGGCTTTAAAGAGGATTTTAAACTGGAAGTGCTTTGTCTTGAAGTTGTTTTCTTCAAAGCTAGCAAACGGAGAAATATTTTGGGTTTTGAGCAGGATTTGAAGATCAGCAGCTTGTGCATTTCGTTCTCATAAGGAACAGAAAGAGTGGTTTGGATTGTAGTAAACACAGAGAGGGAGGAAAAAGAAGGTAAAAATAAAAGTGAGCCAAGTATATAAATTACACGAGAGGTGGAATATGTGTTTTTTTAAACTCTGTTTCCTAAATACACATCCATAAAACTTTAGGCCTAGAATCTCAGAGGAAATCAAAGTCATCATCATGTCTAAAAGGAAAATGGTCTCCTCTGCATAAGCACGTTTGCAAACTATATGGTACAGTTGAGAAATCCAGGTAAGCACTGAGGAATATTTTTCTGATACTAATGAGTCGTCTTTTTTTTTCTTTTTGTCTCCAGTGATTGTTCAATGTCATTTTTTGTGTCTGGTTCAAGTCTGAAGTCCAACAGGGGGCTGGATCAGCTGAAATAACTGAGAATCCTCCTCCATGGCTGATATTTCTATACTTCCAGCAAAAATTGTCTTTCAGGAATTGTCTACTAGTCTTGTTCCTACTTTCACAGCCTACCTCACTGATAGCAGATTTGGTCTAAAGACTAACAAGGAACTGAAATGCTGGGGTTTCAACCCCAAGCCCCAAATTAAGGTTGACATCTGGGTGATTCCCATAGCCCTTCCCAAAGGGGGGTGAGTTTCCCTTTAAGCTTCCTCCAGGGTGGGGCCTTGCAGGGAGAATAAACAAGCCCCAGGTGTCCCCCATTGAGTAACCCAAGGTCAGGGGTCCCACGGAGGGATAACAGCTGGGACCATTGCAGGAGGGGCAGTGTCTGTCTGTGAGGTGGATGCCCTGTGCAGAGTTCTCTGTTGGGGAAGGATCTCCCGCCTCCCTGGGAATGGGCTCCAGTCAGGTCTGGCTTTTGTAAACACGGGCTGTGCAGAGATTCAGTGTGTGGCTTCCTTGGGCTGATGTGTTTGGCTTGTTGACTCGGTTGTCTCCCGTCCCTTCTATGGGAGATGCATGTCACCATTTATCCTACCCGTTGCTGGCCGTGCGGTGTCGTTGTTGGGGTCAGTGGGATTGATGTCGATTATATAATCTGACTGGTTTGTACCCCCAGCACTCACCCATGGACTGACCCTTGTGTATCAAGTACAATTTGGTTATTGGTTCATCTTTATGCTGGCTGTGTCCTTTATGCTAGGCTTGATAACTGGCAAAGCAGGAACACTAGTCAGTCTTCTCTAAGGTAGGCTGTAGAGTCTCTCCTTGAGGAGTGTACCCCCAGAGTTTCTAGAAAGAGAAGAGATCTCTAAAGTTAGATCCTGCTGTAAGACTAACTTCTCGTTTGTAATGCTAGGAACAAGCATATCCTATGAAGATCTATGGCAGTCGAGATCTGTTTTGTGAAGAGATAAACAAGATAGAATGGGAAGTCCCTAATGTCAAAAATGTCTGCAGAAGTCTTTTAGTAAGTGATGTTGTCATATCTGTTGTAGAAAATATTCTTGGCAAAACAGGTGAAATAGCAGGAGAATAAGATAACTGGCTGACATCTTTTACTGTATAGGTATGTTTTTAACTGTGAAAGTACTATGCACACACAAAGTAGTGCTTTGCTCTCTGTTCAGAGCATTTCCAAAAAAGCACTAAGTAAAACTACTTTGGAAAACTCCTATTTTACTTTAGTTCTTATTGACTTAAATCTATAAAGATATATTGTGTTGATAACTACATTTCCCCTTGAAAAACTTGAAATTGCAAGACTGCCTCAAATGCCCTTCCAAAGTTCTGTTAATGAATTTCCCAGGAAGAATTGAGACAAAGCTTTTAACTGAGGGGTTGACAAGTCTCCTTCCTCTAGAAAACTTCTTCCCTGGAAAACTTTCAAATTACCTTATCTTTCTATAATGACACTTTTTGTTGGTAGTGTGCCAACACAAATTAAAAAAAAAGGAAACATAGCAGAAAAAGTTCATTGCTAACTCTTCTGTATCATCAGAGGACAGTAATATATTTCTTCAGAAACCTAACCACTCTAAAAACTCCTCTTTCCTTTTTAGTTTTTAATTTGGGCAGGTTACTTTCTTATAATGAAGTATAGAAAAAATGGAACATAAAGTCAGGAAGCAGATGTTGTCGTGCTCTTAATGAAGGAGTCCAAGAGTTGCTTTTCTCACCATTTCCAGGCACTTCTTTTGTGTCTCTGAAGGATGCTGGCAGGGTAAGTTAAAGCTGCTTTGCTGCTGTATGATGTATTTCTGAAGTTGGGTGATGAAGAAAAAGGGAGTTTAAGAGTGGTGATGACCTGTCATTCTCCAGCTTCCATTGCCAGAATTTGGAATGATCGTAGCAACCACCTGCACCTTCCTACATTCTCAGTATCTATCTTATTTATGTTCTTTTTAATGGAAATGGCGTGATTGGTGTTTAAATATGTTTGATTTCATCATTAGATGCTATGCACGTCGTTGGTGCTACACATCATTAGAATGGTCTTTCTGAGTGAAGGATCTGTGACTTTTGCAGTAGAATTCATTCCTCCATCCCAAACCCATCATCAGCCTCGAATACCTTAAATCCTATTTCCTACACATGTAAAGTGTGATTATCAACGTTACATATTTAATATCAATATTTTTTCCTAGTGTAGAAAAGTTCAGATTCTGCCTTGCTGATATATAGAGAACATTTCATTCATAGTATGTTAATCATTTATTTATAGTTAGTTAAACTACAGTTCTCAGAGGGAGGAAAGGTTGATTTCTGCCCAAATTCTGCCTGGCAGTGTCCATGACCAGCAGCATTTCTCAAGTCAGATAGGAACACTCGGCAAACCTAGGGATAAGTGTTAGAACCCACTATCTAGCTTGTGTTGAGTTTATGAATTTTAAGAAGTTCTTGGGGAATTGCTTTGAGTTGATGTGGATGTGACCTTAGGGAGAAAATAGTTAAATAAAGATTTACGCTCCTATGTCAAGATCTTCTTCAATGACAGCAATATTCAGCATTAAATACAAATTTAGATAGATTTTTATCTGTGGATTGGATTCTAAGGTATGAGCTATTTAAATGTTTTAGCTGGATGAAGTGCAGCTGAATGAAATTTGCTTTGTAGAGCTCAGTTTTAATACAAGTGTAATAATAACAACTGTTGTTTTCTGTTACTTCAGTTTACCTGTTTGTAAACACACTAACTGTGCTGTTAATACTTGATACACATTTAATATCTGTGTGGCAGTGAATTCTTTTCCTGCTTTTACCGTCATATTTCCTGGGGGTTGAGTTACACCGGTAAAGAGGAACTGATACTCCATTCCTAACTAAGTGGTGATCCACAGACCAACATGACTCTGCTCTCCTGGCTGCTGGCACTCCAGTATCACACTCGAGGATACTGAGAGGTGCCACAGCATGGCTTCACGAATTTGTGTGGGACAGTTTGGGAGGTGGTGGTAGAAAACAGTCAGTTTTGGAGATCCATCTTGCAATGAGAAATACTAGCCGTAGCATCATCGTAGTTCAGGTGGACAGAGAGGAAGCGCCTTCATCTCATGAAGCTCACAGCTTGTAACATGGGAAAATACAAACCCTATAATTATTTTCTGTAAGAAAGCACACAAAAAATATCTTGAAATTTGTTCTAAGTATAGTTGTGTGTCTCAGATTAACTTAATCTTTCCTCAAACACTGTACTGTCAAATACAAATGGGTGGTTGTCATCCCATGCCAAGGGCCGTTTGTTATCTCTTGAATTTACACCTGTACTCAGTCCCTTTCAGGAAACTTTTGGTCTTTCCAAAATACATACCCTCTGCGTGTTATGAGTGCTACTAATGGCCAGATATCTTTACTTAGGAAACTGAATGCCTTGTTTAAAAAAAAAAAAAAAAAATTTGCGGAGCTGCAAAAAGCTGACAAACTCATTCCCAAGCCACCGTACTTCTATTTCACTCTTTCTCTTTTATATTTGCTTCTGGTAGGGTTTTTGCTGCTTCTGAAAGACCTGCTTTTGATCATTGTGACAAAAGATGAATCCGGGCACTTGTGACTTTTTCTTTTCTATGAAACTCCTTGGGAATCAGAAGATGAACCCCAGATAGGTGGTGGAGTCCTTAATGCAAATGGCAATTGTTTTACTATGCCAAAACATCTTCTAAAAAATGGGCTGTTACTCCAAGTGTTATGATATGTAAATATTCCAGGGACAAACAAAAGTCCCTGTGTGAAACCTGGACACAAAATTAAAATATAATAAAAGTTAAAGTATAAACTACGTTAAAAGAGTTCAAAGATGCTATAAATGCCAATACTGTATATATAATTTATAATATATTCTGTGAGGAAACATTTATAACTGTCAACTACCTCAATTTATTTACCTTTAGGATGTGAGGTGACGGTGGCATTTTCTATCCGAAAGTTTGAGCTGTAAGTGATTGCAGCAAAGCTACAACTAATTTTTTTAGTGTGCTGCTGGAAGTATACCGTTTGTATTTCATTTAAAAACCCATTTGTATAATTTTGACGGGGCGTAATGTGGAATTTAAAGATGGGTAAACTGCTGACCTCTAGTGTCGGAAGAGGTTTTGCAACTCTTAAAATCAGGAGGGATGAAAGTGTCAGACAGATGTTGCCATAATGTGTTTGTCTGCCATAAAGCGTTGCTATCCTAGATAGTGCGTGGTTTATCCACCGAACTAGGATGATTTAATTGTAAATTTTGGAAGAACTTAATTAATTTTCTATATATGCCTCACTGCTTTTAATGCCTTGTTCCTAGATGGTGAAAAAACTTGACTGTTCATGTTTTTAATAGTGACTTTGGATTTCAGGGATGCTTAAAAATGTGCTTAGAGTGGCTCTGTTTGCATTTATGTGTTGCTGTGTCTACATATCTATATATGTTTATAACTACAAATCTGTTTTAGAAATTATTATATGTGGAAAAAGACAATAGAGAATAAATAGTAAATAGTGGTGGTGAACATCCACAGTCAGGTTACATAAAAAGCCCCAAAACCATAACTGCCAGCCTCTTCAGCAGCAGCATGTTTGCTTTAGACCAAAGAGGGGGGGAAAAAAGAACAGTGTGAGAAACTATGTGGTGCCAAACAGTGCACAGGATTTTTTTTTTCCTTTAGTTTGATATATTTGAATGTGACATTATGAAAGACTCAACCAAATGTGTGTTTTCTGTGCTAAAGAAGCAATAATATTCCAGAAACACCAGAAGTATGTTAATATAAGATCAAAAAATTTTTCAGGAATGGTAGATAATACAGCCTTTTAAAGGGTATATATTACTTTTAAATAAAATGGTACATGGATATAGTATGATAGTGAATATACAGACAAAAGATTTCTTAGTTTTTGCGTTTAAGAATGTGGTCACAAAACTATTACCTTCTAAGGCTGGACTTTTAGTCAACCCAGCATTCAGATTTGTTAAGTGATCTTGAACCAGTAGTAAAGAAATAAATATTTTTAAACCTTTTTTTTTTCAGTAGAGAGAGCTGACTGGTGATGATACTTAGAAAGACAGAATCGTGGAATCGTTTAGGTTGGAAAAGACCTTCAAGAACATCAAGTCCAACTATAAACCTAACACTGCCAAGTCCACTGCTAAACCACGTTCGTAAGTGCCATATCTATACATCTTTTAAATACCTCCAGGGTATTCATTTTTTAAGTAGGAGATGTTATTTTTCTAGGAGTGGCAGTCTGAACAGGCTTTTAATGGCATTTTCTCTACCGTGCTGTTGACTGTCACTGGTCTACAGTAGTTTGCTGTGGGCGCCTGCATGTGTACTTCAAATTTCATCTCCACGCTTATTAAAAATATATGGACTTTCTGCTTCAATTACATAAATAAGGTTGACAAAGCAACTTGGTTGTCATGGAGGGTTTAAAAACCTCCAAAAAATTCCTGACGACTAAACTGAATTTTAGTATTTCCAACCTGCATTGTAATCGGTGCCACAATTCTGTCTGTTCTCTTTCATATCCAATATCCTTTCTGAATACTGTAAGTTCTCAGCTTGAAAGAGCTTCTTGACAGCAAGATCAGCTGCTTAATTCCATGAGGTGTGGAAAGAAAACTTGCTTTGGTTTGAATTTTCCACCTTTTTAATTTGTATCTTTCCATGGCATTCCTCTCCTGACTTGACACGGAGGTGCAATGCTATTTGGAGAGAACAGTACGATTGTAGCTGTTAACCTTGATGCTGAGTTGTAAACACTATCAGGTTTGATAATTTCCCAAAGGCTGAGATCTGATGGAAGCAATTCTCAAAGATTAAAAGATACCAGGTAATTGATGATCTTTGAGGATGTTGTCTCCATAGATTCCCACTTCAGCTTCTTTTCCTGCTTCTTTAGAATATAATTTATGGTCGATGCTCAGAGGAGGTCGCAAGAAAAATGGAGACAGGTGGGACTTGCACCCTTTTTAAAAATCACATGTGAGGTTACGGGCAACTCCAAAAGTCATAATTAGTGAATATTCTCAGGCTTGCAACTAGAGGTATATGCACTTCAAAGGCTTACATTTGTGGAGGTAATAAACTTGAAGAACATCTCGCGAAGTAACCTTTCCTTTTATAGTACTGAAAAAGGTAATGCAAACCCAACTAGAATTTTAACTGTCAGGTGTATTGGGTCATCTGCTCGCTTTTTATGGTACTCAAGACAGATACTAATATATTTTTATGGTTCACATGAGTACTTATGCCTAGCAGGTATTTTAGTACCTGTCAGTCTGTGACTAGCACTCTCATCGTCACTTTTCCTCACTGTCATCTGTATGATAAAGAAAATAGCATTAGATATTAATACTAAATTTGGAAAAATATCAGTGTGTTGGAAAGCTCAAGAAAAATCAGTGGTCTGATCTTCAGTATTATAATTAGATTTTTTTAAAATGGGTGTAAGCAAGTTCTCCATATTAATGTGGTACAGTGTTTGTTGGGCTTTTTTTCAGAAGGAATTTCTAAATTCCAGTAGAATGCAAGAGTGTGTGGCTAAAATACACCCTTGTAGTCCAAAACTGGTGTCTGATAGCCACAGCTTCTAGAGGATAGATGGCAGAAGTAGGAATGAGTACAGCCTACTATCTTTCACTGTAAAGTATCACTTTTAACAAGAAATGGATGCCAAGTGTTTCACTATCTAACCAGTTTTAACAGAAGAATTTAAAACCTGTTGCGAATGCAACCATAAGCTATTACAAACCGCAGCTCTTTGTGTGTGTTCAGGGCTTAAGCATGCAGGTTAGGGCCACCTCGTTAGACTTGGCACACAGTTTGTACTGTCACACGTTTTATGAACTGGGGAAAGAACCCAGTAAAAACTGTGGTGATCCTGTGGAAAACAAAGTTCTTCCCTGATCTGAGCTGGGCTGGTTCTTGTTCCTGTATGTGGTCATTCCCTGTACTGGCCACTTGGGAAAAAACACAGCTGTATCCTCATTTAAAAACTGATCTAGGTGATGGGATTCCTAAACAAAGGCAGGCCTGTACCCTTTCAGAAGGTATATACTGCATATTTTATACTTAGAAAAAAAGAAATTCTGCTATTTAAGAATGTAGAAAGAAAACTGAGAATTATATTCCCTGCTAGATGCCTTGTGAACTCTGTACTAGAGTCCAAGTTCAGAATAAAGGTAGACACAGCAAATAAACACAGGGAGAGGGAAAAAGTACTCCAGGATCCAGTCACATCTGATTTTGAGCATCATAATTCAGGATCTCATTGTCCAGGTCACTCTAGATTGTATAGAAATATTTTAGCTGAAGCCAGAAGAAATCTCAGCACTGAGACAAATATTCCTGTGACTATCTGTGTTAAGGAAGAAACACTGGCAAGAAATCAGCATTTTTAACACTGCTTTTAATGCTTCTATTAGAATAGCATGAATAAAATTAGTACATTTTTAAGCTTATAGCACAATACTAAGATCAAGTAACCAAAAAAAAAAAAACAAACACAACCTTGGCAGAAAATACCTCGTGGCTTGCTTTGCCTCCTCAAGGTCTATGGCTATTTAAAACAAAATCTGTGTGAGAGAAATCTCACTCTTAAGTGTTCATTTAGGAATAAAAAAAAACAAAACAAAACAATTCTGACTTATGAGCAGGAGTTTAAAATAGGTCACTGCTACAAATCCTTCCACACCAAAGGCCAAGCTTTAGGGGAGATCTGAGCTCAGTGACGTGCAGTACGACAGCACTTTGAAAGAGAAGTTTAATCAAGTTGGAATGCTCCAACAGACACAACATTTTGCTGGATTGTTGCTTTAATGTACACACACATGTTTCTCCACTGCAATAGAAACTTCTTAAAGTTAAAAAACCCTATTCCGTTAAACAAAAAACTTGTGATTTCCAGAGATGTACCATCTTTGCCATTCATGGTAGGAGATAAAAGGACTGCACAGATTTGCAGCCACCTGAAAAATATTTCTAAATGTTTATTTCTAATAAAGCAATATAATTTTAATATTTAGCTTTTATATTTAGTTTTTCGTAATATTATTTCCTTCGGTGACAAGATCATCTTTTCTATGAAAAGACATAGTTTTAGTAGTGCTAGCATGGTGGAATGGAAACTGGGATGTTCTGCAATTAAGAGCCTTTTCCAGGCTGCTGTATAAGTATGGATGTATATGAGGAAATCCAGGTGGCTGCTGTATGGCACAGAAATGAGTTCTTGATCTTCTCTCCTGCTGGTTTCCGAGGCAGCTGCATCTACATCTTTAATACACTTAGTTTTGCAGCTCCAGAAGTATTTTAAAATGAAGTGATTATGAATACCAGGAGAAGATGCAGGTTTCATTGCCCTTACGGTGGTCAAATTTTCCTAAAAATCAACTAATTAGAGCTATAAATTATACTTAGACTGGGCTTTTCTTAACCACCTAAGAGCATTTACCATGTAAATCTCTGAAAGCAAAGTACACGGTTGTAAATCCTGGCTTTTCTTTGAGAGAGAAGATATTCCACAAGCTAACCCAAAACTGTGTTGTGTGAACTTTGTAATTAATATTTTGCACGTGTTCATAAAGCTCCGAATGACCTATTTTTAAATAATGGAAAATGAGAAAACCCTCTAGGAGGGTCAACCAGATCATTTTGTCAGAAATCATACATAAGACAAGTTAAGGGCCAAATTAATTTTAATTGAACCCACCGAGAGCATGGTTTTGGTCAAAGCCTGCAACTAAGTTTAAAACTGAAACCCAGACTTTATTCAGTCTAATCTGGTAGCTGGACCAGGTGAATAAAAGAAATAAATTTTTATCTGTTGAAGTTCAAGTCTGTCAATTTACCAAGACTGAACAGTATAACCCTATATATATATATGCACTGTAGTGTCTTTTTGAGTGAGTGCATCACTTTAGAGCGCTCCTCTTAAAATCTGTGTGTATTTACTATCAGCTAAGTCAAGACCACCAATTAGCACCAGCTAATTTTTCCCCCTTTTCCAGTGTGTGCTTCCTTTGTTACGCTCTACCTTGTTCATTAGCTGGTATACCTAATGCCAATTAGGGAATGAGGCAGGCACGAAGACTAATTTGATCATCCAGAGACTTGCCTCCCAAGATCCCTGTGTAGTCAGCAGAGACACAGCAGTTCCTCCAGGGCGCTTCAGCTTGGGTTTCTGCTCTCATTCCCCCTCTAGAGAAGCCTACTTCTTTCCATTAAGTAAAGGGAAAGACTGGCATCCCCAGGCAAAAGCTGGCCCTTCTCAACCATGCTCCCATTTTAATAAAGGAACTCACAGACTGAGTTTGACTTTGTTGTCTCAGGGCAGAGGCTGCTCGTTTGCAGCAGTGAGAAGGGGCCCGTTCACATCGCCCGCTGAAGCACAGACCCCACCATCCCGTTCCACCTTCCCCGGGTTGTTTTTTGTCCGTAGGTGTACCGTGCTGGTCCGTTCTATCACCCACAGGCTCAGCACTTCCCTCTCGGCAAGCTCCTGTGCTGCCTCAGGCCACCACTGACCTCAGCAACGCACCAGGGAGGAACGGGAGAGTGATGAACCTCTCCCAGGAGTTAAAATTGTTAAGTCACGTTGGATGAGGCACTATTTCATAAAACCATAGAATTGTTTAGGTTGGAAAAAACCCTTTAAGATCATCGAGTCCAACCATGAGACCTAATTCACAGCCTTATTCAGTGCTAGAATTATCAGTGTAAACTTTTGAAGTTTCACTTGAATTGACTGTAAAGAAAAAAGGCCTTTGCGCTGCACATTGTTGTTCCCTTTTAATGCCAACTTCTAAAAGGTCAAATCCTCCTGCACTGCGTGAGGAGATCAAAGCAGACCATGGCTGTCTCTTGCGAGACACTACATACAGCGTTGTAAAATGAGGTGCCTCCTCCAGAAGGGTTCAGGAGAGCCCACACAGACCGGGTGACCCCTAATACAGCTGTAAAAAAGAGACAGCTAGTAAGTGGATTTAATACCTTTTCATATTTCAAATTGCCTTGTCATTTGAGTAATGAGTTCTCTGTGCTTTATGACGGAAAAGATTACAATTGAGTTTTATTTTAGGTAGGGTAGCCGACTAATTTGCTAAACCGCTTTGGCAACCCAGGTGTGTTGGTAACTGAACCAAAATTATTAACCTTAATACAATTTTTAAACAATTATTAAGCTAATCGGATGCAAATTAAACAAAATGAACCTATAAATATATGTGTTTTTCAAATTAGTAATTGGATTTTTTGATGATCTTTGGCTTGACATTGATAAGCTGCTTCTCATAACAGTCTAATTAGGCAATATGTAAACTTTGGCATTCGGTTCTGTCCTAGTGGCTTTTTCAAATGATGTTTGTAAAATTTGCAATTTCATATTACAGATTAAAAATTAAAAACTGCAGGAGGCTAACATTAAAATGAGAATTCATTTCATGGAAAGCCCTGTAGACAAAATTCACCCTAATAGAATTGTGCATAAGGGGCTGCAAATCATGATCTATAGTTACACAGGGGAAGGCTTGTCAAAACCAGTATTGTTGGCCTGTAGTTCTATTCACAGTATTAAACCCATCAGTGAAGTCACTTTGGGGAAAATGCGAACATTATCAAAGAACAGTAAATTAGCAAGAAATTAAAGCATATACCCTTGCATTTCCAAAACAAAAGATCCCTTCATTAAAAACCTTTCATCAGTGGTTTAATATTCATAGCAGTAATTTGCATAACTAAATCAGTTTTCACTGATGAGAGACGACCAAAGTTTTTTCACTAATTTCTTTTTTGAATGAGCTCCCTAGTTTTTTGATTAAAATTTCACACCAGTAGTTGAGCAGAATTGAATACATGACTTAACCGTATTTGTGAGCATCATCTTTTAAAATGCCAGGTTAAATGGTGCTGCTGCACGAGAAAGAAATGGCTCCGACTGCTTTGTTTACCTTCACAGCGTACATCCCTCCCGTCCCGGAGTCCGTGTTAAATTCCAAACCCAAAAGATGGGGGTTGGTTGGGTTTTATTGGCTTTTTTCTCGTTCTCATACCTGTGCGTAGACACAGAACAAAAAGCTGACACAGATGATTTAGTAATAAAGAGAAGTCATCAGAGTGCACACGTTAAGAACTTTCCAGTATCGGAAAGCAATACCCTTTTTCCAGGTCCTTTTATTTTATTTTTTTTTAATGTTTTGAAAAGACCAGCTCCCCTGTGAAAAGCAGGAAGGAAAGAGGAAATACATTTACTTTGGGGAACGAAAGCAGAAAAATCTTTTTCAGTGTGCAAGATACATGTATATTGTGTTGGCTCAAGACCACATAATAGCCCTTACTAGAAATCATTTTAAACAGCGGGTTTGAGAAATAATGAGAGTTAATTCTAAGTCATTGAGAGATGGAGCGAGTAACCGGTCGTGCAATATTTACGTGTAGGTTCTCTGGGCAGTGATTTGTTCAACTGAAATCATTTAATTCATTTCAATCCTGACGTGGCCTCAGTCACAAAACTGCATTGAGAAAGGATGCTTCAGATGCAGTTTTAGTGTTTTCTGTCACATTTCAAGTAAATTAGTTTCAATTGAGTAAATGTCCACATTCAGAGAAGATAGATGGATTAGCGGTTTTTATCTGATTTTTTTTTTTTTTAATTGGCAGACACTGAAACTTAAATTAAAACACAAAACGATGAGTGTGAAAATTAAGAGGTCTGCTCTCGTGCAGAGAAGCAGAAAACAGCTGTAATAACAGTCAGCAATGTATTAATTTCTTTTCTTCTCCATTTTTTTTTGTTGTCTTATTATTGGTGGTACTACTTTAAGATGCTTAACGTTCACCTGTGTGCTTTTAATCGCTTGCGGGTGTGATCTCCCAACCTGTTTCTGCTTTAACCACTAACTATATTTCATGCAAGTGTGATATTTTTTAGTATTTTTTGCATTTAGTTGTAGTTAGTCTGTAAATATATTTTTATTTATTGCAGATGAAGGGCACAGGAGGTCTCCTTACAGGTGTTTCTCTGCCATGGCCCTCACTGATCGACACTAGGAAGAAGTTATCAACCTCAGTAAGTTTTTATGCCATTTCTCTGCTACCCCTCCCCATCGTGCTGGCTGTCAGTCTAGGCCAAAACTTCTTGTATTTGCTCAGTTACTTTTTGTTTGTTTGCATACTGTACCTGGCAGAACTCTTCTTACCAAGGAGAAGAAGGGATTTCTGGCAGACCTGCCCAGCTGTGAGACTCCAGGAGTTGCCCGCCGGGGCATAACAGTGCTGCTCCTGCTGATTGTGAAGGTCTGGCAAGGTGAGCTCAGCTTTCTGTTCAACACACATCGTGCTCAGAGGCTGCGGTCGCGCCACCGAGGTAGAAATGTAGAAGCAGCTTTTCGTATTTGCTCAGTTGTGTTGACAAAGTCATTGGAGGTCTCCCCGTAGGGATGAACGCTGGCAAGAAAGACGTTCAGGGTTTTCTACTGTTCACGTAGAACCTGGTCAAATATTTCTGACTAGATGCTTTTCTTATTTAAAAAAAAAAAAAAAAAAAAAAAGCAGCCACAACCTTATGAGGTCTTATTTCACTGGAACAAGCACGAATGAAACCCATCAGTATACAGACATTCTCAACTTTATAACCTGGTGCTCTTCTACATTTGACGTAATGAAAATTATTTCTCTTTAGATAAAAGATTTGCATGCAGGTGTGAAACCAAGGTGGCAGCCTGCCTTAGGAGCTGGGACTGTATGGAAAAGAGGCCTTCATTTTTTTTTTCAGCATCCCCTTTCACACCCTGAATGTCAACAAATAATATTGATGCAGATACTCACAGGCTCTTCCAACTTTATGCCCCCTTTTTAAAAGAAAGGCTTAGTTCCTTGACAGATGACTTTTTAGATGTATTTCAGGGGTCATGAGTTTCGCTCTGATATTTAAGTTTAGTGGTGTGAACTGGCTATGGAACATTTTTGCTTAAATACCCTTATTACTACCTTTGCCCAGTCTTCTCCTGATGCATCAAGGTGCCAACCCATCATGCAATACACCTATATCATTTATCATGTCGCTACTAAAAATCACATTTTTGAAACCAGCCTTTCTGGCCTTGTTTAATAACGTAGCTCTAAGCTTTGTTATTCCTGTTTCCTGAACTATTTTTCTAATTTCTTTCTAATCCAATGTGTGTATTTTGTATCATCAAAAGGGCTGCAAGCAGGCTGCTGAAGTGATACAAGCAAGATATGACAGAGGAGAATAAGCACCTCTGATTAGTTTTCACGCCACTCTGATAATTTCTAAACAAATTGGAGAATTTTTTTGCTTCCTGGAAGCATATTTAAGGTTAGTGAAGAACCCCAGGGTGTTGAAGGGTAAAGGGAGAAGGACCTTGTCTCCATAATAAAGGTGGATGTTTCTTGGGCTTTCGTATTCTTCTGTCATTTCTTTGAATGATTCATTCCATTCGAAGAACTGTTTTTATCAGTGAGTGATAATAGAGTGTCCAACTGTGAAGGAATGAAAGGAGTCAAGATAAACAACAGTTGCTTGTTGTTTACATTAATCCAATCTACTTGTATGAATACCAAAGCATCCCCTGTGTTGTGTCAAAAGGCATGACAGTAATGAGCAGAGAGGTGTTGCATCCACCAGTAGTTATGCGTTGTCATTAAAAGTTCCCTTAAAAAGAAGCTAGTGGACCACTCTAAAATAGATTCTAATATCTCTGTGGAGATAGAAGGAAAGCTTTTATCCCAGTCTTTGGCTCGCCCCACACCTAAAACGTGGAACATCAGTCCATGCAATGGGCTGTCCCATGGGATAACCTGGATATATTTGTGATGGCCACATTTTATTATTCTGTTAAAGAGGAGGCTTGAATCTTGGTGCTCCAGGAATTTCAGCTGAAGATACGAAGGTTATATTTTTAATATTTTTCATAAAAGTTTCGTGAGGAAGTTTCTATGGGAACAAATCCACTAAACTGGCCCCCCGTGGGCTCAACGCTTCCCAGCGTGTCCTGCTGCCAGCCAGTGTGTTTGCACATAAATCCTCCCAGTCAAAGCACAGGGATCAGTTCTTCAGCCATGCCCATTCAAACACAAATTCTTTATAGCCTCTATATGAGAAAAGTAGACCAAACTTGAACCAAACAGCCCACCAAAAGCCAAGTGATTGATAACTCCATTTAAAAAAACCCAACTAATTTCATCAACGTGTTCCATGTTTGGCATCTGAAGGATGAGGCAGAAGAACAAAAAGGGATAGGTTTGTTATTTTGTTTAATTATACAACTATCATAAACTTGGATAATACAACAATGACTGTAATTTAAGTCTGTATAATAATGATAAAGACTGAAATTTTGTTGTTAAGGTATTACTTATTACAGACTAACCGAGAGATTTTGTTAAAAGTAAGTTTAAGTGTAAGGCCTCCATCAGTTACTATCTTCTCATAGTAATTGTAGAAGTGTAGAGCACCCATTTTTAAATGGAAGCTGGGACATTTGGAGAGGTAAGTTTACAATGTGCAAGTGATTGGGTAAAATAAACTTAGTTTAAATATCATTCTTATCTATTTTGCAGTGCTGATTGGACTGTTATTGGAGTATCTAAGTAGTGTGTATGTGTGTGTGTGAATATCCAAAATGTTCCATACAAAACTTTTTTGTGGTTTGAATTTTTTTTAATATAATATCATCTGGATTTCTAAAGAAATCCTAGTGGTAGCCCCTGACCCAAATGTACATCAAGTGCTGTTCCCCTATGGCCCTGGCCTATTTATTGCTTTCCTAACTACTTGAGTTCAAATAGGAGCTCAGAACAAAATTGAAAATGAGCTTGGGGTCTTTTTCTAGTCCCAATTTGTTCACTTCCAAAACCACTACCCAATTTAGCACAATTGGCAGCGTCTGCTCAAGAGAGGGCAAAGGCTGGAATAACAGGGATGCAGGAGGGCAGGACTGCAGTGTACTGGCAAAACAGCATGGAAGAGCTTTCCCAGCACTGCGATGCCTGATGGAATTTCTCAGCTGTACGAGCGTGACAATTAGCATGCAAAACTGAAGATGGCAAAAAAAAAGAAGTTTTTTTCCCCTACTCAAAATCCACGTATCTGTGTAACGTGCTCTGGCAGCAAGGCTACTTGATTCTTGCTCATGACTAAATATCAATGCGTTGCTGTTTATCAAAGGTGCTACGGTATTGTAGAGGGGGAAAACAGCTGATAAGCAAGCGGTATTCCATGTTATCAGAAGAAATGTTTGTGGTTTTTATTTGTCCCTAATGTAGGAGGAAGGAACTGTCATGTACATAATTAATAGGTGCTCTACTGTGCAGAGAAAACATGTAGCTGGAACAGCAAGGGGCTGGACACTTTCATTGCCCATGGAAGTTGGATGGAGTTGAGTGCCCAGCACCTTGCAAAGTTGGTTTGTAGATTAAGTGGTTGCTCAGAATTAAAACACACTCTTTATTTTTATACAGAGGCGTGGCTTGCTTTGAGTGGTTTACATGAATGCCTTTTCAGCATGAAATCATGTCGAGAGGTAAGTAAAGATTGGTCTGTGAAGAAGGCTGAGAATGTAAAGAAGTAAAAAAAAAAAAAAAAAAAAGTGGTAGTAAAATCAAAGACTTGAAAAACAAAACTCAAACATGCTTTTGGTTTGCTTGAGGAATTGATGGACTAGCAAAAGAAAACATACACAGACATCACTCTGTAGCCACTTCTTTAGATTATATTACCATTCTCCTGATATTTTGTCCCTCAGCTTCACGTGTATTCCATGGCAAGAGACACCCATCACTCAACAAAGCAGATGCTTGGTCGAGGCAGAGATAGAACCACACAAAAATTAATAATTTTGCTTTTAAAATATCGAGGTGATCTTTTTTCTTATGTGCTTTTAAGGTGCACTTATTAAAAAATACATGTGCTTGAATCTGTGATTTATGTAGGTAGCATGTGAAAGAGGCTTCCTCCTACAATTAATTATGTCTACAGCTGCCTCAACTAGAAGCGTTTACTCTTGTTAGGTAAAAAAAAAATACCTCTTCTGCCCACAGAGATATATATATATATATATATATATATATATATATATATATTAAAAAAAGACTATAATAGGAAGAAAGACTTATTTTCAGGGATTCAGTATGACCTATATGGAAACAATTTTGCTAGTGTAAGTAAATTAACAATGGATTTGGCTTTAGAAAAGATGAAGCAGCTAAAAGTGAGAGCGGTATTTGTTAAAAGTGCTTCAAAATCTTCTTACAAAATTGTAGGATATGTTATTCCTTAGACTCCCTCACCTTTTTCTTTTGGCCAAGAAACCCTTCAGCTGTTACAGGCATTTCCATGTTAATACCAAAATAGATTGAGAATAGTCAAAGCACTTATAGCTCCTTTCTGTTCTTCTGAAGTCCTTGTCTTGCTGGGATCAGCCTACAAACAATTTGTACTTTTCTTTTTCCTGCCTTGTCATGTCTTTCTGGTAAACTCGTGATTTCTAACAGATATTAGTCCAGTTCTTTTAACATGGTGGGATGGGGACTGCCAGCTGCTCTGGGCAAGTGCGTAAGTGCCAGCACGATTCTAGTAGATTCCTCCTATGTATCTTTGCCCGACACTGGTCCCCAGTATCCTTCCTCAAACAAAACCAAAATACTGTTCCCCATCTTCAGAAATCCACTCACGAAGTTTCTATACCTGGAAATAGGATTCCTGACCATTTGTTGACTATTTCATGTGGGCATCGATTGATAGTTTGAGCCTTATTAGTTCCATTTATCACGTATTAGGTAAAGCTTTTCCGTTCCAAAGTTGCATCAATTTATGCAATATATTGGCTTGAATTTTGATAGGAGTGGAAGTGATAGAAATGTAAGTCAGGTTCTGTGGTGAACATGCCTAAAAAAAAATATCCGTGTATAAACCCAGAATTAAAAATGCTGAAGATCTTTGTAGTTTAACCGATTTCAAATTAGAAATGTACCTGATGTTGGAAACCCACGTTAGCTGATGACAAACCTTGCTTTCCATAAGTGTTGTCTGCAATAACGATGGATAAATTTCACTGCTTTTCTCCCAAGCTTTAAAGGGCTTTTGCCCACCTTGTTGGAAATGGCAAGAAGCTGATTTGGTCACTGGAAGCTGCCGGGCAGCACAGCACGGTGGGGCAAGAGCGAGCTCGCCCCTGGGCAACACCACCAGTGTCAGTGGAATGAGGGTGGGCCGAGCCTGCAATAAGGTTAAACATTAATAACCATTTGAGCATGTAACGTTCAAACAAATGTTCCCTCCTTTATATTAAGCTCTAGATAGACATATCCTTCCTCATCGAAACCCAGGCTTCATTATTTGGATTATTTTTTTTTTTTTCTTTCAGAAAAGTAGGTGAAAATTCAGAATGTTTCTAAACAGTGAGCCAGGAACTCACCTCAACTCTAAATATTGAGTGTTTGGCTTCTTGTGACTCCTCTCTCCACAAATCCTCCATTTACCTTCAAGAGAGGGTTGTTTTTCCCACTTTTCCTTCATACTACCATCACCTATTGATCTTCTCATATACACTCTCTCAAGTGTGGATCAAGGTGTTTGGGATTTTTTTTGAATACCCTCTAAGCTGTTTCTTCCCCAGAGGTTCAACAGAGCCCAGACCAGAAGTTTCATACAGCTAAGGCCAGGAATCTTGTTTCATGGGTCTGTGAAAGCCAAGAGCCAGAAGGACTCTTCTGTCAGAGCTGCCGGAGAGGCCAGTTGTTCTCCAGGGCAAGGCTGGGCTGGGCTATCAGTATCTTGGTAAGTAACCAGGTAAGACTCACTGGCAGCCCTTGCTCATCTCCAGGTTTGGGCTGGCTTTTCACCCAGCCCTTTCATCACTGACTTTTTCTGATGGTTGTATGACCGACCACCCATCGGCTGTTTGGAAGCACCGTGTGTCTGCAGGGGCGTCCTGTCTCAGGGTTATCTGCAGTGATTCTCTTCACATAAAGCACCTGGATTGGAAAAGAGATTGGCTACGTTTCTGTTTGGTTTGTTTTTCTTTTTTCCCTCCTCCTGTATCGTGTGAACAGTTGACAAGATTTCCCTCTGCTCAGAAGAAATTGAAAGAAAACAGCAGGGATGCCTGAGCCTGGTTATTTCTTCTTCATATACTTGTCTACACATGTACCCCTCACCTAATTGTTTTTTTAATTATCATTTTGTAATGCTGCATGCACAGGAGTTTAGATTTCTGCGACACAATTCCTGCCTATGCCGTCGTTTAGTTTTAAGATTCTTCTATTGCTTCATCAGTTTCTTCATTGTTATTGTAGGAAACATCCTCAGCACTGACAAAAATCTAAAATATTTACCTAAGTCTTCGAAGTGCAGCCTCGACTCTGGGAGAATTGTGAGTACTTTCCAGAGCAGGGGATAGCAGTAGTGTTAGGCAGAGGTTCTGGACTGAATGTCACCGTGCTGGAGCTGTTCAGAGCACTGAGTATGGTTGTAGCTTCACAGGGGCTGTATGGCACAGGTCCTGCACCTCAGTAGAGACTCACCCTCCCACAGCAATATCTAGTCTTAAAAGCTCCACAGAGTGCAGAGGACTCTCCTCTTCCTTGCATTTCTCTGCTAAGTCGAATGGTAAAGTGGGATCTGAAGGAAGTAAGAAATGCTTGGACAACATCCCAGAGGGAAAAGGAGCTGGATAGAGTCTCAAAGAGAGGTGACAAGAGAGTGACGGGTGGTTTGGGGTTTTTTTTTTTCATAAGTATCAGCCTTAGTGTATTACCAATCCATTTCCAAAGAAGTTGGAGACACAGGATTTGTACGGACTAATTTTCAGATCTTTAGGTTTACTTAATCTAGTTGCTTCTGTTGACTTCTGAGGAGCAGAGGATATTTTGAAGTGTCATGAGCAAGTAGGACAACAGCCGGAGCAATGCAGAGACTTCTGCTGGAAAGCCAATTTCCAGTTGCCTTGCACAAGACATGAACACAAGTATGTCACTCTGCGTGGTAAATTAACTTCCTGAAAACACCTCACAATAATTCTTCTAAAAATATAGTCCTGACACAGTCTATGTGCCTTCTGTCATGACCCAGACTGGGAGCCCAGGGAGTTGTTAGTTCTGTGATTCCCCTCAGGTTAAATTAAGGTGAAACAATGCCAAAAGACTAGTTAAGATGTTTTACTTGTGGTAGAAAAACAATTTAAACTTGAGGAAGGATAATGTGATGTGGTCTCTATAAGAAGGAAAAGAAAGGAAAGAAAAAGAAAGCAGAGGAAGAGAGTCAAATCAGGATCAGCACCCCTGGATTCAGCCTTGTGTCAGGGCAGGTAGTTTTGGGTGGTGGGTGCACACCCAGCAAAGTTTCTGTCCCCTTTTAAGTTCATTTTATCAGCTGATTTACATAATAGACAAGGAGGGGCAGGAATTCCACAAATACATTTCCATGAGAGATGAGGAAAAAGGTGGAGAAAAGGGTTCTGCTCATGCATTGAGGGGAAACGGGGTGCACCACCCCTTATTCAGATGAACCAGTGGTCGTGCTCACCCTGTCCACCTTTGTTTTTTTCCTCAGTTCCCACAGGTTTTTGTTGACTTGTTGCTTCTTGAGCAATCATTGGGCTTCTGGGGCAGAAATAATCACCTCTTATTGGTCCTTATCACCTTTGCGATAGTGAAGTGGGGAAGTCCTTAGCAAGGCCTGTGGTGTCTGGTTTACACAGAGCCACAAGGTGCTGGGCTGGCGCAGCAGAGCCAGGGATTAGCAGTCCTTGGGCTTGATGAGAAACATTTGGTTTCACTGATTCCACACTTCCCCCCTTTGAGGCTTATCTAAGCAGTTTGTCAATAAACTGCAAGGGGGTGGGGGGTGCAGCCTTCCATCCCCTCCTGTTTCCTTGGGGCACATCCCTTAGACTAATCCAAGCCCACAGCTTGTCCCCGAGGTTCTCCGTGTCCACGAATGTCTGAGGCATTGCTCCCTTCAGCTCCTCACACCTTCAGGCAGGCTGACAGTCTGGACTGGTGACACAGTTCCAGCTGGAAAGGGAGATCGGATCCAAGAACGATGTTGCCCAGTGCGCCTCAGGTCCTGGATTAGATTAATGGTCAAACTGCTGAATTAATGGTCAAACGACATCATCTACAGCTCCGTCAGGAGCAGAAATTTATGCAATTACATATAGGAAGACCAGCTAGGGTTTTACCAGAGTTTTTACCCTTCTTCATATAATGTCCTTGAAATAAAGCAATGTTTGGTGCCAGCTATGACTGTGATAACACATATTGCAATTGGAAGTTGGGAACTTCTGTTGAGTTTGTTAACTACTGTCATCTTGCAGCAGAAAGTTCACTGGAAGTGCTCCCAGGGGTCAGCAGAATTCCCAACACGATCTCCCCGTTGGTCCGTAGGATCGCAGACTATAGGTGCTTTCACTTCCTACAACAATGAGCAGAAAAGGGAGGGACAAGGTTGTCACGTTGATGCTAGGGTGTGATTTGTCTGTGGACTCAATGCGTTCAATTTTACATCAAATCTCAAATGCTGTCCTTTTTGATCTCCAAAACACGCCCCGTTGCGTGTCTGTTCTGTAGAATGGTTTCCTAATCCCTCTGTCCTGGAAATGCTGCACAAGCAGAAACTTTTGTTCATCACTTTCTAGTACGAGTGCCAACAGATCGTCTCCAGGGAGAAAGCAAGCCCAGGCTTGCTGCCAAACGCTTTTACCTTGTCTTAGGCCCTGGCATAGTTTTATATCTTCTTTCCAGTTCTTATAATCTCCAGGACCATTGGGAGGCTCACGCAGGTCTCGGGCCACATCATTTTGATAACCCAGCCCAGGACAAGCAGTACTGATTTTAAAAGTGACAAATTTCTTGGACAATCGACTCATCATCCTTTCATTCTTTTCCAAACTCCCGTGACAGCAGTACAGACAGATGTTACACCCTGAACCCCACTTCTAGACGCTGAGCTTGAACCTTTGCCAGGGACCGTTCAGAAGAGAGAAAGAACAGTCAGCCAAGACATAAGATATCCATATGGTAAGGCTCCCTTCCTTGGCTTGGTTTAAGTGGTGAAGAAATTAATCATGTGGCTCAGCTTATCCACTCTCTAAAGGGGTATCAGTAAGTCGCAGCTGTTTAAAATCTCCATAACCATTTTGTCTTTTTCTGAGCGTGGTCTAGCTGTGTTTTAATATCTTTATAATGTATATGTGTCCATCATGTACACTTCTGTCTACCTGTAAACCACCTTTGTCAACCAGTTTCAACGCACGCACTCATTTACGCCTCAGATTTTTGCACATTGCCAGCATTTTCCTACATAATTTCCACAGTCATCACTGTATATGTAACGTGTGCTCACATTTTCTTCTTATACTTGACAGAGATATATTGCGAAGTGCCTGCCTCCTGCCCTGCTTCCTCTGAGATGTCCGGCAAAAGAGATAAAACACTGAAAATTAGTAGCTGTCTTTCCTAGGCTTATCTTTGTCTTTGTTACTACCTCTGATTGCATATGGTCTTTCCCTACCTTTGACTCAAGTGGACCAAAGCTTTTCTTATGTTTTTTTTTTGTTTTTTTTTTTATGCATCTTTAGCTTTTCTGAGTAATATTGGTGATGTTCAGGTACGTGCTTTATTCGAGGGGTACGTAATTTGCTCAGATGAGTACATCAGGTTGCTTATTCCTTGCAGATTTTTCATTCAGGACTACTTTTGGGAGAAAGCTGAGAGCTTCATTGTGAAGTCAGGCACCCTCCGAGCCCAGCTCCATGTCTGGCTCATCCAGGTCAAAGCCAACCATAAGTTCTACAGGGGAGATTTGTTGTGTTTCTCTGGGGAGGTACCGGGTGCCCTGTCTACGGTTCAGCCTAGGTTAGAGTTCAGAGAAAGAGAAAACCCAGAGCTGTGGTTGAATGGGGTTGCTAATACAGTTTCTCCTATCTAGCTTTTATCCACGCTAAATGGAATTTCTGCGAGTTGGTTTGTGTGTTGGTAACAGGGGATTGAATGATAGCTGCAGCGGCCCCTCCCTAGCCTTGCTTTTAGCAGTCAATAAAGGTTGAAGACTATCAACTGCGGTCACAGTGGGTATGAGTATTCATAAAGAGTCTGATCTCTTTGTGTTCCCAGGGCAAAGGATCACTTAGAAGAAAAGTAAATTCTGTGAGCAGCATGATGACTCTGGGGAAGTGGGAAGGAAGAGGTGTTTTTTGTCAGGGCTGGCAAATAACCACATCCTCCGTTTTACTTGCAGAGGTTTCTTAACTCCATTGCTCTTCCTTCAGGACTTGTGCAGGGGGTGGAATCACAGGAAAAAGCAGTCGTACATCCAGGAGCCAAAGAGTAAGTGGACATCAGTTGCTGTCTTGGAAAGTCAGTGTGAAGGTGGGGTCGGGTCACTGGTGTTCTCCTGTTTCTCTCTCAACACAAGTCAGTCATTCTTTTTCCATCGCTCCTTGTTTGTCAGTATTTGCAAATGTTTGACCTTTTAAAGTACAAATGCATAATGAATTGGTTTAGCGAAATGTAAAAACATCCCCACTTTCCCTGCAGTATTTATTTTTTTAAGTAGATATGCAAGGGATGAATGAAGTAATGATGGCATACACAGTATTTTCAGGCTACAGAGTCTTTTCAGAGGACGTTTGTCATTTAAAATGACTTTATTCTATTCAGTGATCTTGAATATTGTCAGTCTGTGATGCAGACTGTGCATCCTTTGCTAGTCAAAAAGAATTAAACAGTCAAGTCACACTTTTAAAAAGGGGCTGCTGTGAATAGGGAGTTACTATATTTGATCAAAAATGTAATGAGTTTAATGTACGTAGTTACACAACGCTCGAGTGGCCCTTCAGATTAAAGCCTGCCCAAAATACACGTTGACACGATAGACTGTAGCTGCTCCAGTCCGGTCCATCACTGCCATGTGCTACAAATTGATTCTGAGCACATATTGAGTACACATCTCCGGAGAGCTGCACTTTGGTGCTTGTTCAAAAGCAGTAGCAAAAATGAAGTGTGGTACTTTCTGTGGCCAGAAGTTAATTTTCGGTCACTTTGGTTTTTATCTACAAGCTGCGTTTCTGTAAACATTCAAACAGACTTGTTGTCCAGGTGTAATTTATTAAAACCTGTTTTGTTTTGTGCTCCAAAGAGCACTTCAGGAAAAGAAAAAATTATTTTCATGTTGACCTAAATGAGAATTAGACCAGGTGATTAAAAGTCTCTATAGCTATCCCAAATGGTTGGCCAGTCAGGAGTTGAGCAAAGGTGTTACCTTCGTAAGTAGGTGCCGTTGCAGGAACACAGATATTTTTCTGTTCCTAGGGACTGCATCCAAGCAGATTGTGTAGTGGTGGCTTATGGAGACAGCTAAAATGAAGATATGCGGCTTTGATGCCCAAAATGCTCCCCAGAAAGAAATGGGAGATAAAAACTAGGTCAAGGTTGAGATCATTCACAGGACAGACTCAGCGCTGACTGTCCTCTCCTCAGCGTAACCAAAACACTTCCCTCTGCGATATTTCTCCCCTCCTTGTATTTTGTCAGTTCTTCCTGCCCTCCTGTACTTGAGCGTTGTCATTCAGTGCTTGGTGTTCATTTTGTGATTCCTTGCTCCTTGGGTCTTGTATCCGTGCTGTGCCTGGTGAGCGCTAACCTACAAAATGCTGTTCTATAGCACTCCAGTGTTTGGAGGTGGCAGGAAATAAAGCCCAGTCTGGAGGAAAAAGGTTCTACAGCACAAAAAGATAAATGGAGGGAAGTAGCTAGATCTGTCTAAACAGATTGCTCCAACCTGCTGCGTATGCAAATCTGCTGACATCTTGGACTGATGTCTTAAAGAACAATTTAGCTTGAAGTACAAAAATAATGTTGATATAATTGTCAGTGAATAAGTTCATTTTACATAGAATTTTTTTTTTTTTTCTGCAAATGCATGGGAACTCATGAGCCATATGGCATGCTTGCTAGGGTCGTCACAGTAGGCAGAACTAAATTTTTGTGAGGGACAGAGAGGAAAACGTGAATGTGTTATAGTGTTGTGCCCTAAAATGTTGCCGCACAAGCATGTGTTTTAGTGGCGTTGAAAATGCGGGGAACTAAGCTGGCGTCTGGTCTGGGTCGATGTGATTGTGTGGTTCCATTTCCAGTAGTGGGTTTGATGTTAATTTATATCAGATGAAGCCTGAACCTGAGCCTGTGAAATGTTTTGCAGCTGTATTACCCTAATGTATTAACTGTTAGATCTTGTGGCCTGAGTGTTATACAGTTTATTGATGTTTCAAGAAAATAGTTCAACTTCACCAGGTATTTTCCATTAATCCTGAGAAATCCTGTTAAAATATAGTAGCAGCTCTTGATAAACGCTTTTAAAATTATTATTATTATTATTATTATTATCAGAATTCTTTGTGATCTTGTGCTTCTGAGAATAAAGTGATGCTTCAGGATTAAGTTCAAAGAAACGTTGAGTGAAAAATTGGTGTGTAGTTTTATATTTAAGGTGGACAGATGTATCCAGTTTCCTGCCATAATGCTCAGACACTGTTACCAACCCCGGTTCCAGTTCCTTCATTACAGTGACACCGTTCAGGCAGCATCCAGGGATAACCTCGGGTATGATTGCCTCTTCTCAAGAGGCTTCTCCGTGCACCTCAGCCCAAAACCATACCCCGGGGCCAGTAGATTGCTCACAAAAGCTCAGCCTTTCAGAGCCAGAAAACTTCCATTTGCTTTTGTGGAGGTTCCTGTCTCTAGGTAGCAGTTGCCCACTGCTCGGTACCCTGCGTTGTCTCGACCACAACAGCAGAAATGTACCAGCAAATGGAAAAATTGGGACAGAGAGCTGGAATTTTATACATAACTAGGAATTAATTTCTTTGTGGTTAGTGGATAAAATAACACGTATTTCCAGGGGCCAACCCACGGTAGGATTTGGTGCTTTAGGTCAAGATGAGTTTAATTCAAAGCGATATGAAGTCAATGGTTTTGACTTCCAGCAGGCTTTGTACCAGACCCATAAAATCCCGGTGCATTCCACAGCAGAAAGACTGAATAAGGACGTTTGTTTCGTGGGGAGTCTGTAATATAGTCTAGTGTTTGTAGCACCTTCTAAATATGCATTTATGTGCAGTCAAGCTCATAACTTTGTGTGTGTGTATTGTATGTACACAAGTCGGAGTAGAGTTCTTACGGCATTAGGAACAATGTTTGTTTTGTTGAACTTATATTATTATACATCACGTGTTTTTCAGCCACCCGTGAATCTTGTAACTTTTCACTGAAGGAAAACCTTTGCTGAAAGGAAAAAAAAAAAATTAAAAAATCACCTTGTTCATTTGTTAGTGTGACTGCTTGTAAAGGGTCCTCCAGAAAGTTGATTTGGCTCTTGGTCTGACTTGTGAGCTTTGCTGTGTTAATTAAAGCCTTGGCTATCAATAGAAGTAAGGGCTTTTGTAAACCTCTGTACAAACATGGGTGCCCAGAAAAGTTGGAAAATATTGTTGATTGGTTCCATTATGCCAACTCACAACAAATTTGATCAAATTAGTTGCAGCACACAGACCAGGCCTGCACAGCGTGGTGGTTTGGTCTGAGCCCAGAATACAAAAACCAGGTCTTATTTCAGGCTCTCCTAGGTGAAAAAAGTCCTTGAGCAATCTTATGGATTGATAATACAGGAATAAAACCTCTAGATAAATTTTGCTATCTCAAAATACGGTGCAGGCTGTGATAAAGCTATGCAGAAAATAACGAAAGCAGAGCAGCTTCGGGACACTAAAGCAATACGTGGAATGGAAGTGGTAGCTGACTTCTAACGTAATAAATATCTACAGTGAAGCTGTCATCGCTGTTCCTCTGCGTGGCTGTGAGATCAGGACAATTACAGTCATTAAATTATGTTCTGGAGTTGTTTCCATATGTAGTGTCTTCATGCCCTTGTATAAAATTAGATCCTGGTAATATATCCTGGTTAAAAAAAAAATATACAGAACAGCAACGTGTCAGACCATTGCCTGCAAGTCAGCATCAAAACTAAGTTTGTCCAGCTTCAGCTCTATTGTTCTGCACATCTGGTTTGTGTGTCAGGAGACCACCAGCAAAGAACCCACTGAAGAAAGTATTCAATTTTTTTTTTTTTTTTGTCAGCATTCCCCACTTAGTTCAAATGTTACAAAATTGTGACACTATAAACAGACATATCCGAGGTAAATTCAGAACTGTCCACCTACTGTTCGCATTCTTTAGGCTGCCGCCGTGAAAATAAGGAATTTCCATAGGTGTGGCTAGGAAGTACAATTTCTGAAGTAGTGTTTTATGTACATGATGATGAATCACTATGGTCGTATTATTTAACAAAGCATTTGTGATATCAGGAGAGACTATATCAGTCAGATGCAATTGAAAAAAAAAAAAAAAGGGAAGGGCTGGGATGGTTCTAGAAGAACCATATCTCTGCAATTCCTGACCACAGCCTGGCTATAATTTTTTCTTTTTTTAAACTGTAAATACAGTTAAATGCTTTGCATAGCTTTTGGTTTTGTTTCCAATTGAAGAGAAAACTGAAAATTAACAGTGAAACTTCTAGAGCTGTTTGGTTTTGATATCGCTGAAACTTCAGTTCCCTGAGACCAACCTCTCTTGAGTGCCCAAGAAATCTCTTAATCTTTATTTGGCAATGTGTATTTAAAGGTTGGATAATTTCTGCTTATTTAATACCTGGTTAACTCCTTGGCACTAGCTAAACACATTTCCATTAAGTAAAATTTGTGGGTTTGCTGGTCCAATTAACTAACAGTCATTCTCTTTCAGTGTCATTTAAGCTTCATCTATTTCCTAGGGGATGTCTCCTTGGTATAAAATTCAGTTCAGCAGGGTTTACTGCCATAGAATTTTAGCGAAGTTTAGCACGAGAACATTTTCCTTCCTCTTTACCATTACACACAATCCTGGACATGACCGTTTCTGGGAGTGGAGAGCAGCAGCCCACTGATGTGCAGGATGCTGCCCAACGATAAAGGCAATAAAGGTGTGGAACACAAGGACAGTTGTCCAAATCCCTTCTACAAAACACACCATGGGCTTTGGAAAGGCTTTGGTCTAGGTGGTGTTCTCTGAAAACCGCACCCAGTTCAACTGTAGGTTGATCTGGTCTGTCTAGTTGGAGATAAAGATTGATCTCAGACTGCAAAAGATTCCAGTAGAATGGTGGTAGTGTTTCCCACTTCTCTTTGGTTGTTATTAGAAAAGACAAAATATTTGTCTAGTTGAGCATAAGCGACAATTCAAGTGAATTTCTGAATAACCAGTGCTCCCAGCTGTGATCTAAATCAAAATCCTCGCTGAAAATCCAGTACTGCAAATTGAGCTTTCTGTCAAAATTTGTGAGAGCTGGAGTTCCCAGCCTAGAAAGATCATTTCCTTCAAACTTCACTTGTTCCTCAGAGCCATTAATATCCAGCAAATGGTCAAAATTACTCTGCCCCTGCACTGCAAGGGAACATTTCTGCATTGTGGGACTAAACCAAACTGTTTGGTAAACATTCGCGGAGAGCAAAACAGATTCTGTTGACTCTTTAAGGAGCTGTTTGCCTCTGGGCAGAGAGTAAATGTGGAAAACTTCAGCCTCACAGGAATTTGAGAAAATTAAGAGCATCTGAGATAGGAGGGCTCTAATCACTGTTGGGCTTCAGCTCGAGCTGCCGCCGTCACGTGGTGTTAGATAGTCCTGCGTCCGGACTCGAGCATGCTTTATCTTTGGAAATGAAACTGGGCATGAGGCCAACAATCAAATGGAAATAAACCCACAATAGCTGCCTTCCGCCCGACGTCAGGTTGGGCGTCGAATGTCCCGGCTGTGCGACAGGTGGGGACGGGGACCTGGAGGCTGCGGGGACGGGGCTGGGCACGGATGGCGCTCTGCCTCCCTTGGCTTGAGTGACAAACGTGTCAATAACGTGGGAAATGTGCTATTTATTATTTAAAGCTGCAGCAAGCTGTGTGACAGAGGTTCAGACTCTTCTGAATGAGTCTCTCTAGGCTTGCAGAGTCACTGCCATTTGCCTCTTAGGCTTGGGTGAAATGCAGATTTGAGAGGTGCCAGTGCTTGTGTGTGTGATTCGCAGCGGGACTGGGATGAGAGAGACAAAACACAGTGTCTGTCTCTGTGAAAACAGCAACCAAAGAAGTCATCTGATATTTTTTTCCCGAGCTCTCACAATGCTCACATTAAAACAAGTGATACTTAGCCCATTTCTAGACAGAATTATGGATCACATTCTCCTGGGAATGCTGGCTTGTACACCTATGAAATTGGAATTTGTGCAGACTTGAAAATAAGCTTGCTCGTAATACTTTCCTTGTTTTCTTTTTCCTAAAGTCTAAAGAGAAAGGTCTTGCCTGCATGTAAAAATTGGAGTGTTATAAATAATTTCTTCTTTCCCTTTCGAGACCGACTGTAAAAATGGAAATATTTGCTTTCAACCCATTTTGTTTTCTGTTGACTTAATTTGATAGCTGTCCAGATAAAAATATTAGCTAATATATTTTGACATATTTTACTTAGAATGAGTGTGACATCAGCTAGCTGTTACTATCTTAGGAAATGTCAGAGTGATGTCATGGCGTCACTTTATTTTAAATGAATTAAAGATGAAATATGACTCCTCTGCAGGTTGTTACACAAAATATAGCGCCCATGAAGCTTATACGGCCAAATTCATTTTGCATGAGCTTATAAGTATTTCAGGTTTTGTCGCAATAGCAGAAATACGGATCTGGTGTCTAATAGATGGGAAAAATAAAGTGCGGCTCAAACCAGGATTTCTGCAAGATATGTATCATTGCATGCTTTATAATTTTAATTTATATTTGCTGTCTAACCTGTTTTGCTACGGACTTGGCATTCGTGAACACAGCCATCAACTGTTCCTATGACTGATTCATGGAAGAGTATAAATTACCAAATTAATGCCTCTGCATATTTTCTGCACTTAAGCTAACAGTAGGGGAATTTGCATAGGTGACCTCAGCGCCTTAAAACTTGACATAAATATAAAATAATGAAAATGATCTCACTCCTTTATAAATATGCCCAATTTGTATTGGGAGTGTGCTTGGCATTCATTTGTCCAGCTATTCATTACCAGGTAATCAAGTTATTCCTTACTTGAACTAACAGTAATATTGGTTGGTTCGGACAGCTCGGAGGGATATATCCAGATACAAACAAAAACCAGCTGAAAATCTGCATCAAACCCATCCCGTTTATGCGTTATCTCCTGTAAATGAGGTCACAGATTGCAGGAGGCTTCAACCTGGAGTCACAAATCGGCTCCAAAGAATTTCAAAATGACCCTTTGGTAACTGGTAAGTCAAGAGTTGCGGTTTGTAGTTTTACTGTGTGCTTCTTAACTTTCTTTTGGCCACCTTCCGTGGCCCTAGCTCTGAGGCACGCTTCACTGCTGTGTCCCCGGCTCAGAGCTCCAACCTCACGCTTATTTGGATGTAATGCTCCTAATTTCACGGCTCCAAAGAAATCAGTGACAGCTTGCCCCAGATTTTGTTGTTGTTGTTGTTGTTGTTGTGTTCATTTTATTTTTGCTGTTAACTCCTTCAGCAAGTGCTTAGTAAAAAGTTTTATGAAGTAAGGAGTTCCTCATCTAAAAATCAGATTTCAGACTGCTGTCTACAGTCATCATCCGTCAGGCACTTGGGTTGAGTTAGGAGTCCCGGTCTTGGGTCTCCATTGAGGCCAAGCAGAAGGAGAGCCCACCAGTTAAACTCCGGGCTGGAGTTACTGAGTCAGGGCACAGCTCTGCAGGTGGGGGTCCAAGCCCACATGTCCAGCCCAGGCCCTCCCCAAACTCCTTCTCTGTGCCACTGCTCTCCGCAGAGCCGATGATCTCAGGGGGTTTGCCCATGGCCTTCAGGTGGCCAGGGCTGGTTGCTCAGGTATCTCCATGTGGGACCTTCCCCTTTACCACGAGCAATTAAAGTCTGCATCTGTAGGCCTGCTTAGTGCTTGCTGCATGTTTGTTTGCCTGCAAATATTAATTATTTCAAGGCAAGTTGAGCAAAACCCATCAGAAAAACCTCAGCAGGCCAAGATACTTTTACCTCCACATGCTCTAAAGAAGTTGTTCACGACAGATCCACCGTGCTCTGTTCATTGACTTTCCTATTGTACTTTAGAAGTCCACTTTAAAAAATACGCAATAGTAACAGCAGCATGATATGTATCTCTAAGTATTTATGGTGTCTTTTTAATTTATAGTGCGGGCAATCACTTAACAGAGACTTTAATTAGACTCAAGAATAGAAGGATTGACCACATGGATGCACTTCCATAACAGAAAGGCTGGCAAAGATGACAAACCCCCTGCGTTTTTTTCAGCTTCATGAAGATCTGGTAAAAAACCTCTTAATAAATGCTGTAGGATACCGACAGGCGTGGCATAAAGCGTGAGTTCTCAGTAGGATGGAAGAGTTCTCTTCAGTTTGTTATCTAAGGTTAATGGGGGAACAAACTACTTGAGCTTCACTTAAAATAACTGCGTAAGGCTGGGGAATTCTTTGTGAATTTTAACTTTGAATTAGACCCTGAATTAATTCCTTTAAATGTGTTTATTTGTACGTAGTTTCCTGTCACTGGGCTGGATCCTGAAGTTTGCGCTCTCCGTGCGTGGCTCCAAGTGGGTGTTCTAGACGTGACTGAGTGGGAAAACCAAAGGGATGTCAGCGTGCCTTTGCACGGACCGCCCAGCCCTCCTGCGTTAAGAAGGAAGACTCCTTCAGCTGAGTCGGACACTGGAGAGTGGTGGGAACGCACAGTACGAGGAGGACAGGCTGCTGAGGGTGCTTGGTTGTCTCTGCTCTGGCTGGGGAAAAGCGGCAGAGCTCCAGGAGCACAGAGAGGGCACGTGGCCAAGGGATGCTGGTGGCTTGGTCCTGGCCCAGGAGATGCACCAGAAGAGGGACTGTGATTATTTCCCTCACCCTTTATTTACTCCTTATGCTAGCTCTTTTTCAAACATACATTTTGAGAAATTCTTGCCTTGATTTCTCCGGCTGCATAGCAAAACCCGAGGTTTCTCTAGTCACGTGAAGCCAGGAGGAGCTCTTGGCACGTGGGGGGCAGCAGCGCCCACCAGCTCCCCACACGAGTGCCCGTCACCCTGCAGCCCGGCCTTTGTGTGCAGATATTGATTAGCAAAGCAAGCTCATTACGAAATTGAAGAATTCAATTTTCATTAGTTTTGTCTTCCCCCAAGGAAAATTCACTTTTTTTTTTTTTTTCTCCTTTCCCTGAGAGACAGTATTTTACTTCTCATGGTCTTTATTTTACTAGTGACCATCTGGTCACTAGTACTTTACTGGATATTGATTTCTGTAATGATTCCCGTGCAACCTGCCTCTAATTATCTGATTTTTTTTTTTTCTATTTTTAAAGTAGATTAGATGCTGTTTTTGATGTTGGCTTGGGCCACTTTTTCCTCCACAACGAAAAGATAACATGCCTTAAATGTAAATAACTGGGTGGGTTTGTGGGTGTTTTGTTGTGTTTTTTTGTTTTTGTTTTTTTTTTTTTTTTTAAAAAAGAAAATGCAATGAACTGTGTAATGTTCTTGTAGAAACATGAAGACATGCCATGGAGACTTATTTTTTATTTCAGTGCTCCCAGGCACTGCCGTGTGTGCTGCTGTTGAGGAGAAGGTGCAACCCCCAGAGCCATGGCCAGGGACCCCTTGGAGCATCTCTCCAAACTCACCCACAGCAGCTGGCAGCAAGGGACTGTGAACTCTGGGGGTGACATGGGAGCCCTCTCGCCTCTGCCCAGGGCTGCAGCCACCTCGTCAGGCAAGCTGTAACCCCCCCCGTACACTTGCGTATCACACTAGAGGAGAAGGATTCCCAAGAACCACTTGGAAAACACTTGTTTTCGTGGGAACATCCCACTGAATCCTATTAAAATATTTATAGAGCGCAGTTCTATCATTCCTACATCGATATTGAAGTTTAATGTCAGTATTAGTATGAAGTGTCTGCAAGGGTTTGGAAAATAAGAATCAGAAAGATCAAATATTTTCTTTTTGGGGCAGTAAATTTTTAAAGTCTCCCTCGTGTTTTGATTGAAAATGCATATTACTGAACAATTTAGTTTCAGGAGTCGTTCTCTGATGTAAGATTTATTAGGTAGCTGCGATGGTCTGATTGAAATATATAAAAAGTCAACACTGCCCTTACCCGCATCCCGGGCAGGGCTATTGAAAGGTCTCTGCTGTTCTGGGGTTCCTCTGTTAAAAGAACCAATTACAAACTCCGCGCAGTGAGCATTGCACGTCTGGAGCAACGCACACTTTATAAATGCTCTATATTGTTCCCTCATCTTTTAAAACCAACCCCCGGGTTCTGCCTCCTGCCGCTGCCCCAGGAGCCACGATCGCAGCTCCAAGTTTTCAACTTTTTTATTTTTTTGCAGGGGATCTCATTTGCTTCTGCTCTTACAAAAGTCGAACAAACCCCTACAAATAATAATCGGGGCGGACGGTCACAGGGGACTTGCGGAGGTGGTTGCAGAGGTCACGGTGGAACAAGCTCCATGAAAAGGACCCGGCACCGCAGATTTCTGTTGCAGTTATTTAGTTGTGGTGCACTGCAAGAGCACCCATAGATGTGTATATTAATGCTGCAGTGGAGTTCTGGGATGTTTTCAGACAGGCTTCAGCTCCTTGGAAAATTACTGCAGTTATAAGGGTACACATATATGGAACTGAACTTTTTTTTTTTTTTTAGCGAATAACAGGCAATTAATAGTTCCTGAGTTTTTATTTGGAAGGCAACGTTTTCCCTCCTTTTCCTTAGAAGTAAAATGTTCTAAGTAAGAATAATAGTGTAAAAATGAAACTCCCTTTAGTGACAAATTTGTTCATTCTTAGTAATGTTTTTCAATTTACTGGCAAAAAAAAAAACGTGTGCGCCTTTAATTACTAATTAATGTCAAATAGCATTCCCTGCACCTCCAGATGAAGGCTTCAGCATGGAGGAGGAGGCTGGCTGTCTTTTGTGATTATCTTATTTATATAAACTTTAAAATATTGTAATGGTTATTGCTAAATCTTTTTTTTTTTTTTTTTTTTTTAAATTTCTGAGTATTTTGAATTGTGCCATATCTCTCTCTTCTGGAAATTCTAGTTTAGGATAGCATTTTGCTACTGAAGGTAGAAAGATGGCTTCTTGCAGTTAGTCCTAGTTTATATCCCTGCTGTCCTATTTAATTTCATGCATTCTGAAATGGAGCCAAATTCCAGCACAACTTCAGTGTGTTTTGCTAATGTCTTCGTTGGGGAAGCTGACAGTGACCACTGTCATAGCAGTGCCCTTTCTCCTTAAATTCTGCTTTGCGTAGAATACTTTAAATTATTATTATGGTTTAATACGTATGTATGCACATATACATATGCATGTGCATGGATAGATGCATATATATTTATATTTGTGTGCCTGTGTGTATATAAATAAAACTCTTAAAATATAGATAAACCTCTTTCCCTCTTCTAGGGTACTGCTCAGTCTGCCGGCGGGTGGCCAGCTATGAAGTTTTTATTAAATCACTCATATCTGGCTGAGGATCCTGTTCTTAATTTAAAGCTAAAGGATAAGTCTTTTCATCACGGAGAACAATTCTGACTCAGATTCTCTCCCCGAAGTGATGAGGGACGAGGTGAGTACCACGCGCCCACATCCCGGGACGGAGCTGCCGTGGCGGCCGCGTGGGGCTGCGTGGAGCTGGGGTGGCCCCACCGCTGAGGTTTGAAGATCTGGGGGTTAGAGATGCCTTTGTCGGTAAAACCTTGTTGTTGTTAAAATTCAGACCCTTCCAGAAGTGTCCCCCTCTCTGGGTGGCTTCACAGGGATCGGTGGTTAGCCCGTCTGCCCACACGGGTGCGGGCTTAAACGGTAACTCATCCCTTAGTCTAGGGATGCTGCTGGTCTCTGCTTTTCACAGGAACAGCCATTTAGTCATCAGTAAATAAATAAGCTAATGACAGACTAATTCTGGGCAGACAGACAAGTATTTCTGGTCCCGACCATCCCACACGACAGCAGTGGGCTTTGCAGTCACGTATGACCTTCCCCTGAGTGCATTCACACCGCTTTTACTTTTCTTCCTAAGTAGCTATAACTAGTGAAAACACCTCGTTCAGTATAATTTTCACCACTTCAATATAAAAAGCTTTCAAGATTGATTTGAGCAATTTTTTTTTTTTTAATGTCGCAGTGATTTTTTTTTTTTTTTTTTTTTATTTTTTTTTTTTTTTTGTTTTGGCATGGAAAGCATCACTACTAGGTCATTTCTTTGCCCAGATTGCTCCAAAGCATACGTGTAGGCTTTAGACGTACCGCTTGTGCCCTTTTCTGCCAAGGTTGTTTATTGGCATATAGAGAAACAGTTTGTGATTAATCAAACTGTTCATTATAGCCGTTTATTTTACTCGGGAGCGCCACATAGGTATTTATTGGAGGTGGTGGCAGCATTGCGTGATCAGGATCCCTGTCCGAGGGCTGGAGTATAATTATAGAACTGTTATCATTTGCATATTGCCAGGATGCTGCCAGTAAATATTAATGGATTACTTTTTATTCATTGAGCCTGTGTTTTTGAAAGATGCCTAAAAACAAAAAGATCATATCTGTATGTTGTTTTTTAATTTATTTTCACCTTTTTGTCTCCTTTGGAGACCCCTAGTGTATCAGCACTTTGTTTACCACAAATTAAACCTTAGCTGATTGTTTACCAGACTGAAGACCCTTGTGCATTACTCCAGCACTTTCCCTTTTTTTAATAATCACAACCTGGGATTCATTTGCAAGAGGCCCTAATCTGCATGAGAATTATACAATTAACTTTTGATTAACCGCCTAGTTCTTTTCGAAACCGCAGTGTATAGGATACTCTGCATTTAAATAATTTGCCTTAAATTGGGAGCAGGCCTTTCATTAAACCGGTGAGTTTGACTAAACAACAACATTTGGAGATAATCAGGGTCAAAACAATAGGCAAGGCTGCAAGGCTAGAATGTCATCTTTAAATATAACAGCTGAGATAAAGGCACCCAGATTGCGCCTTATCGAAACACAAAAAATCAAAGCTCTCTCTTGTCTGTGGCAAAATACCAGGCCCTAGTGTTTAGGGCGACCATTGTTTGGGCCTATAAGTGTTGCAGGATTTGCATTCAGAGAGCCGGGTCTAACACACATTACATCACGTAGGGTACTTATCTCGGAGTCTGACAATAATTATCAGGAAGAATATACTCAGAATGACTTTTTTGTGATTTTTATGCATCCCCAACACAAGGAAGGGGAGATAACGGCATTATGAAAAAGGGGAGAGTCTCCAAAGGCTCTCCCTGGAGCTGCGTTCTTCGATTAAATTTGCTATGCCACTCTGGTGTGCTGAACAAGTGGAAAGAAAGACTATGAGGCTTTTATAGAGGGTAATAATAGTCCTGAACACAGCCCTTACCAAAAGATAAGATCCATTGTCAAAACAAACAAAAGAAGCAGTATTAAACACCACTTGAAGAATATATATGAGCAAAGTTTTAAATCCGTGGCTTCTCTCGTACCTTGAACCTGGCTCTGTGGTGTGATCGTGTTCTAACCAGACCCCTTTGCAAGCGCAGGGACATTCAGCCTGCCTTTTCCCTCCGTCCTGCACCGGGGTGGGTGTGCAGTGGGGTCTATCTCTGGTCCCAGGAAAGAAAAAAGGGACTTAAACCCATCATAGCCCGAGTTTGGTGTCTGTTTTCCTTGACATGTTTGCTGACGATCCAATATTTTGTTCCTATATTTTTTTTTTTTTTTTTTTTTACTTTTTCACAAGATGATTGTGTTCTTGCATCAAAGCTCAGCTACAGCTCGCCGCAAGACAGCTGAGGGTGATGTTACACCTGGGCACTAATGGCTCGATCCAGCAAAGCTTGGATGGCAATTCCCAAGGATGCCCTTTGGCGCTGGGTCAGTCTCTCTCCAGCTCCAACCATTCCCAACCTGCTGCTGGCTTTGATTTTGATGGAAATACGAGTGTCCATTTCTCTCTAATAGACATAGATTTAACCTGCAAATGAGGCAGTCCGGGTGCACTCCTCCCCAAAAGTGTGAGCGTGATGATTGCTGTAGCTGCGTAAAGGGAGTGCTCGTCAAGTTACAAAGCTGTACTGGGAAAAATCATGGCCATGAGGTATTAATCATAAATCTCTATTTTTCCCCTTCAGATACGATTGCTGGGTTAGAAACAAGCATCCGGCAGCAAGCATAGCATATGGAGAAAAATGTATAGATAAATGATATGATAATTAAAGCAGCGCTCAATTTGACTACAAAATCTGTCTACCTCCAGACGCTTAAACCAGACAAAACTGCTTAAAGTAACAGGTACATTCTGCGTGTTGCTTGTGGTTAAATCTAAAGGCCACTTCTGCATTTCAGTCTCTTTGTTGCTTATGTTATTTCACTCTTCCATCATAACCTGCTGTCGGTGTTGCCTGGTTGTCTATCCCAGTTCTGCTCACCAGCCTCTGGTGCAGCCAAGGAAAAAGCACAGAGAGGAGCTACTTGCTCCTAGACCTGCTCTCAGACTTCCCCCTGCCAATGTGGGAGGCTACCAAACCACAGTCAGTCTGCCCGTGGCACAGGCAGTGCTGGCAGACCCAGCAGAAACCAGAATCCAAGGATTTTCCCCCAAAACAACCCTCCCTGGCTAACGTGGGGAGCCATGGAGGCTTTGCTGAATGCCTGTGGTGGTTAGCACAGCAGCAAAACTGATGCTTTAACATTAAAGTGTTGTGTGGTGTTTTTTGTTTGGTTTTTTTTTTTCCTCATGACACAGTGTAGGAACCACCAAAAATATGATTTAAGACATGTAAACAACACGTGAAGGAGAGGGAGAGAAGTTTTCAGGGGCCTCGGTGCAAATGACTGCAAATGCTTGTGGAAACTGTGATCCTGGTGGCTGAATCAAACGGAAAAGGAGAGCTTGGAGGTATAGTCTAAGTGAAAATTCACTCACAGTATTTATGAAGAAAATCAGTAATTGCCCAAGGTCAGAGGACACGCTAAGATAAGATGTGGTCAGTACGTTTCCCCAGCATCAAGAAGTTCGATACTTTTATTCAAGGAAACCAGAAGGTGTTGATGTCAGATTATCTAAGAATGACCCCACGCCACCGGGAAAGCTTGGTAAAGTGTTGAGACACAGCCCCCAGCAAAGAAAAACACATCCGAAGGTGTTTCTGAAAAGAGCAGCCAAGATTTGCTGTGGCTTTTATCTCTTTATCTGCTCAATAACCAACAAGGGCGTGCTCACCTCAGTGCTACGTGCCGTTCAGAAGCGGGACCAGCGTCATACTAAAAACATGTGAGAACTTTCTCTGGTGCCGTGTCTTTCGCATCAGTTATCCCACATGCTTTTAGAATCCGTGTGGGTATCTATATAAACAGCGTGGGTTTAGGAACAGCAGAGGCAGTAAGCGCAGTCTCTCTTAAATATACTGCATCTACTGAAGCAGAGAGGGCTGAACAGATTTTAGCTCAGCTGCTGCACCTGCTTTTCCTTCTGCTGCCTCCCAGCCCCTGGCTCCCGCCTCCCGACCTTGGACCCGCTCCAGAAGGTCTCTCCAGGATAACTCCTGGCGACCTGCGAGCAGGAGGGAACCTGAATCCCAGCTCCCTTACCTGGGGACTGATAAACTTGTTCTGGGGAGCCATCAGCGAGGAAGGGCTGGGGGGAAAGGGAGGGAAGAGCGTGGGGACGTGGTTGGAGTCTGGGGAAGTGGGCGATTCACTTGGTACCTCAGAAAGTTCAGAAGTTCAATCCTGACAAAGCTTTGGTGCTTCAGAGAAGTATTTTTATAAAGCTGTGACCCTGTCATAACACTGCTTCAACCTTCTCTCTTCCCCCCCCCTTTTTCTCTTCACTCCTTTTCCTAAGCTTTTATTGCTTTCAGGGGACCTTTTTCTTCTCCTAGAATGAATCCAGGTCCTTGCTTCTGTGCATCTCAGCCTTTCTCCGCGGGCAAAACAGGTGAGGAAAGCAGAGGAGAGGGGAAATCTTCCTGCTGAGACCACAACAGGCTTTGGAGAGCTGTGTCTTGTTTTAACCCTGACTTAAAGGGGCAGATCTTCAGTAGGAGAAGTCCCTTCTCCTGCATCGTGGAAAGAAAGGCTAGAAAACGTAGGGTTCGTTTTGTAGAGGGGGTAGGTTGGAGATTCACCACGGCGCTGCTGGAGGGCCGCTCTCCTTTAGCACCGCAGGGTGAGCCAGCTTCAGAGACTCGGCTCCAAGTTGGGAGACGCTGAGCGAACTGCAGATGGACTTCTGTGAGGTGGAAGGTGGGAACGTGTCAGTGTTGTGATGCCATAGTGGCATTGTAAATTGAAAAGTGAGTTAAAAACGAGAACTCTGTTACTGTTCTTTCCTGGAATCCTTTCTCAACCCATAATGAGAAGAAGC
>NW_020799105.1:24347629-24366101 GCF_003259725.1 Athene cunicularia
CCCCCAAAGACTGTGTACCTATCTGATACTGCATTGTGAAGTCACCTGTGGCATTCAGTTCTTTATAATGTGCTGTATGCCAGTGATGGAGCCTGTCTCAGGACACACAAGCAATCCCAAGCATTCAGGAATTGAGGTGAGTCCCCCAGATCATGTCATTTGGCTTAAAAATAAGATTGTAAAAAGAAAAATGTCATTGGCGTCCCTGTATTTGGCTTCTGGGTTTTTTTAACCTTATGGGTACTTAAAGAAAAAAAAAAAAAAAGAGGAAAAGGAAAGGAATCTGAGATGTACAAAAGCACAGCTTTGTGAGTAACCGAAGTATCGTGGGGCTTGTGATTAAATCTGTATATAACATTTGAATGGAGCCGGAGAAGATACTTTATTTCCTAAGTAAATCAAAGCGCTTGGATGTGGAATAAACTGCGAGTGTGTATTTATACGCTGCTCTCAGCTGCTTCTGCGGAGAACTGCACCCACTCCAGGGCATACCAGCAGCAGCCCGGGTGCAAGAAGGGTTTCTTTAGCGCACAGAGTAGATGTCTGAGTTTAAATTTCAGCTATTAAAAGCCTGATAGCACTGCCGGACACAGACAAAATAAGATAAAAGTATGGCCCTGCTGTGACCCGCCCGCTCCTCTGCCTGTCCCCAGGCCAGGAGGGAAGGGATGAACTTTTCGGGGAAAGCGGAGGCTGCAGAGGGACAGGGATGGCTGTTTGTCCCCCACCACGGGCAGTGGTGGCATTGACCCCTCCTGGGCAGGTTTGTGCTGGCAGGGAGAGGGGCCAGGGGGATGTGAAGGCACATGGGGGCTGCTACAGGCCAGGCTGAGCCAAGGTGTGAAGCCATTGCTTTTAACACTGATTTCACCAAAAATAGGTGTAAAGTAAATTACTGCTAAAAGGCAGAACTCTTAGTGACACAATGCAACATTGCCTCAGGGCAGATAGTTCTCTTTTCTTTGATTTTGGTTTTAGGTTAGGAATTTTTTTTTTTTTTTTATGATTGACCTAATATTGGTTCTAAAGCTGTTTACTTAGCTGCTTCTTGCAAGTTTTATGAGTGACACCGCAGCTTTTCTTTATGTTTTTTGATTTACGGAAAGCTGGCAAATGTCCTGCTGCCTCGACGATGGCCGTCGCTTCAACGGTTGGTAAATGTGGAGGGCCTGAACCCACGAGGGCCACTTCTTGCCTCTGACAGCCTCTGCTGCAGGCTGGTCATAGCTAGTGCAGCGGGTGCGACTTCTTTATTTCTGCATTCGTATTTTTTAAAATATGTCTCAGTTGTCACTTAGTCAATACTAGGATGTGGCGATGGAGAGGTGGTCTTGCCAGGACTATGGAAAAGACACGTGTGGGCAATGCCAAAGCAACACCCGTTTAGAGAAGTCTAACAGACTAGTACAGATAATAGCTGGTGCAAGTTACTTATTCAAGTTGCTTTATTTGATTATTTACATCTCCTTGATCTTGCCTGCCTGGAATTGAGATGCTGCCTTTTCCTTTTAGCCCCGATTAAGGCTTACATACAAGAAAAGCCCAAACTTCCAGTTTTGATAAAGGTTCTATGCCAAGGCATGTCCCATTTTCAGGATGAAATTCATGTTGAAGGTACGAGAGTGCAAAAATAGCAGCACAGTCAAGATTATTTATCTCGGAGGTAGGAAATTTCACCTCTATGCTGCTTCGTCTGAACCTGGCAGATCACAGGGAGAGATTGAAGTCCCTGCCACTAGATGAACGACCTGATCATTTAGCAACAGGCAATCCTGGGGTATGCTCTCTTTTTGTATAAAATATGACAAACCTTGCTTTTATTTGCAGTGACAACATGGCTGGAATCCCAAATCAGTCTTTGATTGGTAAAGTTTGTTCAGCTGTACTCTCAGTTTTCTTTTGTGTTATCTAGGAAGACTACTTTCTTTTTATCCAGTCACCCAGAGTTTCAAGGTGTATTTACGTTGAGTTAAATGAGCTGGCTCAGGTTGTGTAGACTTTAATTTGTCTTATCTATGTTACGTATCTTTGCAGAACTGAAACAATCTCTGCAAAGCTGCCGTTACTGATTTCATGCTTGTCATGAACGCTCTTCTCTGAACCAAAGTACAACCCAGCCAGGACAACTTTAGTTGATGCTCCTCAAACAGCTGCAAGACCTGGCAGACAGCAGTGAATGCTTTTTTCCATTTCAAGACAATGCTTTAGTTTTTTCCAGAACTTTGGGGAAAAAAAAAAAAAAAGGTTAGAAAACAACATCTTGCACGGAAACAAGATGCTCACTTATTTTCTGACAGAGTGGAGAAGCCTTTGGGGGATCTTGAAAGCATCTACAGCCAGAAGGCATGTGTGAGGTGCAGCAGGGCGACAGTCGTGCAGCAGGAGGAGAGGCTTGTAGCTTCTCCACATGACAGAGTCTGGCAGTCTAAGTCAGTAATTATTATGTTTAAGAAACTGTTGTAGCAAGTAGGAAGGGAAGCATTAAACCTCGAAGATTAGAGTATCTGTGATTTCTGAAAAAATATTTAAATGAGAATTTTCACAAGAATTTCTGCTCTTCCCCCTGCAGTGATAACCAGGAACATGCCTGCAGTTGCGTGTTGGAGGATTGTGGCAGGACTTGAGAAGCGAGCATCCTTCCTGTGTGTCCTTCCACCCATCTCCTTCTGTGGAAAGAGCTACAATTCGGTCTCATGTTGTCTGATATTCCCTCTCTTCGCTGATTTATTAGCTTTTCTTTTCCCTCTCTCTGTCTGACAACACCACATGGGCAGGGATCAGGGATAAACATGCCAACTGCTGAGATCCTGCGGTGCGTGAACAGATGGACACGGCGCTGAGCTGTCCGGCAAGGCCCGTGCCTGAGCTGCACTGATCCTGCTCCCCGCAAACCCCTGTAACCAGGCAGGTCCTGGTGAACAGTATTTGTGTTAAATTAATACAGCAGAAGCACATACGTGACCTTGATCAGGTCCCCGTTGCTGTAGGGTGTATAAATTTACAGGAGTTTCATTCTCGCCCGTAACACGGTGTGGAACTTATTTCCTCTGTAACACCTTGCTGGGACTGGGAAAGCATCAGCTGCACATCTGGGTATTGTGAATGCACTGCCTTTCTAACGGTCCAAACCTAACATAGAAAATTATCTTTCATCTTATAAACCACCCGTTAGCGCCCTCACCTAATTAGGAACTTTTTTTAAGCCTTTCTTGCTAATAGTTTTTTTTCCCCTCAGTTTACAGAAAATCTGTAACAGCTTCTAGGTTTTATTTCCAGATTTTAGACGTACCACAGCCAGGTGTAAGGCTCTGCATCTGTACTAAGATACCACTTATTACTGATAAAAATCAAAGTTCATGGATACGTTTACAAATAATAGCACAGATACTCATTATCTTCATATCTCTGTCATTCCAGTCACCATTAATTGGCTAAAATATTAAAGGTAGGATGTCTTCACCTATGACCATTTCATTTACAGTTCTGAATGACAGGAAAGATGAGAGCATTGACAGGGCTGACAGTGAATTTGAGGAGAGTGTCTTAAGAGGAAAGACCAAGAGTCCAATTTTGGTCACTTTAAATTAGAATTTGAGTTGAGACCTTCAGGAATAGGTGTCAACAGAGAGACTTTAAAAGCAAAGCTGAACGAAAGGAGACAAATGGGGAATGGAGAGGTAAATGTGAGAGTCATTTGTATAGAAATGGACATTAAATTGTCGATGTGGATAAGCTGCTCAGCCAGCAACCTCGCCAGGAGGAGGAGGTCTGTGGGAGGACGTTCTGCAGAAGATGAAGAGGGCGAAGGAGGAAAGTGGTAACTGAAGGGGAAGACTGAGAGAAGCAGAAATTTCCAGAAGAGCTCATGAGTCCTGGGATTTAGTCAAAGGATGAGTGGAGGCTGCTGAAATAAGATTGAAACAAAGATGAAAATTGCTGTCAGAATTGGAGAACTGTCCTTCATTTCTCTGAGAACGGAGGCCTTCTCGCTGGGGTACAGCAGGGTTGTCCTGTTTTGAGCCTTTCTGGGCTACAGTCGGGATTAACTAACAGGAAAATGTAATGTGCAATTTTATCATTTGGGAACAAAAGCTTCAAACTCTTGTTCTGGGTTAGCTCATGTTCAGAGATCCCTTCCAAGCCCAATTATTGTACGATTCTTACAGATACCACCACTGTAAGTATACGCTAAGGCTCTTTGAAATACTCAACAGCTTCTGAGCCATGCTCACATAGATGTGGGTGGGTTTGTTTTGTTTATTTTTAAAGGAAAACTATTTTTCAGTGTAGGAAAAGGTTATATCTGTATTATATCATACCAAAGAAGCTTCAAGACAATCATTTTAATGTACTGTCAAAATAAAACCTGTGTTGCCCATCACAGCACAAAGGTGAGGGGTGAGGAATTATTATTGTCCTAATTGTCCAAGTAGGGAAATGGGATGAAGTAAGTGAGAAGCTCAAGGTCACATTGGAAGTCTGTGACAGAGCTGGAAACAGAATCCAGGCTCTTTACACCAATCAATATGTTAAGAACATCAATGGCCATCTCGCTCACATCTTTTTCCCTTCCGCATTACCTCGGTGAGGACCTTGTTATTTCGTTAAAACACCTGAGAGATTAATCAGTGCTGCTCAAAACATAGCAGCACCATTTTGCAGTTGTGCTTTAATGCTCTCTAAAATTTAAGGTGATGAGGGTGCTGGTGGCGTTCAGAAGATGCTCCACGAGGAGGTAAGCTGCTCTTGGATTGTATCGCATGCTTTCTCACCTTTACACTCTCTTCCCTGGCCCTAGGAAAGTCAGCGGAGAGCAGGTGATGTAATTCTGGTAGTTGCCTTTTAGTTTTGCAGAAAAACTCCTAAACCCGAATCGTTACAGGACCACAGCTCACGGTGGAGGTGCTGTCAGCGCGAACAAACAGCAGCAGAAATGACAATAAATGATTTTAAAGGATCTGTTTTGCTCCACTTCCAATTTAGCAGGAGAGAAAACCAAAGGAGTCGACAGACTTGCTGCTGAGCAAAAGTTATTGGTAAGTAGTTGAATTCAGTGCTCATTTCTTTTTGCAATGCGTTTTACATCGAGTCTCATTTTTGACTTTCTGAGTCAGAAGAGTCTCATTGTCTTGCTGGCGCTGAGTGAAAACTCTGCAGTTACACACTAGCAACGTTAGAGTGGGGCTCCTCATGCGTTATCACATTATTTTTGCTATCAGCTCAAGGAAATGGACACTTGATTCATCTTTTCGCATATATTGATTCAATCCTCCTTTTAATTTAGCACTGGAGAAGGCTATTAGCCTCCATTCACATTTACAATAAGATAATATAACCTGATAGCTGTTCTCCCAATCCATTATGGAAGAAGGATAAAATAGTTTTGTTTCTATATGGAAGGATCTATTGACTTATTCTCCTCAGCCTCATTTATAGCAGTTGCTCTCCTTAGTACTCTGTGTCTTAATAGCGTTTCACCTAGGTGGAGTATTGATGAAAGCTCCCTCTGAAGAGCGAGATAAAGGCCTGGGTAATGCCTTTGACTCTAAAAGGAATCCAGCTTTTCCCCTTGAACTTTTATTAACTGTATTCAGGATTGTGCAAAATAAATACCATCTCCGTCATCACCATTGAGAATTGTAAAAGAGTGATCAGAGTCCAAACCTGAGTGAGTCTTCCCCCTAGCAGCATCCCTCGCTCCATCAGCATCGCCCGAGGCCGCTCCAGACCAGCCTTCGGCCACGTCACCCACACCCGAGCTCCAGCACAGCTCACGCCCTGCCCAGCAGATACTCGAGCAGACCATCCAGGCTGACTTGTGGGCTTGAGGACCCCCCATTTATTTCATGTGTCACTGTAATCCTGTCTCGTCCCAAAACACAGCCGTCACCTTAGGCAGCTCCATGCCCCGGCTCTGCTCCTGGCCTCAGTACTCACAGATTAGTCACACCAAGGTGTTTAAAGAAGTTCCTAGGCACCTACTCAAGAACCCTTTTCTTTCACTCAGAAACCAGTGATTTTCTTTCAGTTCTTAGTTTGGGACAGTCTTTTGAAGAATAGACACTATCCCCTGCAGCTATAACGGCAAGCCCTGATGGGGTAGAGAGGTGGTTTCACTGCTGTTTCCAAACAGGAGGGAGAAAGAGAGGGGAAAATCTGAGAGGTTTTGCTAAAAATGGTGTGAAACCCAAATGTATTCTGCCACGCTACAGGCAGGAGTGTTGGTTTCCCCTCCGTTTCAGCTTGCGTGGAAGCCTTGCGGGGTGGTCAGGAGGAACTATTCTGTGAGAGAAAAGCCAGCGCATGGGGGTGGGTGCATTCCACTTCTGCAGCTTCACCCATTCCTGCATCTGATGGGGAGCAAGAACATGCTGCCGGGTCTTTGTCGGCCCTTTTATCCTCAATTATCAAAAAGAGACGACAGCCAGTAACAAACATTACATCCATCTATACCCTCCTATGCCTACACATAAACCAATAATTAATTTGCAGAGTGGAAGACGAGATATACACAGTAGAGAATTATTTCTTTAAAAAAATATTGTCCCAGACCTGCCTTTACTTGTAATATTGACAGTGATCCATTTCCTCTTTATTTCTGTTTACATGTCTCATACAGCATAAAATATATCAAAGATTAGTAAGATTTTTTTTTTTTAATGTTGCTAGGAAAAAAAGTTTTGTTTTGTGTAATAGTACACTTTTTCTTTTTTTAAAAAATAATACAATGAAAAAGTCATGATTCTAATTGTTCTTGCCATGGAAAAGGTATGACTGAATTAAATTAATACATAGGAGACTTGTTTCGTTCTGCAGTAACTACTACTGTTCTTTGAAAGGCCGTTCTTTTTTTGAGTTCCTTATCTGAAAAGGTTTACCATGTCTTCATGCAAGTAGTTGTCATGCTTTAGAAAAATCACAAGCAGCAAAAAGTCAGAATTGTCAGTTCAGAAGACACTGCTTGTTCCACTGGGTAAAACTGAGAAAGCAACGCTGGCAAACGATCTTTAGGAAAAAAACAAAACAAAACACAACGATGGAAACAGCAGCGGAATGAAGATAAAAAGGGTTGCAGGCTTTATTCTCATTGAAGGTTGGCAACGGCAAATCTGTTGGAGTAGAAGAAGAATATCTGATAGGTCATCTGTTGTGTAATGAAGAATAGAAGACAGAAGACAAGCTAGGAGAAGCAAGGTGATTCCAAACCTCAGAGGAATGTGAGATCTTATGAGAGAAACATGAAAGCAATACCTTTATAAACTGACCAAATTTAATTTACTATCAACGAGCCTTGTAAGACTGCAAGCTGACAAAATACATTTATAATGTTATGGGTAAGGCTGAAGTCATACATTTTTCTCCTGTGGAATCATTTTAGTATGTATTCGTTTCTTTTTTTTTTTTTTTGTGCAGGTTTTCTGATTAAAAATTACCGCTAAGATGTCAAATATTTCCTTGTCCTCTGCTATCTGGGTTTAGTTACCCAATAACTTATTCTGCCCATCCATCTTCTTTAGTCACAATAAAACGTGTTTTCAAAGGACGAACAAAAGCAGATAAATACGCTGTCATTTAATATGCATGGTTTTTTTCTGCAAAATGTCCATATTGTTCTGCTCTCTACATTCCTTGAGAGACACTGGAGCTGTCAGTATGTTTTGTTGCAATGTTTTAAACGCTTGGCCTCACGATCAGTGGGCATCATGGCAAACGCATTTGTGATTTCAAGTAGGAAGGCAGGAAACGCTCTGCTTGAGGTTGTGGTCGCTTTTCTTTTAATTTGTGACGCTTTGAGAGATGGAAAAATGGGTTTCTTGACGTCGGGAAGAGGTTTGAGTGGGACGGGATGAAAGCAGATTGGCATTGCATTAGGGGAGTGCTTTGGGTACCACCACCCCCAGGCTCTCCCTCGCTGTGTGGGGAAAGGGAAAAAGTGGTTTCTAAATTGATTTTCAAATTCAGTGGTGGCCACTAAGTGAGTCCTTCATATCAGTATGTTTCTGAGGTCATTTTTACAGATCCGGTAGGAATCTTCACTCTTCACAAACAGAACTGTTTGCCCCGGGAGGAGATCCTGAGTTTTGTGGTTATGAGGTTTAGTTCAAGGGAAGAAATGACTGAATCCCAACAGCTTCTGAGCTTGGTAGACATGGGATTTGTCAACAGGACTTCCCGCAGTCTTCCACACCCTGAAAAGGAGCTGGGGTTGGAGTGCTCTGTGCTTCTGTGCATCTCAGCCTTTCTCCGCGGGCAAAACAGGTGAGGAAAGCAGAGGAGAGGGGAAATCTTCCTGCTGAGACCACAACAGGCTTTGGAGAGCTGTGTCTTGTTTTAACCCTGACTTAAAGGGGCAGATCTTCAGTAGGAGAAGTCCCTTCTCCTGCATCGTGGAAAGAAAGGCTAGAAAACGTAGGGTTCGTTTTGTAGAGGGGGTAGGTTGGAGATTCACCACGGCGCTGCTGGAGGGCCGCTCTCCTTTAGCACCGCAGGGTGAGCCAGCTTCAGAGACTCGGCTCCAAGTTGGGAGACGCTGAGCGAACTGCAGATGGACTTCTGTGAGGTGGAAGGTGGGAACGTGTCAGTGTTGTGATGCCATAGTGGCATTGTAAATTGAAAAGTGAGTTAAAAACGAGAACTCTGTTACTGTTCTTTCCTGGAATCCTTTCTCAACCCATAATGAGAAGAAGCAATGTGCATGGACACATTAATTTTATTTCATCTTGGTTTAGAAATCTAATAGAGAAACAGCTAAATTAGGCTAAACCACTTGATTCTGCTACGCGTTTTTAAATGCCTTAAAATAAGAAGATTATGTTAGTCCCCTCCCAATAAATCAGGATTAAACATGCATTTTTCAGGTTTTTGTGCCAGCAAAATCCCCAATTTGCTGAGCTCAAATTCTCTAATCTCAAGCCATAGGCCAGAAGTAGCGATGCACTTCAGAAATGGCAACGGCCACGTTATGTGTGTGGAAGAATTGGGACTTGTCTTCTAAGCTCTCAGTGCACTGTTCCTCCTGCTGTGGGAACAACAATTTTCTTATCTCTGTAACCATTGTGCTTTCTCGGTGTGGTCCGTAACGTCTCGCTTCTCAGGTACTTGTGTTAGAATCAGAGAATTTCACCTGCAGCATAGCATGCATCCATTAAAATCTGTGCCAACGTGCTCGTATTATTTTTAAGAGAATGCAAGTTTTCCTTCATAAAATTCCAGTGGGCAATGAATTAAAAATGACAACTCTATATACAGTGAAAACAAGAAAATAAAATATACAAAACATTGCTAATGATCAGTTCTTGAAAAATTTACCAGACACATGCTACCCAGGGAGCTAAACTCATTAGCAGAGCCTGATACGAAAGCTGAGATACTCCAGGATGAGGCTCAGACACAACACATTCAAATGAAATCTCTTTAACAAAATTGTTTTGTTTCCTTCACAGAAATATTTGGCAATAGCATGTCTTCCTTTACAAAAAAAAAAAAAAAAGAAGAAAATAAAGAATCTGGGAGGTTACAGCATCTCATTAATCAGCCATCCTGATGTTTACGTGCTCTGGAGCTCTTCCCTCCATGGGGAAGGCAGAGGAATTCCTAATGATGGGCTGGAGATGTTCCCTGGTTTATCAGGTGGGTCCTGGTGTCAATCTGCCCAGCCCCTCGTCCCCGGGGTGATCCTGCCCATCACCTCCTCTCCCGCTAGAGCCGGGGGGAGTTACAGACCTGCAGAGTGACACAGGCCATCTATACAGTGCCAGGCGCACTGTCAGCACTCAATAAATTGTAATAATTAATAGTATCTGGATGACCTCACTCGATGGCTGCGTGACATTGGATATATTGGATGACAGTATACGCTGATCCATTAACTTAACGGAGCCGCGTACCTACTCTGTGTGGCACTCGAATGCTGACACCTTCTAGAAACAGACAATTGTTTCACACCTCATTTGCAAACTAAAGGAGATATGAAATGAATTAAACTTCCTGCAAACACTCAGGAGGTTTACGAAGAGTCCTATCTCTAAGTCTACTGTACTATTTGCATAAAAGAATTCAGTATCAATGTAATTATTAATGATAATTCTAAAGTAGTTGTGCTGCTTCAGGATTTTTCAGATTAAGAATGTAATGAATTAGTAATAAAATCCTAACACAAATTTATTCCTAAATACATTTTCCTTCCTGGTTGTGAATCTCCTTGTATTTATTATAAAAGATGTACTTGTTGAAATAGCTTTTCTCCGGCGGCGCGGTTTAAAGATGCATGTCTCCGACAAAGTCAAATTTCTATTAGCAAACCACTTTAGAAAAAGTCTGCCTTTTCTTTAAGAAGAAAGAGGATTTGATTGATGTGTCCTTGCATGCCATAACGATAAATGTCTTATAAATATCTGCCTCATCCACAGCCTTAGCCTACGTGCGGCGCGAGCGGCGCAGAGAAGGGAGAAGCCTTTGAGATCTTAAGCTGCTCCTCTTCCTCATGAAGCCCATTAGCCTGCAGCAAGACCCAGCCTAAAAACCATGCCTAAGTGAGAAAGTCAGACCTGTTTGCTCTTGGCCACACCTCTTTGTTGGCTGCCTTGGTTGGCTCCCAGTGCCAACCCTCCACCTTCGGAACCACCTGCACTTACCCCTCTCATCGTTAACACAAACCTTTTTTTTTTTTTGCCTGTTGTTGAGCCTGTGTCACACCACAGATCTGTGCCTCCGTGGGTCTTTCCTGCAGACCGGTGAGTCATTAGGAGAGATGAGTCCCAGATGCTGAAGAACCATGGCAGCACTCTGTGGATTACAACTGGATCAAACAAAAGCCAAAGTTTTAATGTTTATTGGGCACCACAAGGTGAGAAAGTTCATTTAGCTATGTAGAGGTGGTGACACCCTTTAATATAATTTTTTGTTGTTGTTTCGAGGCCTATCTCTTGAAAATATTTTCTCTTGAAAGAATTGTTTACCAGTGAAAGTTGAAGCCTGGCTGCAAAGTGAGAAAATCTTCCGTTTTCTCATCGTCTCTCCTTTCTCTCCAAGAGGCAGCACCTGTGCCCAGGACACCATTACAAATGCTGGTACCAATTTAGCACTTGCTGAGTAGTCAGTTTTGGTGAAACATGTGATTTTCCTAGGAAACTATAGGGTTTTGTCATCAGCTCTAGAGCAGATTTAAATTAGCGACACAAAATTGTAATAATTTTTCATCTGTTTCGATGTTCTGTAAAATTAGAAAAAAGCAAAATTTAGTTGATTTGGTTGGGGCAGTAAAATCTAGATGTGGTTTTCATTCAAAACAGAGGTCCGCTTCCTCATTTAATATCCTGATGGGAACATACCTTCTTGATTTGATGGTGAGATCTGGCTCCGAGCCCTGATTTCCCATCTTTGCAGTAGATGTGGTCACACCATAGCCACCGGTCCTCAGTAGGAACTCACCTCCAAGCCCAGTCCTTCCAGGGACGCCACCGATGGAGCTGAAATTTTCCTTAATCTAAAGAAAAATCACTGTGCATTATATATCCAGTTTTGGCACCCTACCTCGTGCTAACTCTCGGTGACAAAGTAAAAGGTGAAGCCCGTGCCCCCATCGCAGTCATCCACCAAGTGACAATAACCCACGCTGGAAGTGCCTCGAACTCCGCCACGGATGAATACATTCTCATCTTCCTGCTGCGGCAAGGCTCCCGCTTAAATGGGCGAAACACAGCTAAAATATTGATTACTCGGCATGATAAAAATCCCAAAGGAAAAAGTACTTTTGTCCCGGAACACTCCCAGAGAAATTTTGCACTGACGGGATTGTTTAATGATATTACCATGAAAAAGAATTGATGTTTGCTGAAAATGAAGATATGCTCTTATTCCATTCTCAACTTTGGCCTCCAGAGAACTAATTTACCAAGACATACTTTTTCTTGTATTTAAGACCACTGGAGCACACACTTTACATTAGACATCCTGATCTGTGTTAATGATGGCTCTGGTGAAATTTTCATATATGAATGTATTTTTCCTAGTGATCCAATTTTCTGTTCAGATTATATTAGCATATTTAATGTGTCTAATAGTGGGTTCCTGTTTGTTTCAAGCTACCGCTGGAGCTCTGGAAAAGTGGACTTGCTTTTTCTCTTGAGTTAGAAGTGAGAGCTACTGGATGTTGTATGTCCCGAGCACAGGCACAAGAGATTGCTCCAGCATAGCGCTGTGTTTTAGTCTTATAACTGGAAGGTTAATTGTCTTTAAAACTGTTTGCACGTGGGCAGTGCTGCAAGTCCATGTGCTTATTTTACTTTCCTTTCAAGCTGAAGTGTGTGGAGAATCAAAACGTCCAAATTGTTTGTTTTTGGGTTCAAGGCTGTAAATAAATGGCTTGTTGCTACTAGTAGGAAAGACTTGAGAGTTCACTTAAGGTGTGGGATTGTTTTCGATCTGGAAAAAAAAAAAGTTATATTATTTGTTCTAAGAATAAGTTTTATAAGTTCCCCCAATTTTGCTTCATTACAATGCGGAAAATACTAAGGTAATCTTGAAATAATAAAACTGAAAAAAAATTGGGCAAATTAATGTTTGATTAACCTTTTAGTTAAAAGCTGTGTCAAGCAGCAACACTGCAGGTCTGAGTTTTGAGTAAGGGCTGCACCACCACGTTAGTGTGAGGGCTGTGGTGAACGGCTGTCACAGCTCTGACCTGCCCAAGGGAGTGAGGAGGAAGAGAAGTAACAGCCGATATTTCCTCCTGGGATCTCTCGCAAGAGGCCTGGCTCTCCTTCCCACTGCGCTGCCACCTTGGTGGACATCATGGAGGAGAGTGCTCTTGCCCCAAAACAGGAGGAGAAATATATTTTCCTGTATTATCATGAGGAAGAGGCAGGGGATGTCTTGCCTTTCTGAGACTCAGGCTCTGGGACAGCTGCTCCTAACTGGGGGTCCTTTGCTAAGTCGTTAAAGTTGAGGTCTGTCAGAAACAGTGAAGGAGGAAGTTATTCTTTGTAAATTTGTATTTTAGCATTTATTTTCTCAACTAGCGACTCTAAAACTCTGACTAAAAAGTGCTGCAAGTTTAGTATTTTAAAAGACACTCTTTTTTTTTTTTTTTTTTTTTTTTTTTTGCCTACCCTGGCTGCCTGCTGTATAGAGGAGTTTTGGTTCAGCACTGCTTCCTGAGTTTTCGTGGTCATCTCAAACCACTGGATCCAGCAGTGCCAGCGAAGCTTCAGCAGGGGCACGGGTAGAGCTGATTTAGGAACCGATGCTGGAATGTGCTGAGCGCTCCTCATGTTCCTGAACAGGCTTTTCTCTGTTCTCTTTCATGTGTCCGGTACCTCCTTGAATCAGACATCGTGTGGCTCGTCCACACTTGCTCTGTTTTGGAATTGAATCATGAGCCTGCAAATATTAAATCACCGTGTTCTGGAAGAACAATGTGAAATGCTGGACCCTTGTCTCCACCTTGATTGTTTGCAGATGTTGGGGTTGCCCTGAAGAAACAGTCAGTGTCATGACTCATCCTAAAAAGTGTTCAACATCTGTGCAAGCGCTTTAAAATGTGATATATATCAGGTAATTAGCACCACATGCCTCCCCCTTCCCATTCATATTTATTTATTTTCACTTGCTAAGACCGGGTAGTAATCAAGCTATTTAAAAATTTTCTGGTTTTCAGCCCGTATAGTGCATTCTTCTGCCGGTTGCAAGACTTCCGTGTTTATCAGTGTGTTATTTCACCTTTTGTTCCAAGCAGTTGTTCCACTCACAAAATAGCTCCATTATCCGTGCATTTGCCTGTTTGCTGTAATGAAGACAACTGGGTTCATAATAGTCTATTAAATGGTCTATTAAATAATGTAGTTGCTGGAGGGACCCTGGTAATACTGTATGGAGTGGCAGGGTAATAATTCTGCAATTCCGATGTTGCATGGATTTCCTTTCTATTACAGCTGTTTGAAATGTTTTCTTGAGAGTTTTCATAAATCTTTCTACTTCTCAGCTGGCCTGCAGCCAGGGTGGATCCACTTGTTCTACTAGAACCTGAGATATTTAGCAGACGGGCGAGTTCTTTACTGTTGGAACTGTTAGTCCTTCGGTCGGGTTTAGGGACTTCTGCCATGCAAGATACAGAAAATACTCTGGCTGGACTGGCCACCTGGGCCAAGCTAAATGGTTTTGATTATAGGAGAGATAAGTCTGGATTAACTTCAGCGAGCAGAGGTGCGTGTGTACGTTTCTGGGTGTGATAGCAGGGCTGGGCTAATGGTCTACTCACCTTGATCTGTGAACGCCTACGAACAGCTATTCTCTGTGTTGTAGTTTCAACCAAAATTGGCTCTCTATGTATCAGGTGCCTTAAGAGCCCTCTGAGAGGCCATCTCAGCACTTCTGAGGTTTTCTCTGCAAACACAGAAGTGATGCTCTCTTTTCTAAGATTTTAATTGATGCAGAGGCTGCACAAGCGACTTGCCCAGGACACCAGAGAAACCTACGTTGAAGCAGAACCTGAAAAAAAATATGTTTCTCGACTCAGTCTAATACTTGAAGATCAAGAATTAGTTTCCCTCCAGGAATTTAATCCTAAAGGTATGTGAATGGTTCTGCTGAGGTTACGGTTTAAGCATTTTTCTGAACTGGGGATTAATTCACTACCTTGCCATTTGCAGTGGTACTTACTGTTAGACATCGCTGCACTTACTTGATTTAAAATGTACTCTGCTAAGTTGTTTTTTTTTTTAAAGTTTTTTTTCTTTTTTTTTTTCTCCACAAAGAGAATAGTTTTCTTTTTTTTTTTTTTTCATCTGTTCTTCATTTTTTTCTCTTCTACCACAGAAATATTACACTTCCATTCTGACTTATGCATCATCACCCCAAACCTTCACCATGATATAGTACCATAGGAAGTCCGCGCCACGGAACATTTTTTGGGGACAAGTGCTGATTCTTCGTTAGAAGATGGACTTTTACTCTGACATGATCGATAGGGAACAGTGTTTAATCCCAACACTCCTTCTCTTTCCTGTTCCATTGAAGTACAAGGAATCATTGTGCATTAAAACCACTTCAAATGAAATGACAGCAACCGTGAAGGCAACTTTGAGTACAGTGTTTCTGTTGGTAAGAGTTTTTATTGGCGTGACTGTGTTTTGTATCACTAACACTTAGCCAGTTATTTTGTTCTCTGCCCTTTGAACTGAGCAGGAGAGACCCTTTCTGCTTTGGTCGTATTTTGATTCATCTAAAGCTCAGTTGGATGCTGTCTTTCTGCCGGACAGTCTTTCTGGACTCAGAGCTGCTCAGAAGCCCACTGCAATCCCAGGGTAATAACTTGCTTCCATCCCAATTTTGCCTTGCTGGGAGTGACTGCATGGGGAAGGGGAACGCCAGGGGTGTTTGAGTGATACCTGTCCCCTGGTTGGATGGTTTGATAACGTTGTTCCCTTTTGCCATCAGGTTTTATTCTGAACTCTTATATTCAAGAGAGAAGTTGCTTCCAGAACAGACATATTTCTTTTCTAGGTGAACTGCCTGTCCACGTTTGTACTCAGAGCTCTTGTTTCTGTGGTATTCCTTACCTAGAGCCTGTGGTGGTGTTGTGCTACTGGAAAAGATGAGATGCTGGGGATGACCATCTTCCTTTTTTTTTTTTTTTTTTTTTTTTTTTTGCTTGTTATCTAAAAATCGGTGTGTGCCTTTTAAAATTATTACATTGATTTCTTCCTCTCTCACTTGCTCTGAGAAATTATTGGATGTTCCTCTGTCATTTTGGTTTTGTTTACTTTTTGCAGTGCTGTTTCAATGCTTAATTAATTTTAGTACTTTTGCTGTGGCACCTCAGTATGTTCCATTCATTCTGCAGGATCCATTTTTTTTAGTACGTTCGAAACTTCCTAGTGGATTAAAATTCAAACTGCTGCTGACTCTAAGGATCAGAGACCTTCAGAAGCATTGCAGTTCTGTCCTGTCCTGGGAGAGTATTAAATTTCTAATGGAGATGTATTTTGAGAGCACAAAAGCGTCAATTTTGGAGGAGTGTCTTCAGAATTTGAGGTCAGTATTTTTTTGCTAACTGCGACCAGCACAGACCTCTCCTCTTTAGTGATGTGTTTCACGCTGAGGATTGGTTGAAGCTGTAACATCGTACTTCTGATCGCAACTTTACAGTTACATATTTTGGGTACTGTGCTTGCAAAAATCTGGGGTATTCAGAGAATGAGGTTGTGTGTTAGGAGCCAGGAAAATACTTTGTTCTGTGGTTATTATATGACGGGACTTAATGCTGAAAAAAATGTGTCGGATTTACTTAGATTGGTTACCTGCAATTTGTCCACAGTATTGTTTCAGTTGGAAATCATATTTCCCCGTGTTATCAACCCCCTATAAACATCCTATGGATTTGGCTGCAGCTGCTCTGGTTAATTCCTGAGGCTCATGGATATCTGCAAATGAATCATTCGGCGTGATTAGGTGCAGCTGGCGCAACTGTCAGAAAGGGTGGCTTTGGAAAGATAATTCAAGATGGTTTTGATAAATTCAAAGTTTGAGAGTTTTTATTTTCTTTCCATTAAAAAAACTGTGAAATAGAAGACCGTTCGTATGTTGTAGGAGGAATTTCTTTACCGTGTTGAGAGATGACGAATGGAAAAAAGGGAATCTTGTGTTTCAGTGGTACCCTGCGTGTTGTGCGTGTTAACGTCCTGCTTGATCTTCAACAAATCTCTGAATGTAGAGATGAGACGGCAGTCAGATTACAACCCTTATCATGCCCCGTATTGGTGGTTGCTTTCCGTACTTCTGCATGTGTGTGGCTGCGTGTCCCAGGCTCGTTTGTGCGTTTTCACCAGTCATTTTTCCTGCCAGTTCGGAGACAGAGCTGTTTGACTTCCAGATTTGCTCTTTTGTGGCACGTTGTATTTCTGGTCACTGCTGGTGTTTTGAGCTGGTGGTCTGCTGTTGGCAACCTTCGGCGTGGTGTTTGGGGATGTGGAGTGGGCGTTCAGAGAACTTCTCTGGTGAGGTGGCTGTAGTGTGCCCCTCCCTGACTGCAGCAGAAGCTCCTGTTAGTCGCTGTCAGGTTTTCTCCACCAGCCACTCTCAGGGACAAAGGCAGCGGACAAGCTGAACATAACAGATGTTCTTTTTCCTTTTGCTGACATTCAGAATCTGCCTTTTCTGATGTAACAGATAATTTTTGTGTCAGCTGAAGAGACGAGATCCTTATTTCCCTGAACAACTCAAATGGATATGAAAGCAATATTTTTCTTTGTCTGATTTATGGGTATGTGTTGCCATTGCCAGTAGATTATCTGGATTTTTACTTGACGTTGCAGAGACTTGTTACAGATGTATGTTTCTTTCTCTTATCTTCCTACAGAAGATTTGTATGTTCTGGCAGATGCAACCAGCTTTCTTTTTGGGTAGGGGAGAGAACAGCAAGGGGTTATGCTACTGTTTGCGTGAGCCACCAGAACTGTATCAGCTTTCCCTGGGCTTGCTGCTTGTTTAGAATTTACTTTTCTCCTCCAGTCCCTGGGAGGGAACTTTTATTGCCATTGCAGATCATGACACTGGATCACTCACTCCCTTCCCACTTCGCCTTGCTTGCATTGCCAACGTTTAGTGAAGCTCTACGTACATCTGAAAGCTTTGTCAGCTCATTTTTAGGTTATGTTTGGCATCAAACACTGGCTAAGAGACACCCTGTAGTTTGTTTTTATTCTTCTCTTTGTGCCAGCCTTTCGTGCCAGTGGGTTTTTGGCTGCCCCCAAAGTCAGAACAGGGGTATTCGCCAAGGGAGCAGACACTTGCCAGGGCACAGCTCTCCCCCATCCCCACCCCACAGTCAGGTTCCTGCACCTCTTTCCACTTCTGTGAATTTCAAAAGCAGTGAAATACAGTAGATTTACATCCTAGAGTTGCTCTTTATGTAACCCCGGGTGACAGGAGCCAGGGGTTCACTCGACACCCGTGCCAGCAGGATCTGACCGTTTGTGGTAAACCCCCACGTGTGGGGTGACCCTGTGCAAAGCCACGGGCTGCCCTGTGGGCACCCGACCCCCCCCCCTTGCGAGGGGCTCGGGAGACTTGAGGGAAACCCCAGTGATGGGCTTTGCCACTTTCTCTGAGCTGTGGGCACAAGGATTGTCATTGATTCGGCAAAGATTCAGGCAAGATCTCACCCTGGGGGTGCCTTGTCGGCGAGGGGCGACCCCACGGTTATGCGGGTGGGCAAATGGATAAATTGAGGGGGATCTCTCCCTGGTGCAGGAGGGGATGTCCCCGCTGGCAGGGGTAGGGCAGCAGGGGTCGGAGGCCATGCTGGGAGGGGTGGTGGTCCTTGGCAGCTGGGGTGTGCAGCTTTCCGAGCCATCCACCCGATGGCAGCACGGCCGCGGATGTTGCGCCGCAGGGCCCTGCGCTCCCTCCCCCGCGGGTGTTCCCCAAGCCCAAAATAATTCCACTTTTGTTTTTTTTTTTTTTTTTTTCCCCC
>NW_020799105.1:24366151-24370865 GCF_003259725.1 Athene cunicularia
TTTTTTTTTTTTTTTTTTTTTTTACCCCCGTCATGCTGTCCGACACTTTTCTTTAAACCCCTTATTAAGACAGCTATTTACTAAATAACTCCCATAGTTCAGGCTCACGGGAAAATGCTGCGGCACATATAGAACAGACCTAAGGAAAATCTCAGCATGTGGTCAAAAAAAAAAAAAAAAATCTATCTTCTGAGTGGATGAAACTGGGGTATAGAGTTTATACTTGTGCTATTGCAACTAAATTAAGTCATGAAAGAGGATAATACAATGTACCATCATTTTAAAGTAATTTAATCATGAAAACTAAAAATTTGGAAGCAAACAGATATTTTACTTAATAGAAACCATCTGCACTGTACAGTAGGCAAATTGTATAAAAATGAATAAAACTGTCTCTGGAGGAAAATGACTCAGGCACCAGCTTATATAATGAAGATGTATATGTGCCTTTTAGCATTTGCATTGTCTATTAGACTAGGTAAATCGCAGCACTAGTGTAAGTGAAACAGTTACAAATTTTATTACCATCATATGACTGATGACAAAGGCAGTAATAGAAGTAATGCCTATTAGAGAGGGCTTGTTCCAGACCCTAAATAGCTCTGTGCTTTGGACTGGACTGAGCAGCTAAAGCTCTACTGGGGATGGAGGGGGGGGTCACTGGGATATTTTGGGCAGGTTGCTGCTTTTCCTGGGGAAGCCTTTTCCCTTGGGTTGGGCTTTATCCTTGTTTGATTCAGGCTCAAAGCGGGGAGAGACTCATTTAGGACTGTCCAGAGAGGATTTCCTACTGGACTTTTATTTGGCAGAGCCGGGTGGATGATCTTTAAACCGGTCCTTTACTCCCGCCGCCGCGCAGCAGAACGCGTTTGTCTGACACAGAGATGCTTCTCCTCCTCGCTGCTGGCACGTCGCTTTTCCTCTGTTGTTGAAGGACAGATTTCAGTACTTTTCAAAATATTTATTCGTTCGCGTTCAGCAGCTTTCCTAAATGATTGCAAATAATATGAATTATTCAATTTCAGGGCTGTAATAGCCTGCGTCTAGTCTGCTTTTAAAATGAAGTTTATAAGAGCCACTTTTCAGTTGCTGAGATTTAACACTCGAAATAAATGTGCCCTGCGTTAAAAGCTGTGTACTATTTCTCCCAAATCCACGACAATATCTGTTTTGAAAAGCAGGAATTTTCTGACACTTCTTTTTTTTTTTTTTTTTTTTTTACAACAAAGGATAATCCCACCCTCCTAGTGACATTTGTGCTTATACTTTCCCAGCTGGCAATTTAAAGGATGGGTATATGAGGGAAAAATCTGTGTAAGGCAAAAGCAGATTTATTTTTGTTTTAGGAAGAGCCAGGACGCAAAAGCAGAATCGGTTTTCCACTTGCATATTAAGCATATTTGGCAACGGGAACATTTCGCATTAACAAATATGTAAAGTAAAAATATGTCCCAAAAGATTAAGACTTGTGTGAATTTAAAACAAATTAGATGCAATTCTCTACCCTGATATTCTCACTTTCTGTGTTGCTTCACGTTGTTATAATACAGAGGTGCACGTGCCTAACCTGCCCTGGTAACGATGCTGAGCAGCGGGGAGCTGTGGAGCTGTTGTTTCACGCTCGGGAGCATAAGCCCTCACCAGCATTTTGGGTAAAATGCTGCTTTTTCTTTTCTTTTTTTCCTGAACGTGGCTTTGGTTTTTTTTTTGGTAAAAGTATCAACCCCCCCCCTGCACGGTTTTTGAATTCAGTTCTTTAAAAAAGAATCAAATCCTTGGGAAGTTGCTCTTTAGCAGAGCCTAACGGTTTCGAGGTAGACAGGTCAAATTTGGGGCCAGATTGTTTAATAATGGATCTATAAGGACAAGGTGTTCTCTGGGGACTTGATGCCACCCTTGTCAAGGCAATGTGAGTCATTCCGTTGACTTCAATGGACCTGGATTAAAAACTCTCTGACCAAAAAACCCCAGATATTTACCCCAGATCTGCACCGAGAAGGAATTAGGCCATCAAGTTCCGAGAAGGATCAGTCCCATGCCTTTAAATAACTTGTTAACAGTATTTTGTTAATTAACATTGGTTACTTTAACAAAAAGGAAAATATCTTTGCTTACCTATGACCATTCAAATCTGAAGAAAAAAAAAATCCTTACCTGTTGGGGTTTTTTGTTTTGTTTTGTTTAGGTTTTTTTTTGTTTTTTTTTGTGAAAATATAGCTCGCTTTGAGGAAATCTGTCGTTTCCATCTTCTACTGAAAAATGCATGGAATTTAACACCTTACAGATTTTTAATATTACAAATATAATCTTTTCCGTATTGCTAAACCACAGACACAAATAGCAGTTTATCTCTTTTATTTTTTAATTTGCCAATTAAAAATCAAGGAAAATGCGGAACGCTGAGATGCAAATAGCCCCGGAGTCCAAAAGCACAAAGGAAATGGCTTCAGAATGAAGACATTTATTTTCTTCTTGCTTCCCTGTAACATGGTTTATTTAGTTTTATGTGGTTTGTGCCAGGACAAAGTGTGGTCTATAAACAAAAAAGGGAAAAGGTTAAACCAGTAATGAAGTGCAATGATAATAAAAAATAATGATGATAAAAAATAATGATGATTAAAAAAAAAAAAGGGTGAAAAGTATTGAAAGGAGGGAGTGAGTGGGACCCTGAACTAGATTCATTAGGAAATTAAAGGTCACTGTGTTTGGTGGGGGAAGAAGAGGCTTCAGGACCATTTCTGGATTTCCTGGGCTGACTTTTGCCTTGGAACTGCGGGGATTTGTGCTCACACATCACTTGGGCATCTTGGAAGGTTTATCCCGTGCTCTGGCCGATGCTGTTCAGCCCTTGGTCAGATTTTTGCCTGCTACCAAATCCCACTGTCCCCGAGATGCTCCGTGTAATAAGAATAATGAGAAAACCAAGGAGTGGGCTTTTTTTCACAAGCGAAATATCCCCGTTTGGGGCTGGTGGTGCTTGAGTCCCTCCCCTGGGGATTTTTGGGGATGGTGAGTGCCCCGGCCGGGGTCTGGTCACCCGGGGAGTGGGGCTGTGGGGACAGCCCTGACCCTGCTGCCATCCCAGGCCCACGGAGCGGGGACACCGAGTCCCTTATCCACACGATGGCACTCTTAAGCTTTCAAATAATTTCATCTAACTCGGCGTTTAATGTGAAAGCTATATTTTTATTTTTTCTTTTTCCCCCTGCCAAAAGCAAAGGAGGAGTTGGCGGAGGAGAGGGGGGACACGCAGCGCACAGAACTTGGAGTCCCCCCTTGAAATCTGAATGTCCCGGGCTGTCCCCAGCCCACCCCCAGGCCGTGACCTTTTGGCTGCACCCCAAGTGCCACCACCGCTACGGGCTGGATCCGGCGATGATGGGGGCACCCACTGCGCCCCCCGCTTTGAAGGAAGGGAGAGGGGCTCAGTCCCTCAAGTGGCTGAAGGGCAACAGAGAGCAGCTGGAAATACTATTTTAGATGCACCAAAAAAACCTGTTAAAAAAAGCCCTTCTGCATGGCTAGAAGACTGCAAACACTGCAGCCCAAGAGCAAACTCGTGTTTGGACGTTTATTGGGGAAAAAGGTCAACATTTTTTGTTTTGTAGCTTATTCTGCGCAGCCTAAGCTGTACAAAAGTCAGGAGTGTGGGCTGTTTTCTTAAACAATTTTAGCTATTAAGTGTGTCTCAAAACAAGAATCCTTTGCCATCAGTCTGGCAACTTCTAGGAGCGCTAAATATACTCTGTATTAAAGCGTGTGTGGGAGGGGAAGAAGGTTGGGGGGTGTTGGGGGGCAGATCCTGCCCTTCTCGGGGCAGTTGCTCTGGTGGCTGCATCGCCCTGTCTGGGAGGGATGTGTGTGCCTGTCGGGAAAGTCAGCAAATCACTGCACACCAGCACAGCCGTGGGAGTAATTTCTGCTTCTTTCTCCTCTCCTGCCAGGTGGGTTTGGCTATTGTGGTCAGGGCCCTGGAAGGATTTTCTGGGTCTGCAGCCTCACGGTGCATGGTGGTTGCACAGGCAGCACCTTGCCCTGGATTTGTGTGCAGGTTGCTGACCTGATCTGTTTTTCTGGCAGGGAAAACAAAAAAAACAACAACAAGACCTTGCTCCTTTGTTCGCTTCTTCACCTGAAGGTATCATCTACCTATTGGATACGGAGTTTCAAACTTTTCCATCAGGTCTTGACCACCAGCGCTTCAGGCCACTGCTCCTGTTAGGGCAGGGTGTGCCAACCCGTTTTTCAAGGGAACAGAGTTTCCCATCACAAATGGGGGGGGAAAAAAAAAAAAAAAAAAAAAAAAGGCCATATCATCCCCAGGCAGGGCAGCAGCTGAACCAGGAGTGAAGCTCAGTGGGCCTTCAGCATAGCCCCCGTGGCAACCGGCCTCCTATCAACCAGCCCGCGCCGCCGGAGTTGGATTTAATCTTGCAAAACTGTGCAGAAACCCTTATTAAAAAAACCTAAGTAGCCAAGGGTCACTGCATCGCAAAACTGAGGGCAGCCATGGCACATGTTGCAAAAAGGACAAATTTCTGACCCCCTGCATGCCAAATGAGCCCTTTGTGGGGACGTGGGGATGCTTCCCAGGTGCGTGGCCTAAAGTTACCGGTAAAATGCACATCCTAAAGGTACCAGCACGTTAGGATTGGGGCAGGCACCGGGCTGGGATCTCTGCAGGCAGAAGCTCTCCTCCTGCATTGTCGGGGTG
>NW_020799105.1:24370915-24376339 GCF_003259725.1 Athene cunicularia
TTTTTTTTTTTTTTTTTTTTTTTTTTTTTCTGTTCCAGAGGAGAAAGGTTGCCAAATGATTAATATTTTAAACACATAGACAACCTGCAGACCTTGCTCTCAGACTCAGATTTCTCCCTTATCCCTCCCAAAAAATGGTTTCATTGCTAAAAACTCATTGTTAGGATTTCATACTCCCAGGTGAAACATGATTAGTTATTCACTTTATTTCACGAAAATTAAGGATAAATAACACTAGAAAGAGTTCAACAAACAGTTAAAACAATATCACATGTAACCTCTGTGGAGTTTGGTTAGGATTTCAGCTTCTTGCTTAAAATTATGTGGGTCAACCTTATGATGTGGTCAATGAATAGGAAAATATGCTACATTTCAGGAACTGAATTTTATATGTCGTTAAAGAGAATGCTGGTAATGCTTAGTGCAAGTGTGAGATGCCAATTTAAGCATTTGTGTGTGCACAAGGTACTGCGAAGCGAGTTGTAGTGTGCTGTTGTAGGCTCCTCTGGATAATTTATGGGGATTTGTTTTTATTTATTATTCAGATGAGGATTTAAATATTCCACATTCTCATTTGAAAGTGTAAGCTGAGAAGATGAAAGTTTCTGTGAGATAAGAGAGATAAAGGAGCTGAGAAAAGAACTTTCGGTGGCCTCTCCGTCCTGGCCAAGCCCCAAATCCACGATGGCTTTTTGTCGACCTCAAACCCACGTGTGATTTGGACTGCGCGAGGGGCTCTGAAGGCTGGCGTGATGGTGTAGGCTCACGTTACATCCCAGGGCTGCCTCCCTGGATGTCATGAACCAGATTTAGCACCTGCTTATGTCAATGCAAATCCAGAGTGCTCCATCAGCACCAGAAGAACCACCTCAAAAATTGCACCAGCAAAACTGGGAGTGCTGGTGTTTAAGCTGAAAAAAACATCTTGATATAGTTTTGCTCTGATAAATGCTACGTTACTACTCTGCACGGGGCCCGCTTCTCCACCCATCACGTTTATTTTCTCACTGGAGCTACTTTTGGTTTATATCTACGTGACCCGTGCACAAAACTTTGGACTAATTTAAATAGGTGCTAAAACCAGCCTTTAATTTTGATTGTTCAATTATCGTTTTCGTTCCCTCCCTCTCATCCCAGGTCTCTTCTGAATTGTATGTTAGACTCTGCTCTTGCATCTGTGAAATGTTTATAGGAAATAACAGATAGAGTGTAAGAGACACGGCAGGTATGTACATCCATTTGTGTCAACGGCAGCAGAATAAACGTTAGATTACAAATCAGAAGGAACCAGAGGATTTCCTCATATTCAGAGTCCTGCTCAAGAGCCACTTCCACACAATCTGCTGTGCATACTTTACACGAGATACCTACAGAAAAATGTTTCCTTTGCCAGCGAACACTTAAGTAGATCTACAATTCAGAAAAAGCAGGATGAAAGATGCTCTTCGCGTTAAAGAGCAACACCTAAACAAATTAGAAAGTATTCAGATCTATAAAAACCCATTTGTGGAAAAATTAGTTTAGCGTGTTAGATGGTCTCCATTTCTTTCGGTGTCTTGTGACTCTAATTCTGCCTTTTCCTCCCGGTCGCTGCCGTTTTTCAGGATCTAGTTATCACCTTTCTGCTTCCGCTGAGATCAGGGACCCTTTCAGGTGCATTCAGCCTGGGCCTACCTGAAATTTTCATCTGTAAGCAAGCCGGGTATGTGTTTGTTTTAGTGGTAAAATCTGCATCTTAAATATTTGCAGAGATACACGCATCTGTTGTAAAACCACAGATGTGCGTCTCTGCAGATATATATATACTACAGTGTGATATATTATGTTTTATAATTAAAATTTTATTGAATTTTAATATAAAAACAAATTCATACATTAAAAATTAAGTAGAGAACAAACATGTGTTGTATCAGGAGGATACAAGCTGTGGTACAGTAGGACAACAACATCTGACCCATAAAAAACCACCCTGCTTTAGTTATAAAATACCTTTGTGGCTAGGAGATTAGTGTGATATATTATTGAGGTTCCAATATTTGGAAAAAAAAATAATACTGTTTTGTCACTTCCATTCACGAGTAAAGAAACAGCTTTTGAAGTCCCTTTATTAAACATTGGAAAGCAAATGGATTTAGACAGAGCAAGCGCGGTCTCCCAACAAGCAGAGTAAGTGTTATTTATGCCATATAGTTAACGTTTTTGAGCAGACTGGTTTCTTGCAGCGCCCCATGCACCACGTTCATTCAGATGCCGGAGTTGCCTGAGGTTGAATCAGGAAATAGCACAGCCTTTGCCGGCAATCCTCACCTGGTCAGATCCCTCCAGGACACCAAGGTAAGAGCTGATGGCACACAGAGTAACTTACTCTCCGGACGGGCGATCCGTGGATCCCGCGGTGCCCAATAAGAGAGTGGCTCCGAGTACTTTACCAACAAGACTTAATCTTCATATCACCGTCACGTTCGGGGGCAAAATTGCAGTATGGAGAAAAGGGATGACCCGCCCTAGGTCAGTCACAGTGATAACCAGGTTGCTTCTCTCTACCAAGTCCACCTCGTGGGCATCACATTATGTTCCCTTGACTGAAACCATTTTCCCTGTGCAGCACCACTGATAAAAAGCAAATGGCAGCATAGGATGTATGCAAATACAGGAGAGAAAATAGTACTGAAATATTTGAATACTGTTACATAAAGGGGTGATGTGCCTTTGCCTTGAACGCTGTATTCATTTCCATTTCAAAAAAGATACAGCTGAAGTATAAAAAGTTCATAGACGCTTGATGGAAATGATTAGACAGAGGGCTAGATTTGTGCATGATGAGAGCCTGTCAAGATTGGAAGATGAATTTTGTGACTAACAAGAATAAAAATGGTAAAGAGGTATCAAATAATGAATAGCGCTCGGAAAATTGTTGAGGATACCTCTTTCCTCCCCCCCCTTTCTGCTGAAATAAGACGACAGGAAGGGCCAAAGGATGTGGCGGGGACCACATCAGGATGATGATGAGGTGGAAATTTTGCAGATGGGATGTAGGATGCATTGCTACAAGAGTTCAAGAATTTCAGGGGGTCACGGGTGTAAAAAAAACCCGAGCAATTATAGAGATTTGGATAACAATGTTGGCATGACACGAGGTAAAGCCAAGGGATGTGTAACATCGTTCTCCATTCGCTGCTGGGGCTGAGGAAGGTGTTTCTCGGGGTTGCATCGGGGCTTTGTGATGTCTCTTGAATCTTCTCCAAGATTTTTGGAACTTTTTGCCAGAGCTGGACATGCCCCCTGCCACCAGGCCTCTTGTCTCCAGCACCACCATCCTCAAAGGAGAAAAGAGGCCCAGCTCTGTTTAAAAAAATTTAACTTTTAAATCCGGTCCATAATCCCCTCTGCGTCATCATTTTTTTTTTCCCCCCTTTTGTTGGAGAAAGTTCTGCAAATCAGGTAACAGCAATAACTTGGGAGCTTCCTGGATGGACAGAGACAAGTCGCAGACTCCAGGAACTCATGGCCAGAGGCTTCCTTAAGGACCACATACAAGCACGCGCGTGCACACGCCTGTGCGCACGCCTGCACGTATGCCCTGAACTTGGTGTGACTCTGCGCCTTCAACTCTTAGCACACTTCCCCAATTAAGCTATTCAGGGCTCACACTTAAATAGCTGTCCACAGCTGCTGTAAATTGATTTATCCCCTGATGACAGTCAGAGCTGCTGACCAAACTGCTGGGGAGAAAGAGTTCTTTAATTTAGGTGTTGTTTTCTTTCTTACTTTTTCCTGTTCAACGCTGACTTTAACTTACTTTTGCTTTACGATTAATTCAAGATTGCAAGTTTAGTGTGTATTGCAGCGCATACCTCGGCTCCGTTTGGCATAACTAATATTTATTTTCCTGTTGCTTAAATGAGTGAATTAAATTAGGATTTTATCGAAGCCGATGAAATTAAAAAAAAAAAAAAATTAAAAGAGGATTGCTGAGATATCCCTACTTTACAGATATTTTTTAAAGGCATCTGGTTATATGTGCTCTGAGAATTTCCTGAAATGGTGTTTTTCAGATTGGAAATGGCATATTTATTCAGTCTATGAAAAGATGACGGCTTCTATTTGGTGAAAAAGGGGTATTTTTCTCTACTTATACATGTACTTTGTTAATCTGCAAACTCAACATGCAGCTGAGTTCCATACCATTTACAGTTTATATAAAACGGTTCAGCCCATCCAGCATAAACCTGTGATGAAAGATTTTACTATACACAGATAATCTGTAGCTCTCACAAACGATCACTTTATGATTGTGCGTACAAAGAACATACTGCTTGCTTATTTTTGGTTTGGAGAAGAAAAAAGAAAAAAATCAACTTCAGAAATGATTAATAGTAAGTGTCAGTAATTTGTTTTGGAGAGGGACTGCCTTTATGTTATCGCACGTCCCATTAGCACCAGCAGGAGGATATTGATTATACACAAACTTACTATACTTGCAATTATTTCACTGGAAAAGGATACAACAAAAATAAAGTAAACCCCCAAGTTTCAGATTTAGAGATTTAGTTTCAGATTTAGAGATTTATAGATATCTTTCCTGTGAGTCTACAACTAAATAATACAGAGCTAAACTAGAAAAAAATAGAAATTATTTGCTAATTTTATTAAATATCGTTTTGGTACAGCATATATTTAATATTTTTTCACTACCAAACTGCAGAGAAACCCCCAAAGTTCTGTAAGCTCACAGTGATCCCCCAAATCTTAATTTCTGGGTGCCAGTATTTGTAGAAGATACTGTCTGCATTTTATTACTTTTTCTCCAGGTTGCTCCAGTGCTGCGGTTGGGATGCTCTCGTGTTGGATGTGCGGTTTCCCCCTTTGGCAGCCGCCACAGACGGGTCCAGCTTTCACGTGTCCGTGCCCTGTGTGTCCTGGAATAGGGAAAGGGAAAATTGTCATCCTTACTGGGTCAGTGCTCCTCTTCTGACCTGAGGTTTCACTCGACTTTCAGGAAAATTTGCTTCGCTGGCTCAGTCTGAGCTCTGGCTGTCTTAAATCAGGCCTGAGAAAAAGCCTGCTGAGCTACCCGAGAGCTTTAAAGGAAAACCTTATTGTTAATAGAAAATAACAACCTTTATACGGCACTTTTTATACCAGACTGTAAAATTTAATCGAGGGTTTTATCTTACTGTAGAAATTTGTTTTTTTATAAAAATCCCAGGTAACATTATCATTTCTGTTCAGTTACCGTTTAAGGAAGGTCTGCAGGAATCGTCTCTATTTTTATTTGTGTACTTTTAAGAGCTGCACCTGTTGAATGCTACAGGACTTCTCCAAGAGAAAATTTAATTCCTCAATGGGTTTCGAAAAATCTCCATCCTCCTTATGACGTTGAAAACTTTTCTCACACCTCACCTGAGAGTCTGTCTCTTATAC
>NW_020799105.1:24376431-24386264 GCF_003259725.1 Athene cunicularia
TATATATATATATATATATATTTTAGGGGAACTTATTGAGGAACACAGCCTCTGCCACTCCCTGACCTGAGGGGGATGCGGAGCTGCACCCCAACCAATTATTTTTTTTTGGGGGGAGGGATGAAGCCTGTAGGGTCCAGCCATCTCCTTCAGCATCCGACGGAGGGTAGCAGGAGCTGGCTGGAACAATCCCTGGGGATGGCCTAAATGCTCATGTGTTTTGCAACACTTTGAGGCTTTTTTGATGCTTCTAAGAAGGAATGCAATTAGCTTTTCACTGATAAATAAAGAGAGTTGATTTTGCCTTTCACACATTTGTTTTCTTCGCTTTCATAAGGGACTGCAGCCTGTTTATATTTTGTTAGAATTTTGAGACTTGCTCTCGCTTAGTGACAAATTCTCCCCTCTAGGCAGCACAAGAAGGAAAAAAGGAGAAAAGCAAAGATAGAGGGAACCTGAAAATGGACAGTGTGTCTGCAGGGAAGGGAAACCCAGGACTTCCAGAGGTTTGGTTTGTTTTCTGGCTGTTTATTTATGTAATTAAAACACGTGATTCACCAATAGCGCAAAGAGAAATTTTTAAAAAGCAGCAACAAAGGGAGAAAAAAAAATCACAGAAAAGCACAGCCAAATAGGCTGGGTGTCAAGGATTAGAGTAAGGCTCGGGTGGACCTTCAAGGTTGAAAGGTCAGGATGGCTTTGGCTCAGCAGCTGGTGGTTACCAGCTGGTCCCTGACAGGGACTGGACTTTCACCTGAATCCTGCGTGAAGATTTCTTCCACCAGCACCACCACCTGCAGCTGAGAGAGACCCTCCTGACCAGTCTGAGGGACTGCTGAGGACCGTGATCTAGAGCATCATCCAATGGTTTGCAATATAGGGCTTGAGAGTTGCTTTTATTTTGAACTTGTCAATTTGATGCTTTACAGCTTGGTGTTCATACCTATATAGACCAAACCTTCCTACTGTTCAGAGTTTCAAGTAATTCAAAGATGTTGGCTTAAGGAAGGGCAACACTGCTACCAACACGGAGCTCTTAACAGGCTGGAATTGTGGTATCTGGAGAAAGTCTTTTGCTTCAGGACAGAAACTATCTGAAGAAAAATACTTAAAGTGACAGGAATGGATCTTGGAGATCTATACAAAAGAAAGGAAAAATTACTTTTAAAAAGAAAAATCCAAGTAAAAAGAAAAATGACTCTGCATAGTTAAATTAGAAGTGAGGTTATTAAGGTCAAGGAAAGGTTTTGTTTTGAGAACTGTACAGCTGTGGAGTGTAAGGGAAAAAAAAAAAAAAATTGTGACTTTTTTTCTAACTCCCCCCGAATGCAACGCGCCGCTTCTGTGGAAGGTCAGTCATCAGGAACTGATCCAGGATGATAGAGGTAGGTCCACAATGCGGCTGTACAAATAATTTCAGTAACATTATATACGACCAGTGGGAATGAGGCTGTTCCCAGCTTTCTGTCTCCGTGCGTATTTCCATCATGCCCATCACTGCTGTATCTGGTGTGTGAGATCTAATCAAGTGCATTGCATTAAAGCAAGGAAATAGGGTGAGCAATAGCCCAGTCAGCGGGGCATACCCAGACAATCAGAGCAGCCTGCCGCCCTGAACTGAGACTTGATAAACTTCAAGAAGTGGAGATGGGTCATTTTTTTCCTTCCTAGGTAAAGCCTTTATCTGTGTGTGTGTGTGAGCATTGAGCAGGTGGGGAAGGGGAGGGCAGACAGAGCTCTTCTACCCACCCGGGGCAGGACAGATTGATCCCCGTGGACCATCTGCTCTGAAAAGGGCCTTGTCACCTCGCAGGGAGTCAGAGAAAGGACCCGTGTGGTGGAGCTGATGTCTCCTCAACCACACTGCAGTAGACTGGGCAGCAAAGCCGGTCACCAACAAGAGGGGGGTATGAGGAGATGTAATTAGAAATGACTTCCAAGCTGTGGTTCCCCTTCTCTGAGAGGAGTTATGGAGGGCTGGTTGGGATACAAATATTTCAAAGGTGATGGAAAAAAAAAAAATCTTAAATATGATGGTATGGAAAGTAAATGAAATAAATTGCAGTTGTGTAGCATTGAATGGTCAGAAATAGTTGGAGTACCAGAAAGAGGATGACAAGCAACCGCAGAGGTTTGGGAATCTGCTGATGTTAGCTACCAAGAAAAAAAAAAAAAAAAAAATGAAACCAGTCCTAACGTGCTTAACTCTGGCTTCAAGTACCCCAAACTATCGTGAGAGCGGGAGGAAGGAGGCGCCCACATGTTTTGAGAAGTACGTGCAGGCACAGGACAGGACCACGGGAAGGGCGCAAGTACAGGGCCCGTGTCTGTTTGTAGTGAGCATCTTGCCTGACATTAAGCAGAGGCAAGAAGTTTGTAATGACCTAAATTCGTTTAAAAAAGAGAATTACTGTTGTGTATAATCAGGTCAATAGCACTTTCCCCAGGTTTCAATAATCGGATCAATTATCTGAAGCCAATAAAATCTTATTAAAGAAATTCAGAATTATCTTTAAAATAGCTGGCCTTGTAGTCCCTGAGTAGGTTACAAAAACTGCTATGAAGAATTACTGTGACCTACTTTCTGGGCGGTACAGATATCATTACCATATCAGAGGTAGAGTCTGATAAGACTACATGACTTCCATCTCTTATTGAAGATAGTTTGGCACAGAACTAGCACAAAACTTTAATCTAGGTCCCCAAATTAAATTTTTTTTCATAAACATCAGCTAAAATTAAAAAAAAAAAAAGCGCCAAAGCATTGCATGTGAAAAAAAAAATAAAATTATTTAATGGATTGCGTGTGCTACAGCCAACAACATGATGAAGGTTTTAAAGCACACGGGGTGGGCATGAGTTATTGTTGTTGCAGATCACAAATGCTTGTTCAGTCCTCGACAGCTTAAGATGCAGAGCCCCGCTGACCGAGGGGCACTTTGCACCTACTTCCCACTGGTGTAAATGAGTACTTGAATCGCAAGGCGGAGGAGAAGCACGACTGTTATATTGCAAGAGCTAATGGAAAACCTTTCAGCCCCGTCTCTGCCGGGTGAGATATTTGGTTATTGTATTGTTTCTGAGAAAATAGCTTTGCTAAAATTTGGCTGGGAACTCTTCCTCGTCTTTGCAATATGAAAGAATACTCTTCCTCGTCTCTCTCTGTCTCTCTGACACGGCGACGTGTGTGGATTTAGGCTGGGAAATGAGGTTGTGCTGGGCAGGGCTGTCCCAAAGGTGCTCGGTGGCTGCAAAAGCAACTTTTTTTGGTGTCTTTGACAGCTCTGAAGTAAACCTGGCCGCCACGATGGGTGCTTTTAAAAGCCGTGTTACCCTCAGCTGCATCGGGGCTGAAGCCCGGCGCAGTGAAAGGCAGCGGGTGTTTCACTGTGGCTGCAGCAGAGCCACGCTGATCCCTGCAGCGCGTGTTTGTGACCCGCAGCCCTCTCTCAGGCAGAGGGACCGAAGAGAGCGGTGGCAGGTACCTGGGTGGGTGGTTTGGCGGGTTTATCTCTTTTCGGCCCCGTTCCGCGGTGCTTGCCGCTGGCTGGTCAAGCTGTAGCTTGTTTTTGAAGATGAAAGACATCACCGTTCCCATCACAAGTGTGAAGGAGTTCCTCTGAGCCGTGCAAACACGGAATCCCCCTTTTTTCAACAGGCCAAGCGTGAGGTCACAGCGCGGAAGGTGCTACCAGCACGTGAGGCCGGGACTGCCTCGTGCCGCCGGCGCAGATGGCGACAACAGCACCGTGGGGTCCGTTCCCATCCCTCCCGCACCACTCGGCCTGCTCTCGCCCTCCTCGATGCCTCTTTCCTCCTGGTAAAGCCGGGCAGCCCCCATCCCTCTGCCCATGGCTTTGGGGGATGAGGGCAGTGGGGCAGCGGGATGGCGTTGGGACTCCTCCACCACCAGAGCTGGCTGGGGCAGTGAGGGGGGCTGGAGCATTTTTATCAGTTAATTAGCAAGCCGAGCCCGTAGGAGCCCACGCTGTCGGGTTGCTCTTTCGGCTTTGAGAGCGCGCAGCAATAACGGTCCCAGCTGCCGTTCGCTGGCCCCGCTCGCGCAGACCAGCCAGCGGAGTCAGGCCCTCCTCCCTTCAAACCGCCCGGCTTTGATCTCCCCCGTATCAAACCAGTTACAGCCTCAGTAGGATGGTGGGAGGCAGCAGGCGCCGCGGTAGTTAGTGGTGGCGTGTGGCTTAGGGCAGGCACCTTATCTCCGCGCGGTGCAGTCAGCCGCCGATCTGCGGCGTGACATCAAGGCAGGGCCGACCGACTGGCGCTTTAATTAGGAGGCTGAAATTATAATATTATGTTAAAGAACAAAGAGTCTCCAAAGGAAAAAAAAAATATGTGCCGCATATCTGACAAAGATAAATTGGATTATTCAAAATATTCCTGATGAAATGTTACATTTTGCAACTAATTATCAATCTGTTTTATCTCCAGACCAGCTGGGCATTTTTGTGCATGCAAGACCTGCCTTACCAATGATCTTAAGATGTCACTGTAGCGTTTACATCTTTTATTTCAAGATTTAAATAACTAGGAAGTAGCTAATGTAATTCACTGCTGAGAAGAAAGGCTAGTTAGTTGAATGTTTTCCAAAGTGATCTTCTCCTAATGAACTTCTTTGGACTGTGAGTAATGAGGCTTTATTCAAATACTGTTTAAGAAAGATTTTTATAATTTTTTTTTTTTTTTTTAAAGAAAGAGCAATATTTAATACATTTAAAACATCTTTATTAATCCTATACCGCCTCACGGAGCATTAAAGCATTGTGAAAATTTGGTATTGTTCTCTCTCAGCGCTGCTTTCGAGATTAACAGGTTCTGGTTGCAACGGAGCTATAGAAATCAGGCAATTATCTCGTAAATGTTCAGTGATATCTTACAAATTACAGTCTGACATGATTACAGTGCCATTTTGCTGTAAAAGCATGTATTGTTTAAGTATATTTATATGTCATAGCAGTACATAACTCCCCTGATCCCTAGTCAGGCAGGATATACCTACCTGCAAGCACTGTGCTTTGCTACCTCTGTTATAGCTTGCCATTTGGGACAGCTATACCTGGATTAATCTACTGGAGGTGTCATTAAAATTTTCTTTTGTGTGTGATTTTTTGCGGTCGTTTTCAACCAGAATATGAGCAAAACACCTAATAGGTTCCCTTCAAGAGCCGGTTTCTGCAATATTTCGCCTTCTTGGGGAAGTTATGAAGTTCTGCTGGAACTGTTCTGGCAAATATTGCTTTTATGGGACTGAACTGACAGGGTGGGGAAAAAAAAAAAATAAAAAAATTTGAATTTCTGACGTGAGGTTTGCTTGGCCAGTTGCTAGGAAGGGACAACAATAAATGTATTTGAGCACATCCCCCCCTACTTTTTATTAACTACTGAAGTGTAATCACTGGGCATGGGCTGATCTCATCCTTCAAAAAGGTTGACTCCCACTGCATATGGGAACCTGACTGATACACTGTGTAATTATATATTTCTGAAGCTAGCTTTATTTACAGCAGAGGATTGGCTCAAAAAGGACTACTTAATTCTAGAACTTTTTTTTTTTTTTCTTTTATTTCCCAATAATTAATTTTTGAACTCTATATTCAGCTTTTCCCAAAGTAGGAACTGAATGACAAAGCAGGATCTGATCTCTTGGGAAGGCTATTTTTATTTTTTTTTCCCCCTCCAGATAATTCTTTCTGGTTGTTGATGTAGGGGAATATCCTGGGAGTGTTACTTGTGTAAATAGTCCACATGGCGCAGCGAGTGGGGAGCAGATCTCTACCCGTGTAAGAAAGGCCAGCGGGATGGATGGGCTGCTCGGCTGCAAAGTAGGTTAGTGACATCAGAGAACACAAGCTTCTGCTTCCAGTTGACTTAGGCTTCAGTACAACTCGTTTCCTGGAGCCTGGTTAAAAAATATGGAGAGTTCAGCTGGTGGCACATGGAATAAAACCAAATCAGTTTGCTCAGTTCTTTTTTTTTTTTTTCTTCCTGTTTTCTACAGAGTAAATTGTGTCCCAACTAATCATCATGTGAACTGTTCATAACAGCTTCCACTCCATTATCTAAACAAATGTTTTCTGCCTTTTAAATCAGGGTCTTCCTGGAGCTGATCTCTACATCCTCTACCTTCCCACGTGATTTCAAGGCCTGATCCCACAAAGAGCCGCGTGTCTCCTCAGGGGCGCTCGGCACACTCGCTTTCTCCCAAAAATTCCTGCCAGTCAAGAGCGGTCAGCATCTGGCCCTTCTGCTTTGCACAAAAATCTCTTCCAGTTTGAATGTTTCATAATGTATGTTTAAATAGTCGCAGCTAGCAAAGAACTTTGATGAGGCGAAGGGGTAATTGGATTTTCTTGTTCTATAATTAAAAAGGTATATATTACATCCACATTAATACCAAAAGAGTTCATCATGACCAATGTTATTACAATGAATACCAAAGGATTTAACAGTGATTGGCCACTTAGTTTAAAGGGTACCTGAAATCATTAAATTGTTTGCTGGAGGGCTTATGAAGGCCTATTGGATCGCTTCTGACTAAATTTTTTTTTTTTTTTTTTTTTTTATACTACTGGCCTGCAGTGTAAGGTTTACTCTTACAAAGTAGGAGCAACAGGGTGATCATTTTCCTTTATTATTCCCTTATCGAGTTCCAGTTAATTTTAATCTTTGCGTTAACTGACCTCTATTAAGCATGCCATGTATCTGATTACACTGTCAAGGTCGAGACCAGAAAACGACCTATTGCACCATGTCAATTGTCCTTCACAGAAGCCCTTACTGTTAATCAAGAGAGGGAGATTAAAAGAGATCAGAACTACCAGCCTGAAGTGCATTTTGCATTTGACTACACCTTTCTACCAGTGCACGTGTATTGTCCTAGAAAAAAAAATACAACGTAGGGAGACGCAAACTGTTAGGAGCAGCTTCTGCGCACATCTGGTCAGAGAGAAGTTCTCACGGTAAGGTTACTTATCCAACCTCAGCTCTACGTTTATACATTATAATATATCCTTAAAATCCAAAATTAACTTATCTCATACTGGGTTTGGACAAGCACAACGTATGTTTGTTTTTGTTTTGTTTTGTTTTGTTTTTTCTGCGATCTTACAAATGCTCATGTTTATTTTGGTTCACTTCTACATAGGCATAAATAAGTTCAATTATCTTTCAGCGTGCCTTGCTCACCTTGGCTCGTTGGATAGGTGATGGCTGATTTTTCATCAGCACATGACTGTTTGTCTAGACTTTGAGTCAGCTGCTCAGGTGGTGTCTGGCCTTTCAGCAGCATTTGGGTTTGTAGAACTCTTCGTGTGAAAGCAGTGGTGTTAATTTTTATTAGTTTGTGCGTTTAAAGCAGGTTTTAGCAGGCCACCATGTAAGTGAAACTCAGAGTGTAAGAATAAGTTATGCGTTCAGGATGTGAGATTTTTTTTTTTGTAAAGATGTGACCTTGTTGAAATCAAACCCCGTTTTTGTCACAGCGTTCAGTAACACGTTTGGCTGAATGTTGTTTTCCCACCATATTTCACCTTACTACTCCCAGCTATTGCAGTGCTAGAGCAAATCCGGAGGAATTTTGTTTTTTACTGTCATGAAGGAAATGTACAGCATGAACAAATGAAAGCCGTATCGCTGCCTCGGCTTATTGTGGTCACACTCCCATTAATAACCATCAGTGAAACTTAACACCGAGCTTTGTAAACTTTTGATTTTTAAACAACACTCTGCTTCTAGGCAGACGGTTGACTTCCCCTCTTTCTCGGCTCAGCTCAGCTCACAGTCAGTCCACTTCCAAAAATATCTTTGCAATGTGAAGGAATTTTACTAAAGAAATTTGCAGATGCAGCAAGCAAAATAGATCAAAGAATGCACGAGAATTTATCTCTCTCGGTTCCAACGTCTTCTCCGGCTGAATCGTGATATTGAAAAATTGTCAGGTCCTCAGCAGAAAGGTGATCTGTCAATAATCAGAATACCTTCAGCTGGTTGTGTACCCAAACACTGCTGCCTTTTACTGGAACAGAATAGCTGACTTGGCAGGTATCTTGTCACTGACAAATGTTTTATTGACCTAGAGTTATTGTTTTGAGGGCTTTTTAAAATAAGTTCTTAAGCTTATACAAAAATCCATGTTTTTAGCTCTTCTGAAAGGTTTTCACCTTCCTGATAATGGTATTTATTACCCTTCAGCGTTTTGGAAACACTAAATGACGAGTCGCAGGTAGCTGCGTTTGTTACCTCTGCTGCAGGTGAGTGCATCAACATTTTCCTGGATGGAACTGGGAAATGTTAGAACCCGGAGCGATGATGAATAGACATGTCAGTATTTAACACTAACCAAAAGCATTTGAGACCAGATTGAACTAATTTTACTAGTAGTTAGTGTAATTAAATGTTTTCACCAAGATGGAAAGTCATGGTTTGATTCTGAGGTAATTTGCTTGACAAATATCAGATGTTAAAATAATTAAAGCTTAGCCATTTATATTTAATCTCAAGTGGATCCATGAAAACAAGCCTCTAAATTATATCAGATTCATATATTAATTGACTCATGGATTTGAAGACCAACAGGGACTATTATGGTCATCTACTCTGGCCTTCTGCATAAGCAGTCGTGGAATTCCACCAAGTAATTCATGCATTCAACAGCTATTTTTAGAAGAAATCCATAAAAATGGAAAAGCTTGCACTGACTTTGTAGCCTTTGTAACATTATTGCCTAGAAAATCTGTAGAAATACAGAAGCTCTAGGTGAACATGGAAAAAGACAAGGTTTGCATAGACACGACCGTTACGGAGTTATCCCACAAAATTTTGCAGTATGGTTGAAGCGATTTTTAAAAGGGAAAGTATCAAATTGTCTTTCCCGTTAGAGACAAAAATAAGGCTCTTTGTGCAGTCCTGACAGAGTTATAGAAAGGAGCTTGGGTTCCAGCCCACATTCTGTTTTGCTTGTTCACCCAATAATAGCTGATAGCTCTGTCGTATTATTTTTACGGTATGTCAATCACAAAATTGCTTTGACTTGAAATAGAGATTTGACTTGGTTCTTTGTCAGACAGCTCTGTTACGAAGTAAGGTAAGCAATTTTACCGCATTACTGTTAAACTCAAATTAGTTAAAAAATGCTGTAATGTTCGTTTATTCTTTTGATAAAACACCCTATTTTTTTTTTATTTTTTTTTTTCACGTGGTACATCCCAGTGACTCCAACTGGTTAAACCACAAATTTCTTTGCAGACGTGCAATTTTGGTAAAAACTTAATTTTATTGTGTTTGATTCGCTTAATATATTTTGAAAGTTTGCAAAGCAAAGATTCTGAATTTATTAGTGACAAAAATTCTGAAATTAGGGTTGAAAGCTACATGCATACTGTGTCTAGAAAACATGTAAATGAATACATATTTAAAAAGTACTGATTTCTCCCTGAATCTAATTATGTTATTACACACGATTTTACTATAATTTATAAATTTCACCTATTCTAACAATCTTGTGCATATGACTTCACCTTTGGTGATCTACAGACGTAAAAACCCAGTGTCCTTGAAGTTAAACAAGACAAGTTGGTGTAAAAATCAGAGACTTTGTCCAGTCTGTTAATTGCCAGGTCAATTATTGCAGTCTAAAATGTTCTGAACTGGCTCTGAATATTTAAAAATTAATAAATATCTTGGTAAGAAAAAAAAAACCCAACAAAACAACAAACCCAACACCTTTCTAGCTAAGGGCTCTTTAACAAGCAAGATGATCTTTTTGGAAGACCTTCTTCAAAATCTTAACATTATTCTCTTCCTTTTTTTCTTTTTTT
>NW_020799105.1:24386314-24446914 GCF_003259725.1 Athene cunicularia
CCCCCCCCCCCCCCCAGTATTCCCAGCCTAAACAAAGCTTCACAAGCTTGGACAGTTTGTTTAGCTCTTCTAGGAGCTTGTTGAGCTTAATTTCAGTGTAGAGGATCCCAAGAGCATTTAGCTTTTATAATCAATTCTACATGTACTAGCTTATTCTTAATATAAAAATGACTGGTTGGCACATAATAATGTCAGGTTATCGGGATTCAGGTCAATAGCAGTATTTGTTTGCTAGGTAGAACAGTCCCCTCCAAAACACTGTGACATTCATTAATTTGATCTTTGTGCTTCATGCACGCAGGCTTAACAAAGCAGGACTAACCCAACTCGGAAATGCTTTTGCTGTACGGTTAAGCTCCGTTCTGAAAAATAGTTTTATCGTATAAAGGCTGCTCTCTACTTCAATTAGACATGAAAGTTGCACAGCCCTTCATATCTCTAAGGGAAATGGAGAATGATTTTTAAAAAATACGTGTTTATGAATCTTTGTGACTTAAATCCCAGCATATGTACTTATATCTTTTAAACGCTGAGCATCTGTTCTTCCTCTTCTCAGATGTGTAAACAAGGATGCCTTGGCTTTCCATAAAATATACCTTATTTTTACAAGTCTAACAGATGCACTGTGGTCAATTACAAGACATCTTTAAGGCAGTCAGCTCTGCTTGTTCTAATCAACTTGCTGTATGAACTGGATCACCGAGGGATTGGTGAGAGTCGGGAACAGCATTTAGCACTTTACTGACCTTGAGTCCACCTTTTCGAAACTCCTTCTGGAACTAAGATTTTTTTCCAGCCATTTTCAAGTGATTTCTTCCACTTTCTCCTGAGACTAAACCACTTGATTGACCCATGATGTTAAGCGAAATCCTTTCACTGGAAAAGAAAAATTGTTGGCAGTTCTAGACATGAAAATATTCATGAACTTTTTTTTTTTTTTTTTAGTGGCTAGTATTAAAATATTCAAAAGTTTTCAACATACCCAACATCTGTCCAGAATACAGGTATTTTGGGATTTTTTTTTTTCCATTGTGAAGGAAGATAGAGGAGCAAACATGCAAGCATATCTATAAATAGTTAGATATTGAATTTCAAATGTATTATTTTAATCTGTATTTTAGCCTTGTGGATACCACAATTATTAAGCGTGATAGCACTCTGTCTTGTGTGAGAGTTGCTGATGACTGGAAAATGGTTACCGAGAACTTCTGAAATGACATCATTTCTACACGAAAGTAGAAAATTAAGGGGTGTGAGAACTTTTTAAAGAAATAAAAGCTTTTATAGATAAGATCATGATAAATTATGTCTCAGCATTCCTTAGAAGGAATAATGGAGCTGAAGTCTGTATCATGTGTATACTATTACTTGATAAATCTCTGGCTAACGGTATCTACATGAAAACACGATTCTTCAAAGAGTTGTGATAACTGTATGCTAAATAATTTACAACAGGGAAAGTTGTTGGTTTTTTTTTTTGTTGTTTGTTTCTAAGAAGTCACAAATATATCTTATGTTTTTGCTTAACCTCAGTAGACTTTATGTGACATGAAAAAAAAAAAATACTCCTTTTGCTTTAAATTTAGAACTAGTCCATGCTGGATAAACTGAGTGGTAGAAATTACTCTCATGATTGATATTTTTTTCTAATGGTAAAATTAAAATTACCAGCTTCCATAAAGGAAAACCAAGAAAAAGAAACAAAAAAACCTTTTTTAAAGTAGTCAAAAGTATTTTTCAAATATTTACAGGCTAACGTTTTGAGGCATTAACCTATTAATTATTTTCCAAATGACATCATCAATCAATACAGAAGATATATATCAAATCAGGAATTCTACAACAGCAATTGTTTTAATAGTTGCGCTATGGGTAATCACATTTCATATTACCCTGATAATCTACTCAGTTCATTAGACAGGAAGTTTTTCTGTTGAAATATATCAAAATATAATGAAATATCAGAGATATATAAAAAAATGCAACTTAAACACACTGAAGCACGGTTTGTAATCCTATTTTCTGAAATCCTGGATCTTGAAAGGTTAAACTCACTCTGTAAATTTCCTCTTATTTATCTTTAAAAGATAGTCTTCTGGCACAGAATTAGCTTTTGTTTGCCCTTCTGTGCAAAAAAATAAATGGACTAAACACTAAACTAATGCAAGTTTAAGATGAACGCTTGGGAAGAAGATATGTAGGGCTTCATTTCTTTTAAAACGTCCTTTTGAGACTCTGTATTTGTTTACTCTGAATAGTTATCTTGGCTGGATGAACTATCGGTTGCTAGGTATTCATCCCCCCAAACATCTAAAACCTATGGCTTGCCATTGGCCTCTGGGTACTAGTGAACTACGGTGTTAATTTTATTGGTCATAGGGATTTCCTCCTTCTGGTCACTTTTCCGTTGAAATAAACAGCGTTAACACCTAGGACCCAGTTCAGACCTCAGCTGCACTGACAAGATCTCTTCTGCGGCACATAAAATGGGCTATGGCGTGTACAGTACATGTAATTTAATTTTACAGGCTGAACGGTTATTCTCTAATCCCCTTGCTCTGCTATGTCAGAAAGCAGGACCTGATGGCGTGTCTGGGTTTCCGTGTTTCAGAGGTGATAGCAGGTCAGTAAAACGAACAAACAGATTAAAAAAAGGAAGCCATAAAGTTGCAGAATAGTTACACGCTACAGGCAAGTCCATTGTGGTTGAGAGAAAGATGAGTTTTATAGCTTAGGCGAAAATCCTGTGTGCATCCCAGGCACGGAACAGGATTCTACTTTATGAACACGTGGTACAAAAATTTGTGTAGCCTTTGGTACGTTGCTTAATCTGGTTGCTGAGCTATAAAATGAGAATATTGATTCTTATCTCTCACCATCTCCTGTGAGATTTTTTAAGAGGATATATAAAGCGCCTATAGATCAGTATACTCTAAAGAGATGCTTTAGAAGTGAAAAGTACTTTTGAATGATGCAGATGTGTACTATGATGGTTTGTGTTTGAGGGTTGATTCACCAAACGATACCCCACTTTTTTTTTTTTTTTTTTTTTTTTTTTCTAGCAGTGTCATCTTGAAAACAGAGCTGGAAAAGTCAATTCAGCTATTGCTCGGGTTAAAGTGAAGATTGCATTGTTATACCTTTAGTTGTAATTCCGGGGAACACTCCGGTTGAATGTAGACTGTATTAATGTGCATCAGTTATCCATAAACCGAGTCAGTCAATGACTACATTGATCCAGGCCTGTGTTTTCTTTCAGAGGATGCTACAATGAGGCAATAGAAATCATTAGGACTTGTGATATTGAAATCCTCTTGGTGCTGGCAGACATGGAGCTCGCATTTCACATACTATTGCGGCATCGCAAGAGCAGTCGTGCCTAGAATTTTGAGGTAAACTTTTTGTTACATTTTTGTTGGGTGAATCGACACTATTTTGTTTCTTTCTTTTGTACTTAGGGTATTTCACTGAGGTCGTGTCAGGTGCGTGAATGTCATCCACTTTCTCATGTGTGGAATGTGATACTGGGTATGATATTATAATAATTTCTTGCTCCAGTGTTTGATTTTTTTACTTAGTGGACCCTCCTGTGTGTCTCTCTAAATTGAGTGTGCTGTAACAGCCAACTATCATCTGAAAACTTGATTGCAATATACGTGCTTGAGCGTATCTGAGAAAGGCTGGAGCTTGCTGGTAAACCCAAAAGCTGCCTCCGAAGGTCTGACACAGCTCTTCCAAAAGCTTAGGACCTCAGGTGCATACGGTTCAATCTGCTTGAGGATTCTGACCTTCTTAGACGTTGTCACAAACATCTGAGAATTAACCAGGGTTTTTGAAGCCTCACTTTTTTCCAGGAAACTTTTGTAAATGGCAGAGTGTGTGGACACTTAATAGACTTCCAGAGTTGATATTTGTTTGATGGTTGTTAGTAGGTATTTGGTCATTACAAAATTGTTTATGAACCCTTCTGGAGAGGGCAAAGCAGAGGCACGGAGCAGAAAACAGTTCTTTTTCCAATCTAAGCATAAAGAGTCTATTACAAGTAGAAAATACGAAGAATTGATGTGACACTTAGTGGTTAACATTATACAGGGTAGTTTCAACAATCTGCAGCCTCATTATTGTCAAGTTATTTAGTATATTTGTAAAGGGAGAAGGTGAATAATGATCTAGCATTGAAGAGTTGGAGGCATGAATCAAACAACATTCAAAGAGCTGCAAGTTTAACTTGGAGAATATGGCTAAGGAAGAAATGGCAGAAGTGAAAACCGAGGAGAAATTTGGAGAGCACTCAACAGTCACCCAAGTAACACACCCCACTAAATACACCAAGTAACATATGCTGGTAAATCTGTGTGCAGGAAGGTGGGTTGTCAACAGGTCGTTCCAATTTTCAAATAAGATTTGTCCTTGCAAGGTTTTCTTTACACCTCTCCTGATGGCTGCAGGATTAAAACTAAAAAAAAAAAAAAAAAAAAGTGAAAAATGCCAACCCTCCCTCTAGCTTCAAGTTTCCTCTTGAAAAACTGCTAAAAAAAAAAACCCAAAAAACTCCTAAGAAGAACATTGGTGACTTGAGAGATGGAAGAACTACTAGAGTATGGATGTTTTAGGAAGCGTGTCAGGCTATTGGTGGGTTATGGAGCTGATTCAGCTAATCTGGATATTTTAGGAGGCAGTCTCTACGGTCTACCCCGCCTGAAAATGGCAAAAAATTCCTTTCATTTCCTGCAGTGGACCTGAAGATGTGTTATAAGGTGGTTTTATTTTGTCTAGATGATCCTGAGATAAACATAAACTTCATGAGAAAAGTTGTTCTTCATGGTAACTCCACTGCAAAAAAATTAAGGACTTTTGGCTAAAGTTTTGTTAACATGCTGTTAAGGAAGAAAATGTTATTGAAGGCGTTGTCGTTCAGGTGAAACACTACCCCAAAAATCTTGACCGTTTGTTACTATTAAAGACCCCTTGGCACTTTTCGAGGGAGCAGAGGTGTGAGCCCTGGTGTCCTGGCCAAATTCCAGCTTGGGTAATTAAATTCTGCCTTCCTAAAATCCCCCCTGTAGTTTCAGCCGAGTACAGTATTCTTCATTTCCTCTCCAAAACTGCTGTACAGAATTGCTTTGTGCTGGTAAACAGCTGCCACATCTCACCCCAGAGGAATTGCTGGATTTCGGTACTGAAGCGCTCTCTTTCTCTCTTTCTTTCTCTCTCTCACACACGTGTACGACAGAGTATTGGCCCGGAGCACCCACGAGCATCCCTCCTCGCCAGCGCCGTTGGAGGCAATAAGTGTGCAAGGTGCAGCCAGCCAAGCTCTGTCTCTGCAAAGCAGCCCCGGACTGCGTTCCCCTCTCTTATTACAATATTAATAAGCTGTGCTGGACTTTATGAATTCAAACTTAAAAATACCTTGGTATTTCGAAAGAGCTGTGGAGCTGAAGTGGTGTTGGTGCTGCTACCCTTGATTTCTAGATATTGGTCATACCTGGTAAATGGTTTCATTTTCTTTGCTGAGGAAGAAATCTCGAGTCCACTTCTACTGGGGCTTGTTAAGCTGTTGCCTTGGGGGCCAGTTGATCAGTTGTTAAGTAGTAAGCAGCTTTGGCAGTCAACAGGCATAGGATCCCCTGCAGCTACTCCAGCCTGCCTGTCCTATCATTCTTTATAGAGGTAGCAGAGTATTGTCTTAGAAGTGCAATAATGATAAAATACGAACAGATATCGTTCATTCAATTTTGCACGCGCTGGTGTTTTAGGGAAGTGTGTGACATCCATATGGACATACAGACATGCGTTTACTTGTCAATAGCGGCTATGAAAGTCCTGCTGAGCTTTTCTTGCAGATTTTTTTTTTTTTTTTTTTTTTTTTGATGATAGATCAGGAAGTCTCAGTGAAAAGACAACAGCCTGAGAGTTGTGTGAGCTGTACCTGAATGCTCCTCAGCTGTTGCCAGACGGCTTCAATTCACCATAAAAAACAAAACAAAACAAAACAACCTAGGAGAAAATATGACAGGGATTATAAGGCTTTTTCCAGGCATTCCAGCAAAAATCGCGGCCAGGCCACGGAGCGCCATGCTTGGCACCGGGCAAATCTGACAGCAAGGAAGTTCTTCATTTAAATATCTTATCTGAATTGTCATATCAAATAATGTATTTTTATTTACTCTATAAAGTGTAATGACATACGTGCATGAAAGCTGTGATGTGTTCTAAGTACTGAGGGGGAAAAAAAAAAAAAAAGCCAGCTTTGTCATTTCTCTATCTTGAAAACACGGTTGCAGAAATATCGTTTTTCTAATCCGTGTGCACACTAAGAAATTTTGTCTGTCTGATTTTTACTTAGCTAAGTACACCGGGAATGATTCAAAGCAGGCTCGACAGATTTCTACTTTTCACATGCCAGTAGGGTTTTTTAAAATGTATTTTATGCTGGGGTTATTTTGTTTGGTTTTTTGGTTGACTGAATTACCTATATTCCTTGAAATGGTGTTTAGTAATTCTCAGCGACTGCAGAGATGCCTACTGGGAAGTGGTCAACTGATCACAACAAACCCCACTGACTCCGGGCTCTCCTACTGCTTTAACTCAATTGCACTTTCTTATCCAAAGCCACATCTCTTAGGAAAATCCCAGAAATGCTGTTTTGCTGTGAAGCATGGTTTTAATATTATCACAGCTATTTGAAAAGACAAAAGATTAGAAAGACTATTTGGTACTGAAGGAAGAAACAGTTCCAAGGGATGGATTTACCGAAAACAAGACTCACATTTGCTGCTAAGGTTTACTTCATAGTTTATCTTCAGCTAAAACATTTCCCCCTTGATGCTGAATATAACTTCTATGGATATGAAAAGGGATGTCCATTCTTCATTTGTGTCTTAATCTCCTACAGTCTGTAAATATGGGCAAAATAGAGGCTTGGAGATTTTTTTTTTTTTTCATTTTTGTCCTATAATATAATATATTGGGATTCAAAGCTCGTTAAAAAGTCAGATGGGGAAGTTTGGACGTGATAATTAAAAGACGGATGGGTATTGAAGGAGGTTGGATAGAGGCTAAAATCAAAGCCCATAGAGCTGATCCACAACAAAAACATCTGCGTCCTCAGGAATGGCTCTGAACCCAGTTATGGTTTTGCAGCGAGGGATATGATAGTAGTAGGCCACTTAGTGTGAACAGCTCATGTTTGTCACGTGAATCCTGACACAGGATGAGGAATATATTGTTACCCGTATTTGCTGAAAAGACATAAGGCAAGATTTTCAGTAGTGGCTAGAAATTGCCGCAGTTCCGTTTCTGCATGCCCGATGTGAAGTCCGTAGGAGTGGTGGGTTAAGCCCAGTTCATTCCACACAGAAAAGGACAGGGCTTTAATGACCAGTGCCACCTCCAGCACGGTGATACATGCCTGAGGCTTTCAAGTGTCTGCACGCTTGTGCACGTGTGCTGTTGGTTCCTCTGAAAAATGCCCTCTCCTCCTCCTCTTCAGCCAGCTTCTCTCCAAAAGCACCGGTGTCAGGTGAATAGGAAGGAGCTGCAGGTAGAAAATTAAAATCCTTTAATAAAAAGCATGTCAAATTACAATAGCTAATGGCACTTTATAGGCAGAGGTCTTAATTTCTAAATTAGGATTGGTCTTCTGTTGCTGTCTGCCTTCCTCTGCAGTGACTTTCTTCTGGAGCTGATTCTTTTATTAGTTGAAAAACCACAGCAGTTTGCTCCTTGCCCCACAGGAGACCTCCAGCAGATCTATTAATAATCCACAGCCAAATCATTCAGATGCCCTGTCTTAGGACAGCATCTTCTTTGTCTATTTCTCCCTCTGAAAGAAAACTTTCTTTTAAATTTTTAACACAAAAGCAAGCGAACAAGATTCTCTGATTCTGTGGCTTCAGCCCTACTGATGGCAGGAATCACAGTCTAGGAAGCAGCATCCTCTGCATGTTGGATCTTCAATACATCAAATGACAATGTTGGCATTGTTTTGAGAGGGTTAACTAAGATTAATGAGAAAAGAAACATGAAGCCATGGAGGATCAACATTACAAATCAATGACTGAATAAATTTAATGTGTATTCCAGCTGTACTTTACCTGGCATGAGACTGATTCTTAAGACTGTATCTTTTATGCTTCTAAATAACCCACTAAGACAGGAACACTGCTTCTACTTTAATAATGCTTTATTTAAGGTTTATACAGTAGTCAATGTATTGATTTAGGAGGAATTTGTAGAATAAAAAAAAAGAATGCTTAATAAGGTACAGATAAACTCCTCCAGCTTTCTCCATTCCCCATCCTTAACTTTTGCAAACTGTAGCTTCAATGTTTTAATTCTGGAAAACAAAGTCACTAGAAAATAAAACCAGACTTGCCGGTAGTCGATGTTGGTTTGAAACTTGGGCTTTGCGTGGATGAAATAACTTCCTTGAAAGGTGAACTCTTTAAACTGTGTAGCTTTCCCTAACACCATTCAGTAACTTTTGAAAGCATCCCTTGTAGCGGCAGATGAAAAGAGAATGCATATTTTATTTATTTATACCTAATTATTGCTCAGAGCTAGGAAATGTGACCTGTGTCTTTGCGAATTAGATCCTTTGTCGTTAAACTTCACGACGGAGACGGCTTGCTTTGTTCCTCTAATCAAAATGCTATTACCCTTAAATTGCCTCTTTAAAATTGCCATTTGTCTAGCAAATCTGACGAAGTCGCTTACCTCCTGATAATTACACGTATAAAGCCGGCGACAAAAGGAGACCTTTTACATGTCTGAACGGTTTCGCAGTCCAGCCTCATAATCAGATTCCAGAAATTGAACTTGCAGAAAGTTTGTGCTAGCCTTGTGGATTTTCATTTCAGATGTTGTCAACTCAAGGGCATTTGGACCAATCAATATCTGTCTGTCTTCTCGCACAGAGAAAGTTGGCTATTAGAAAAGAGAGGCTTACAGCAGGCTCAGCCAATACCATTAGCCCTAGCCTAAGGGCAGTTGTGTCCATGTGCCGGGGTAGGCACCTGCCCCCTCCCCTCCCCCACCATTAAGAAGGCCACTGGGGATGTCATTTGGACATAGCGGGCAAAGAGCACTTCTTTATTCTTTCTCTTTTTTACACCCAGACTTCACCAAAAATCAATAAATCTGTTCTTTGCTTATTTTCAGAACTTTACTTCAATATAAGCAAGGACTTTCCTTCCAGCTACAAACTCCAGTAGCACCAAGTCAGGGATTTTTTTTTTTTTTTCCCTGTGTGTGTGTGTGTATTTTTTATTTTCCTTTCTCTGTTCCAATTTGAGAAATAATTGGAAATAATATCCACTCTTTCTTCTTTTCCCTGCTAAAGATTTTTAGAAGAAAGACCTTGATCTGCTGACTCTTTTCATGATTCAGCACTTGATTTTCCTCTCCTTGCTGTCCTTTTACTGCTAATGATTTTATATGGTCAGGTAATGAAACGATGTATTTCTTTGTTTTTCGATCCGCAAAGTTTTCTCCATATTGAATTAGGTTTTACTGCTTTCTGGGTCGAGGCGCTATTAATGACACTGCTGTTGATAATTCTTTAAATATCATCACCCTTCAATTTTAGGCATACCTGCATTTCTGTATTGGGGAACTAGGTATGTAGTCTGGGAAGGCATCAAGCCCATGCTTGAATGTTGTGAGACTGTATTTTGAAAGAAATATTTTTTAAACTACTCTTTCACTGCACTAAGAAATAGAAAAGATCAATTAAGGCATGATTGAACTCAGTATCCCAATGACCAAATCAAGTGGCAGCGGACATAAGCATGGAGCCTGGATGCTAAGAAACCTGCATGAAGTGCAGGTAAATTGTCACTGGAAGGCTATTTACTGAGAAGACAATGACAGAGGACAAAAGAAAAGAGCAAAAGCAGAAATGGAGTTGATGTGGACAGAGATAAAAGCACCACAGAGATTGTCCACCAAAACCCAGAAGAAACGTTTTGGAAGGAAAAAATTTAGAAATAAATCTCGAGGGCAGAAAGCTGTTGGTCAAAATTAGTGGAGGGAACTAGTGTTAGTAATTTTATTTAACAGATCTGTTGACAGAGTTCATCACAATGAGCTTTATTAGATACACTAAACCTTGTTCTTTTGGCCACGGGAAGTCAAAATGGACAAAGTTCCTGAAAACAGAGAGATCTCATCCTCTGACCAAAAAGTCTGGTCGCATAATGTAATCCATTGAAGTCTCAAGTCGCGGAAATCTCAGAGTTGAGATGACATTTAATATCTTGATCTTTAAGAAAGTAAATTAATGGTTAGGTAAATGCATCTTTTCTGTTGTGCGGATTATATTGTTCTCAAGCAATTTAGGAGCTTTGTTTAAATAAGAACCTAAGATTTGTCTCGAGCGGTTTAGCAAAGTTGTACGGGTTGAGTCCCACTGCAGACCTTGCCTGAATCCATCAGCCGGTGAGGAGAACTCGGCCAGGAAAGACTTTGCTGAATTCCTATAAATATAATATATTTGGGTGCTTAGGAAATACGTTATGAAGATTTTCTGTGTTGAGCTGGGCTTCAACTGCAGAGACAGAAAGATGCACAGAGTTGAAGAGTCCTATAAACCCCATGAAGCCAGGGAGTGGAAAGTGTTGGTTGGGTTGTGTTTCACTGGGACAATTTGGCATTTTTCAGCTATTTCACTCTAAAAGCAAGAAGAGAACGTTGTTATTAAATATTCTTCAAATGACCTGTGAGAACCTTTTAAGGTTCAAAGCTTTCCATCACCAAAGGATCTCACAGATAGCCTTGTGATAAGGGAAAATGTGCTCAAAGTTCAGGCAAGCTCCTCCAAGTCCAGGCAGCCTTGCCGAGAAACTGTGGCCGGTGGCGCTGGCTTGAGTTTGAATGGTTTAACTGGCACTTTCCCTGTCTTAAATCATCAGCGAGATGCTCCAAGCAGGACAATTAGAGAACTTTCTCGCCCCCCACCGTGGTTAATGTGGAGCATGGGTGTATTTCTGTAAGGGAAGTGTATGGGAGGACCCTTGTGGCTGGATTCCCAGGAGGTGTTGGGAAGATGTTAGGATGCAGAGAGCAGAGCCGGTGTTATCCGAGAAGGGGGTCAGTAAGTAAGAGAGGGGCTGTTTCCTTAAGAGGGGATTTCCATGTGATTTCTAGATATGAAACAGACTTTATGATAAAAATAAAACCCACCGATTTCTAAAGCGGCTTTAAATTAGCACGGGTTTTGGTTTTGGAGGGTTTTTTCCTGGTGTGTTTTTTTTTTTTTTTTTTTTTTCTAAAATGTACAAGGTTCAAGTTTTGGGTTCTTCTCACAACCTGGCAAGGCTCATGCATTTTCAAGTGCTCATGCAGCAGTACTTGCTGCTTCACTGAAAATAATAGTACTGTGCTAAACAGCATCATCTTGGGATCACTTACGGGATTTAAGGGGTGAAGGCGAGGATACTGTAAAGTGAAAACCTCCAGTGCAAAGAAAATAAGGTGCAGTTCCTATAAACCCCTGAAACAGCTGCATTTCTTTCAAGAGGTTGAAATGCATGTGGGGAAAAAAAAAAATACGCTGGCAAAATTTTATTTGCTGCCTAGGTTATACTGACTTGGTAGGATTTTTTGAGACTGATGGGTAAAGGGGTAGATTTTGTGGCTACATAATCTCCAGAGCTTAAAATATTTCTTCATTCGAGTGAGGGAACTTGTTATGCCACCGAGTGGTTATTCATTGTATGGATTATTTTTTTTGAGCTAGAGTGAGATCTTTTATTCTTGATATTTAAATGGAAAGAAAAAAATAAATAGCATGTCCTTTTCAAAGCAAATATTTCAAAATGACTAGTCAATACCAGCTATTAAAAAAAAAATAAAAATCCCTTAGTTGGCCTCCTACATCATTAAACTCCAAGGGAGTCTTTCTGCAGACGTTGCAGAGCAAGATCCTACCCTTATACACCTGTCACGGCAAACGATCTGAGTAAACCAATCACTTCTAAACCCGCTATCTAAATGTCATTATGATCACTGAGTTATTTGTTTTAGCTTTTTGGTAACATTAAAGTTTGTGTTCGTTTACATTTTTGTATTTGCTTTGGAAGGGGCATTTTGGACTAATTAGATTTTGAAGTTAACATCCATGATATGGGTAAACATAGCAGGGTCCCAAGTAAGCCCAGCATAGTCCCGCTGTCCTGGCAGCTCCTCGGTGAGCGCTTCCACTTCGCTCTTCTGCAGGCTTTGATGAACTCTCCAATGCACACCCGGTGCTTACCTCCAACCAAAGAGACAGAGCTGTGCAAAGAGAAATATCAAATGATTCAACAACACTTGTTTCTTACCTGGACGTTACTTGCCAGTTCAGCTAAACCAATAAAAGCTGATTTCAAATCCCAGACATTCATCTGTCCAAAAGTACAGCATGTTGAACAAAAGGTATGAAATCAATTAAATAATGCATTACAAAACTGCAAAGTCTCCTTAAGAAAGAAAAAAAAAAATCACAGAAAAACCATCACAGAACTGTTCTTGTTCTATTATTCACATTATCCTTTCAGAGAAATGTTTCACCAAAATGTTTCACTTAGGTGCATAGAGATATTTTTTTTTTTTTTTTAATTTATTTTGAAACTGGTTCTTCTGTACTATGGAGTTTTCTACTGTATAGACAGGATTTTGATTCTGACTCCTGTCATTAGAAGAACAAAGGCATCTGAAAGTTTATCTATGACCTTCTCAAGATCAAACATGTCCAAACTAAAATTCAATAAGAGTGTAGAAGTGGTTAAGAGTATTAGAAGAGTCCGTGAATGCAAACAAGGCCCCACCTGTCAGACTTGAACAGTCCTTTTTGTTTCTGGGTATCAAATTCTACATGGGTAACTGAGCTCTTAAGGCTGAAATATGAGCAGGAGAAAAACAGATACTTAAACAATATCTTGACATAAAAGACATTTGAAGAGGATGAGCACTCACTTGAAACACTCTCTAGCTCTTTTCTTCATCTTGAGCTGGGAATATTTTTTTTTTTTTTTTCCTCCTCCTCTGAAGCTTCTAAATCCAGCCTTGGTCTTGACAATAAGTCAGTATTGCAGCAACATTTCTGCAGGCTCAGCAGACGTGGTCATCTTCTGCTCACGTTGTACAGCTCGTAGCAACGGAGCGCTTCCGATCGGAAGGAATCTCAATAACTGTATAGATTAAAAGTCCAGTCAAGCTGCTTATGAGCTCAAGTCCGTAGAAAATAAATGTCATGAAATTGCCACACAGTCTGCTCATAGGTTCATATTGTAAAGAAACAACGCTGTGTTGCCTAAACACCAAGTATGAATTCAAACTACAACAGAAAAATGCATAAATACTTTTCAGGATGTACTTTAAAAACAGCATGGTGATGTGTTTTTTTTTGTTTTTTTGTTTTTTTTTTCTCAAGGATATCTGGAAATTTCAGCATTAACAAGGCATGAGGATAGAGACAGATGAAGCGGCGGGGATGCAACCTCCCTCATTCTGTTTTGCCAGACTGGTTCACTTTTTAACCGTGCATGCAACCACGGGCATGAACACATTTTTCTGTGGGTTCCCCAGTGTCAACAGTTGAGCACATTAGTGTCACTTGTGGCTGCAGCATCCCTGGTGCAGGCGCCTGTCTAATGGACAGTGGTGGGAGCCGGCAGACATAAAACCCCTGAGCTGGAGCCCATCAGGCAGCGAGCGTCGGATATGTCAGCTCCTGCTTCTTTGCAGAAAATGTTTCTTATCGTCTCCAGCCTCATTGCTCCCAGTGAGTGTGCATGCCAGCTTTAGTGCCTGCTCCACTTATTTCAGGTATTTTTGTGTCAACAGCCCGATAACAGTCTAAAGCCTTATATATATACTTTTTTTTTTTTTTTTTTTTTTTTTTTTTTTTTTTTTTTTTTTTTTTTTTTTTTTTTCTGACAGTGGTAGGAAATATTCTTCATCTTTGACCAAATCCTGACTTGCTTCATTCTTGTTCAGGCAAAACTCTGATTGGAAAATCCCTGCCTGGAACAAAGAATGCTAGATTCAGCCTTATTGCATGTTAACACTGCAAAAAGCTTAGAATGGTGAAGATCCTTTTAAAAACCTGACCCATCATCGGTCTCTAAGGAACAAGAGGATTCCATGTCTTAGAATTATTAAAGACCTAATAAATAATTTGCCATAACCACAGGGTACCATGATATAATGGAGCTAAGGTAATATTAAATTTGCTTATTTACAACATTATGTAAAATATTCTGTTTATTTTTTTTTAAAAAACCTATATATTAGTATTTATTGTGATAAATATTTGAAGTCTCACTGCTTGGCTCTCAACAGACCTTCTTGGTGTGTTTTGGAGCCTCACACGGTCAAAATTATTCCATTATGCTATTAAAGCATAGAATGTGCAACATGTCATATACCTCAAGGCATTCCTCAGTTCATTTTTTATCTTTTTGAATACCTGTAGCTTCCTTTCTGCACTAACATTTTACTGCAAGCGTTCTCTCGTATCTGCCAGTTAACTTTCCCTTGAAGCCCAGTGGCCTTCTCTGCTCTGGTGGTCACTCATCTCGCCCCTCTCAGATCTCGGAAGGGGGTGGCGAGCAACATAGTGAATGAAATATCAAGCAAATTCATATCAAGTGGCAGCGTGACCCCCCCAGGTAATAAACAGGCTTCAGGTGTAAAAGCGTTCTGCCCCGTAACTTGTCATTCTCCTTGTTGTTGGCGCGGGTCCCTCGCTCGGGTTGTGCCGGGGTGCCTACTCCATCCGCGCGCATATTCAAGCCTGACTAATTCTGAGCAACTCTGTGTTCCCCCTTACCGGATCGCTGATGTTATGATTCTTAATTAGAAAGGCAGCTCTAGGTAGATGGTGATCGGGGGAAAGGAGAGGGGAAGAAAGGAACGGCAGAGAGTGACTGTTTATGCCTGTTGTCTCAGCTGAAATACAGCTCCTGCTGCATTTCTTCCAGCAGCACAAGCTGAATCTTTTCCCTCATTTGATACAGTGACCTCTCAAGTGCATCATTGCCCCGAGGGCTGAGGGCAGTCCAGCAACTGTTAAACCCCTTGGGTTGATAATCTTCTCCCACATTTGCCCTTAACACCAGACATACCACCATTAGCTACAGCTCCACTGGTGCTCATTAGAGCCGATCAATATAGACTAACATAAAGAATGCTGCTGCGCCTTCTGTTATTTTTCAGTTACTGCAAATTTACAGACTTTCACCTACAATACAAGGCTTTGCTGCTGTACTATGTAAAAAAAGAGGATTTGTGACCAAGAAAAACCCAGACAGTTTTTATTAGATGCCTAAATGTTATTTATCTTGCTGCTTAAAATACCTTGTTACTAGAAAGGGTACAGAAGATGTTCTGTACAAAATTCTCTTTGGATCAAGTTGCCATAAAATTGCAACTTTTACAAATCACAGCGGATGCGCTGATAAACAAAACCAGGCATATTTTAGCGTGAAAAAAAAGTGTTTGAGCCTGTAAAGGCTATGCAAACGCTTTCGTGAACTTAGCCTGGTATTTTTTAAGCCCCCTGACTGTGTCTGCGCTCTTTGTGGTTGGAGAGTGATTGTGCGGCCAGTTGAAGGTCTATATGTTGAAGGCATATATGTAGAGTGGCTACAGCACTGCATACTACCACCAGCAGGTGTTGCCAAAGATCATAGCAAGAACGGCAACAATTAACAAATATATCATTCTTTTCCCACATTTTATCCCAAAGAGTCTTTCAGATGATTCTCATGCGGCCGACCGCAATAGGAAACAACTAACAAAACCAACTATATGAAAAGGTGCAAAACTCACCGAGCGTCTATTAGGCTTTTTGCAAGGAATGACGCACAATTCAGTGGGAAAAATACATATTTTTTTTACTTTTCATTTGCATTTGGAGACAAGGAAGGTCAAAAAACTTCATGGGATTTACCAAAGGGCAATGCGATGCGAATGTAAAAGTTGGGATTTCTCATTCTTTGTTCTTCCATCAGTTTGGTCATTCAAACTTTATAGTACTGTTTAGGACATAAAACAAGGAAGAAACAGCATCCAGCCAACTTCAGGAAAATTTTAACGAGATAGAAAGCAAACATTTTATTCAGCATAAAGACAGATATTGCTTATCATGGAAAACCTAGGCACTCCAAGTACTAGGATGGCTAAATGGGCATATCGAACACTAAAAATACTGGCAGCGTGTTGCATTTCAAGGAATCAAGAGCAAAGTAAGTCTCATCTGCACCCAATCTTTCCCTATTTACTAGGACTTAGGGCCTCCTGTATCTTATTCAAAATGGTGGCTTAAAGAATTCAACATCAATTGCTGAATGAAAAGGAATTTCAAACTATTTGAGCTAAAGAAGTAATATATGGTAAATTTTACCTGTTTTCATCAGGTACATCATTCAACGCTTTAACTTTTGTCATAGTTCTCCGGTGCTATAGGCGATTAAATACTTCTGTTGAACAGCTTATTTATTCAAGACCTTTCTGAAGAGCTGGAAGGGTATGAGAATTTCATTTGTGAAACTAGGGATTTCTCAAAGTCCATTAAAGCACCTTTACTTATAGAGCGACACAACTTCTCCAGATGCGTCCTTTGCTTTAGTGGACCTATTTGCATCTTAGGTATTACTTAGTGTGAGTAATGTGGTAGGACTGAGCCCTTGATGATAGGCTGATTAATGAAATCCGTTCTGCTGGGTGAACATAATGGAAAATGTGATTCTGTTGGCTTCTAAAGTCTGAAATTCATCTCCATGCAAACGACACACATTTTATGTATGTCATAAGCCTTCTACTATCCTTCTGCTTAGATGGGGATTTCATCCGGTGAATGGAAAGGTGGTTGTTACATCCATTAATGTCGTTAAAATGTACCCAGTAAACCCATTGCTTGTGACATTGCCTCAAGTTTGAATCTTTCCTTCAAGCAGAACTTGGATAAACTCGAGGAAAAACAATCAGTGAATCGGAGGTAAAAAAGCCTTTTTGAAACAACACATTTTTTTAGGGGAAGAAAAAAAAATTGTTTGGTTTTAATACTTTTGGTGAAAGAACACTGGCAAGATCACCGAGTTAAAAAATGGCAGCTTATTTCTAATCTGCAACTTTCTCACTCAGCTTGCTGTTGTCGCTCGTCCTTGTTCATAGTCTGCTAAATTAATGAGCTCTACGATCTGAGCTCCCCTGTCTATTTTCCACACGATTGTAAATCTTACCCTTAAACTTGTGGTCAATTGGCTATGAGTTCCTCACTTTTCCCATGATGAAGACAGAAAAGAGCCATATTTTCCAAATCATGCTTCGTTTCTGTAGTTGTTTTCTGAATTCCCTCCAACTTTTCCAGCATTCACTTTTCAAAGCATAGGATCCAAGGGGGAGCACATATCTCAGCCACGGGTTCACAAATCTTGCTGACAGCAGTAATAATTCCTCACCACGCCCCCTCGATAGTCCATAATTTTCAATAATATCACAATATGGAGCTAACAGTGACTGTCCAATTGAGAGTAATATATTGTATGTTTTGATCAACAGGGAAAGGTTTTTAGGAACTTTCTCTTGTCAAAGCTGGATATATATTCCGAGCCCTAATTATTGACCAAGCTGGCACTTCATGCAACAATGTCTTTGGTTGTAAATTAGCTGGTTTTAATGGTCTGCAGCAACGCTTTCAATATCCTCTTTAGTGCCAAGTTTGAATGATGGAACTTGCTATATATGCTGACACTTTTTATTCTTAAACACCTAACGTGCAATATGTTCCCGTGAGTTTTAAAGGGTAAGATAAAATGTCAAAATTGTTCAAAAGTATCATGTATATTTTTTACTCAGAAAGTTACATACTCAAAACTCTAATCAGTCCACCTGGATTTATGAAATCCCTTGTTATCATAGCGGTGTGAAAACTGGACTACAGATAAAGAAAATGGTATTTTTATAGAGCGGTCCTCTGAGATGGGACTGCTCCTCTGTTGTCAATGTAGGCCAAAGTGCCAGTGGGAAGTGCAGTACATGACCTTAGTCAATTAGCAGGGTCTCCTTAATCTCTTGGGATTACTTTGATCTGCAATATCAAGTCTAACACCTTAATGAAATTTTACAGATAGTCACAGAAGACATCCGTGTAGCGAAAAAAACAATTTCATTTTATACCTAAACTCCTAACACATGCTTAATAAATCCCCAGAAGGGAAATAATAACTATAACCATATTCAACATAAATTTCTCTCTCTTTTTTTTTTTTTTTTCCACACTCTGTTTATGGCTGAGAAAAACAAGATTATAACAGACAGGAATTTGCTTGTGAAAACCGGGAACGGATCAAGCTGCTGATTCACATTTTTCTTGTGGAAAACATGTTATTTGTTGCTGTTACATTTTAAATCTCCTGAAGCAAGGGTGATGTGCCAAATCTTAATTGCATTTGTTGTGTGAATATATTTCAGTTATATGAAATTTCCATAGCGTGTCACTATCCCGATTTGTGTATCCAACCCTGCTCATTTTAAAATTTATGCTCATTCAAATCTTGTTTTTTCACTCTGGTCTGAACAGTTTTGGTGGAGTTAATTGGACAACCTGGCCCATTTCTGATATAATTACTAAGCAATTGCATGACAAAATATTTTTGACCATGTTTTGATTTTGCTTGCCATTATCTACTCTCCTTTTTCAGACCATTTCACCTGAAGGTCTTGAAGAGCTCACTTTGAAGGTATGCAGAAATATTTCAATGGGAATTTTTTTTTTTTTTTTTTCCCTGGGATTCCCCAGCCAGAAGTGAAAATGCTGCACGGATTCACAGTGTGATGAGAAGAAAGGAGGGAGCAAAGGATGGGGTTTAATTAGGCCACAGCTTTATTAAGTCAACTTATTCAGGAATTACACAGCGCTAAGTCACACCGTGGCTGCTTCCTTCCTCGCTGGGGGTGGTGCTGCCACTGACCCCATGCTCCTGGGTGCCCATTAAGGGTGGGTGGTGAAACCCAAGGTTTGACTTTCTCCTTGCTGATGCTTCTGGCCCCCTCCAGCCTCGTTGGCTGTGGAGACCCAGCAGCATCCCCCTCTGCTGTCCCCCAGCAGCTGGTCAGAGCATCCTGCGGTCAATCCTGGGGAGAAGGTCCTGCCTCTGCCCGCACCTCCAGCTTCCTTGCAAAATCCCAAACATTTTCCAGCTGGGAATTAAATGATTGTTTTGGATGCCCAATGGCGAAAGCAGAGAAGAAACCACTCCAGCTGCTGCCAGACACCTCGGCTGTGATTTGGAGAGGTACCCAGTGGTGCTCAGGGGGATCTGTTCCCCTGGGTGGTGGTGGTGGCTCCTCTCTACCCTTTGCAGGGCCAACGTGCATGGGAAAGCACTCAGGCAGAAGAGAGAGGGTCTCTATACCCTCCACAGGCGTGCAGGGGCAGTAGCCTTGTTGAAACCAATTGGATGGGTCTTATGAGTAAAACAAAGTGGACGTGGTCACTTCTGCTTGCAGCCACCAAACCACCCCATGAAAGGCACAGCACTGTATTCTCTGCTGCTGTCGCTCGCTGGGCAATCCCTCTGCTTACCGACGGCATTTCACCAAAATCTCCTTTTCTTGGGGTCTGACCCGCAGTCCTATGGCAAAACGCAGGCTGGCTTTAAAGTGGAATTTTGCCTGAGTGAGGGCTCCCGCATTCCCCACTGCAGCTCGAGAACACACAACGTCTCTCCTGATGCTCTACATACAGAACATACCTAACCGTAATTAGATATGATTAGAGGAACCAAGAGATGTTTGAGAGCTCTCTTTTATAAATTGCTTTTTGCAGTCAAATTAAGGTTTATTGCCGAGTGTCTTGTGGTTTATGCCGACTCTGATTTGCACAGTTTTATACCGTTGTTTTGCTTGTTGTACTCATACGACTATATAGCAAAACTAAATCAGCTCTCCCCGTAGGCCCAACAAGTGAGCCTTCCAGTGTGTGGAATTCAATGGACAATCCTCATAACATTTCCTGGTTTTTAATGCATTCAGTGACTGTAAAAACCTCTTAAAATCGAACAAGGTTGTAAAACTTGGCTCTATACAGATTCCCCTAATTAACATATGACAGATACATGCAGTCATTCCACTGTGCTCTCCTCCGGTAACTGCTTCACATAACTATAAAACGGCTTCCACGAGGTAGTGCAGGCACCGGCTTTGTCTTTGCACACATCTGTTGCATTTTTTTAAAAGGAAAAAAAAAAAAAGTTTTAATTTTTAAAATCTCAGTTTTAATAATGCATGAAAAAATTGAAAAAATCTGCTTTATTTTCATCCAGGTCTCATCTTACATTTCCTGCAGCACTGCCAAACGGTCCTAAAGTACTTTCTGACCCCTTTATCATTCCAACCGTGGTGACATCCATCCCGGCGCGCGTCGGTGGGATGTGGGTCTGCCAGAGAGGTGGTTTCTGAGGGTTAGTAGAAGAATATGGTGTGTCTCTCTTCAAATATTTGAACGGTTGGGAAAACACACACAAACCCATTCATTGGATGTCAATAGGAACACAAAAGCATCATTACAAAAATATCAAAACCGTGGGAGTCACGCACGTGTTTGAGTGAATTAGGTGAGTTAAGATTGCAAACACAATTCGCATTTTTCTCCTAAGCACTTGTTTCATTAACTATTTATAGAATATTTGGTTTTCAGTTATCGACCTGTAGCTGAAATACGGTAATTAAAGTATTTTTCACAACTGTTCATAGTTCTTTTTAAGTGAATTAAATTTTAACCTTTTTGGTCTTCATTTTCCACAAATATCCCTGCAAGCAAACGTCTAAGAGGAATTCTGGTCAAAGTAGGGATTTGAAATGGGTGTTTGAGAATGTGTGAAAAAGTAAATAGTGAATATTTAAGCAAGATTTGTTAGAATAGCAAAATAGCTATTAAATAAGCAATATTTAAGCAATACTTGTTAGATTTAGCTAATATAACTATTACAGTTTGATAATTTGAATTGTTTTAACCAGTAAATGCTCTATTTTTTTAAAAAAAAATTTTAAATTTGTTTTTATAATCAGGTGCCCCATAAATCTATCTTGCTTGTATTTACCTTGTTTTTCTAGACTTCGAGGATTTGGCCACATGTGAGGTCTCAAAAATGTAAACACTGAGAAGGTTTTTTGACTTTTCACATTTGAACAGGCAGTGTAGGGAAAGGGTAAGAGAGGGAGGAAATAACACCATCCCCACTTTACCGTCAGAGAACTGCTTGGTTTAAAGATTAAGTAATTTATGCCAAAAAAAAATTGAAACCCAGATTGTTGAATCCCTGTTCTTTGTTTTAACCTTAAGGTTGCCCTTCAGAAGTTATTTGGCTGATAGCGTCCTTAAAATATGGTGTGAAGAAAGATAGGGTTTTCTCTAGAATTTGCTATTTTGTTCCACAAAAAGTACCACCTGCTCCCCGTGCTGTACAACGGTAGCACCAGCTTTCCGCGTGTTGCAGCCCCTGTGAAAGTGCAGGAAGAAGTTTCTTCGTGGTGAGCACACCGACCCCCATAAACTGGCAATGCAAAGGAAAACCTAAATGCCTGAAAAATCGTAGACGAGACAGCGAGTGGACGAGTCCTAGACGAGCAAACTCAAGCTCGGAAGAGTAGCACAGAGCAGTAAAATAAGAATATATCTCTTCCCCTGCCCAGAGCGATGCTGCTGCTCCAAGGCATGGAGCATTATTTCCTCCTGCGCTTCCCAGGGTCCGGTGTGGTACGTGAGGCAGTGATGAGACCCAGATGGGAGATGGCAAACCTCCCCTTAATGACCGCTGATGTTTTCCTGCGTGTGGCCTAATAGAAGCAGACAGCAAGGATTCTTATCTTATCACGGGAAGCCTGACAGCACAGTATTTCTCTTGATGCCGGGATTATTTTGTTATAGACTCTAAAAAACACACTCCAAAAATTACTCAGATTCATGTGGTGTTTGCTTATGCCTGTGTGCTAGTCCATTTTGGTCGTACAGGTAAGTCCCTTATGCATTTTTAATTTAAAACAATCTCATATAACAATAAGAAAGCTTTCAAATCTAAATATGTGAAATCTCTGTATATAGGATTAAAAAAATCTATATTCATTGTGGGGGGAAAAAGAAAAGGAGAGGATTACAAAAGACCAAATGCTCTAGGGTTCAAGCTAATTTTTCATCTTTTCCATGGGGAAAAACACTGGTAAATGTTAAGAAACACCCTTCAAGAACCTTTAATTTGTTTTTCACTCTCCAAGATATAGATTTTCTCCTTCCCATTTAAGTAAAAAAAAAAAATTCCTGTGGGTTTGTAGAGTCATTTGAGAAAATATATATATATTTGTATAATATTACTTGCTTTCTAACCTAGCTTTGATTATGCTGTCAGATCAGCCTAGGCAGAATTTGACTTGTAGCCAGGTCCACTAACTTTCATTATCTTTTCAGGAGGCATTTGTTCCTGTAGATCACACAAATCAACTGCAGGATCAGGTCCTTATTCCAAAATGTTGGCTTCATTGCGGCCAGTGACAAAAATCCCTGTTGACACAGCACGGGTCAGGATGTTGCCATAAATATCCAGTCTTTTGAAGATACTGGGAACGGGATTAGGTAATTTTATTTTTCTTGTAGCTTGTGATGTTGCAGTTCTACCGTTGGTTTTGCTGTTGACCTGCCATTGAGTTCAAGCAGATACAAGTGGATCCAGCCCAGTTTATCAGCAAAATGCAGAAATGGAATTAGAACTGAAGCTTAACCCTATGATTTAGGGTGGTCCTAGATTAACAGAGGTCGGAATATGCTTTTATAGACACACACACACATATGTAATGTGTATAAGCACGCATAAGTGTGTGTGTGTGTGTGTGTGCATAAGCACCATGTAATGAGGAAACTTAATAATAATACCAGGGTTTTATGTAAATGTATAATACCTTGCCTTTTCTGAAGTGATCGTTTTACACTCATTAATAAGTTAACATCCAAAGAATTCTTTGAGTAAATGTTCAGAGAGGTAAATCTTGTAGCGTCCGTTTCACAGATGGGAAAACTGAGGCAAAGCAGCAAAAGAGGCTGATGGCAGTGGGTCATTGCCAGCTTCAGAGACAAGAAATTGCCCGTGGAACTGGCAGTGGTGGAAGGGGGGATCTGAATGCTTCTGCACTCATCAGTCACCACCCAGTGCTGGTGTTTCAAAGTACTCGGCTACAACTGGCTGTGGTTTATATTTAGTCAGAAATTGCCGTTCTTGTACAATTCAGCTGTAAAGCTTCAGTTGCTGTAGCAAGTGCGAAATTGCGTAGAAGTTATGGTAGACTTAAATAATAACAACAGCTTTTGCCTCCTGTCCCTGAGTTACAGATATGTGTGCGTGGACAGGCCTGTTTATCCTCGCAAATTGCCATCACCTACTCTCTGCTACAGGAGGGTATGGATAAGCATGCAGAACGCTCTGGACATTAAAATCGTGTGTATTTCAATATCTAAGATCGAACCTCATTAAAAGAACTTCCTACATCGTTTATCAAAGCAAGTCAGAAGAAGGTTCAGGGCAGACCACAGTAGCCAACGACCTCCAATTTTAATTTCATAACGGTAGTTAATATAGTTTCTGTTATACAACGTACGATTTCTTTTTAGCCCTGCATGTCTTAAACACATGTGAAATGAATATAAAATATTGTTTCCACTAAATGAGGTGCTTTTCTTTCAATTTACATACCATCGGCAGAGTCTTGGCCTCCACATTAATGAGTTCCACTTGGATATTTGGAAGTTGCCTTTCACTTGGCTTTGTTCTCCAGAACTTATCCATGCAAGTATTTGCAGGTGTGTGAGAAAATACGCTTTACATTTAATGAGTCGTACGCTGCATTTATGATTCTCATCTGTCCGTGTCCATATCTGGAAAGACATTCACCCCATAAATGCTGTTGTGGCTGGGATGTTGAGTGGGAATTACGCCGGGTGACAGTGGTCCGACGCATGGGTCCAGCAAAAGGTCTGCTGGCCACTTCAGAGCATAATGGGGGCTTAAGTAGGATTTAAGCGGGACAAAAGGCTTGTGTTGGCATCCCATCCTGTTGCTTGTTTTGGCTGGAGCTCGCCAGGAAGGCAAGACATACTTTAATTTGCAGTAGTATAACCTTACAGCAGGACTGTTAATATCACACATTGTCAATAGCAGCTAAAAACACTGGAGAATGCAAAGTGCAGCAGTGTGCAGCAATCGTTCACTAGGTGATTCAGAAAACCATGCTGTAAAGTTTGAGCACGAGATGACAAAGTCAAGGCTGGATATATATTTCCATTCATTGTCTTTGATCCACTTGTTGGAGAGCTGGTTGGTTTTTGAGTTGGGAATGCCATTTGTATGAATACTCATTATAGTGGTTTTGGTTGTGTTGTGTGTTTTTTTTTTTTTTTTTTTTTTTTTTTTTTTTTTTTTTTTTTTTTTTTTTTTAATAGAGATTTTTTTGGAAGGGTTTTAAAAGCACAGTTAAAACAGGAAAATAAACCGCAAGCAAGAACTTAGCCTTCATGCCTGAAATTATGCCATCAGTGAAGTCAGTGGCAAAACTATGGACTTTGAGATCTGCAGGATTTGACCTCTGGGCTTTGGAGCTGTGTTGGCAAGAAAGAATAAATAAATCACTGAAAAATGATATATGAACCTTATAATCTGTGCTTCACTTCTTAGGCAGGCTATACAATAAAATATCCTAAAAATCTAGTACTGGCTTTCTCTATCGAGCTAATTTGTAATCAGACCAGCTTAGTGCATGTTCTTAAACATGCTGAATAAGCTGAGAAATAGAAAACTATCCAGCAGTGTGTACTTTAAGGGCTTGGACCAAAACTTTTCACTGTCAGAGCACATTGGATCAAACCCTAATATGCTGATCAATTAGAAATCAGGTTTCTTCAAAATTTGGCCTTGCTTTACTCTTTGCATGAGGTTTGCTGTAATGCCACATTTTACCTTCCGGAACACAGGTCTTTCAGAATTGATAAATTGTTTTTATTATCAAAAATAACTCGAAAAATGCGTTTTCTTGCTCTCTGGGCCTGCAGAAAGATGAACAGGTTTTGTTCTGATTAAAACTGAAGGCAAAAATATGGAAAAAAAAATTATATAAATTGACTTGGTTGAAAATATTAAGTGACAGACAAGGAGGTTATAATACCCCAAACCATTGCAAACCTCTGCAACATCCCCTATAAATAGTCTTGCTAAAATCAATTCTTTCCATCCAAGGCAGCTTGTGGCAACCATTTTCCCAAACAGCCTTTTCATCTGCTTGTTTACCCAGAGCCTCCCCGTATGTAAGCGTTCCCTGGAAGGTCAGTCCCTGGGGCTCTTCCCACATCTAATTCCCTGCTGACAGGTATCAGAAACTCTCCTGTCCTCACTGCTTTCATAAATTTTGTGTATGCCAGTCAGAGGAGCTGCGAGACAAGACCCCAACCTCCTCCCTTTAGTCTCCCAGGGTTGTCTGCTAACAGGGCAGCAGGGGACCAAACCCGACCAAGGCGTGTGGGCTCGTTTTGCTATCATTAGAATCCCCAAGAAAGTCACTGTGAAAGAAGCTGAGCTCCTGGGGTTGCACGTGGCTCCTCCGCTCCAGCCACCTTCCTCTTATTTCACGCACCCAGTAACAAAACATGGGGGAAAGGTTGGATCCAGCTTGGAAAAAGTGGTTGGCCGTGGCAAGAGAAAGCAACTGATGTTAGGTTTAACCCCAAAATGATTACTGCGGGTGGAAAATGGCCAAAAGCTGCATCACCTGGGTGGTGGAGACAGATGTGCTGGAGGGTTGTTAATTTGGGGGGGGCACGGTCAAGGGGACAGGCTTGGGGAATGACTTCTCCATCTCCAAAACGTGTCCTTTGTGTCAGAGACAGCAGAACTCAGGAGCTCGGTCCAAAGCTCAATCCAGTTGCTTCCATGGAAGCATCCCTGGGTCCTGCCTTTGTTAGGCCAGCCCCAGCCCCAGAAAGAAGGCTCAGCCCATTTCTCCCCCGGCTCAAGTTATAAATGTTTCGTGTGTCCTGTTAAAACTACATTATGTTTCTAGGACATATTCACCGCTCGAAGACAGGTGGATGGCATATGTGCTTGTGGGTTGTTCTTGTTTTACAACTCCATATTTATGTTTGAAAGCTGAGGATATGTTACCTTCTCCTTCATCCATATTCAATTTATAACTCAGCCAGCCGGTGTAAGAAGGACAAAGAAGTAAATACAGTAATATGACATATTTATTTTTATTTGTTTTATGTGGCTGTGATACTGCAATGCTTTATGTACTTTTCTAGATCTGTTTTCTATTTTTCCCAGTGTTTCACAGTGCGTTTGATAAGTTTGGAAAACCACATATCTTCCTGGAGTTTGAAAATTACTGATTTTCCTCTTGTTTAGCTGTATTCTGCGTGCTGTAACACTTCTGGCTTCTGTGTTCGTGGTGCCTTTTACTACCTTTCCATGTTATTATTTTTAAACTATTAGATATATTTCCCCTTATTTGTTTCCTTAGTGCACTTTGCCATACCAGTATTTAGATTTTTACCTGTATTCCCTGTTTATCCCGTAGCTGCTTCTTGTCTTCTTGCATATTAATTCTGTCTGTTATTCTTATACTTTTGCTGCTGTTGTTGTAGGAACCGGACAGGCCACCTATCAACTTCCAGTGGCCCACAGGAGAGCAGTTTCTCCAGAGGCAATATGTGGAAGAGCAGCTGCCAAGCCTGGGAGCCCCAGGGGCTTTTTCTGCACCTCCGAGAGCTGGAAACCTTCGAGGAAGAAGAAGCATCAGGTCTGTGCTGGCAACCGGGGTGCGGGAAGGGGAATTGCTGCCTGCGAGGCAACAGGAGCAGCCTTTAAATGTGCCACAACCTTTAGCATCGCAAGCCATGAGCAGGTCGATACGGGACTTTTCATCCTGGGAAGGTTTTGTTCATAACTTTTTTTTTTTTTTTGAGAGATGCTGTAATTGAGACAGGCACTGATTCAGCAAACCCCTTGACCTTTGGGGCTCACAGGGTCAGACCTGATGGTCATTGCGGCTCTTCCTGGTGTTAAAACTTAAGAAATGGCATCTCCCACTGGAAAAAATCCTGGTCTGGGAAGCATGTGACACTTTTTCTTCATGCAAGGAAGGTTCCTCCTTCCCCTCAGACCATGCAGCAGATCCTGTGTCCCAAGCAGTGCAAATTGGTACAGAACTCTGCAAGTGCACCTCGCTGAAGCGCCGAATTTAAACTTGAGAATGAAAATGAAATTGTTTGGCAGCCAACTTGCTCATATCGGTCGACTTGGGATGGCGCTTGAGGCACACGGGGTAGCAGGAGGTGACTAGGTACAAGGCCAGTAAGTATGCCAGGACCAACACACTCCCATTAGTTGACCAGTTTAAATGCTCCAGACCAACCAGCTGACAAAACACTTGTGCTGGAGCAGCCTCACAGTCCTGCTGTGCGACAACCAGAGAAGATTTCTTGGCGTTCATCTTTTTTGTTTTGTTGGCCACTTTTTTTTTTTTTTTTTTTTTTTTTTTTTTTTTTCCCCCCCCCCAGAAGCAAAACTGGCCCCCAGACAAATCCGTCACAGAGTACATTACAAAGCCAGGAACATTAAAAGGAGCAAAAGGAAAGCCAAATTGCTTGCAGAAATGAAGATTGCTTGGGTTGTTGCCATGGGAAGGCAGAGCTCTCGTGCTGCAAGTGATTCTTGGTTTAGGGACCAAACAGTGCAAATAATGCCAGAAATAAGGTTGCAGACAGAAATTTTTGTTTTATTATTATTCTTTTAGATAGTGCTAATTGTAAAAGCTGCATCCCTGGAAGGTGGAGAAAGGCTTCCAAAGTTCACTGACTTACCAACCCTGACAGTGATTCTCCTGATAATGGCACAGCAGGTCCACAGTGGCAAAGCCTAATTGACAAAGATCAAAATCTAATTTGGATAACACCAGGAGCCGAGGGGGTCATGCTCCAAATAGTGCTTGAGCCACAACCAGCCGTGTTTGTCATTTCATGGGGAAAATGCAAAAAAGATCATTTCAGGTCCCCAAATGAGGAAGATGCCAATAATATTGAAAAGCATACGCAGGAAGAAAGCTTGCTCCTGAGGGTGCAATTACTGTGGCTGTGATGTGAAATGATAAAAAATATTAAGTAGATTTTAATGTTGTAACAAAGGGTGGCTCTGCACTGGGCATGAATAGGAAAGGAAGATCCTTTGGGCACCTAGATAAAAAATAATACATCCATAGCTATTAGCAGAGCCTTTCATGCCAGTATGCATCCCGTGCGTCACTGGGGTGAGTATTTCCTTACCTGGAATATAGGTCACTTTTCCTCGTAAGAAGCAGTATTCTCATTGTTATTATTATCTATTAATTCCTTGAAAGGCACTCGCCTCCCTTGGTCTGTGGCTTGAAATTAAAAAAAAAAAAAAAAATACTGAGGGTGTTTGGCCCATCATTTCACCCTGTTTTCTGGGGTACCAGGCCATGGGCAGTGTGTATCACTAGCTGTGTCGTGTGCCCTGGATCCCCTCTGACTCCAACAAACCAAGATAAGATGACTGAGGAAAAAAAAAAAAAAAGGATATTCAGAGAATTCCTGAAGTGTTTTATGTATATTTCAAGGGCTTACCCAAACAAGAACAAAGGTCCAAATAAGAGAACAGAAAATCCTATAGGGTTCCTTTTTATACTCAGTGTCATTGCCTGGCAGTAAAAATAAGTTTTACGTAAATCTTGCAGCCCTCTTTCCCCTTTCTAAGGGGAAAGTGCCATCTTTGACTTGTCCATCTACTCTCTTGCAGCTTCCGTGGGATTCTACTCTCCGCTCGCCTCTGTCTGTGAGTTGGACTTCACTTTCCCATTTATAATTTGCAAATCACAGTAGAAGATAAATAACTTCCAAACCTTCATCTGTGCTGGGACTGAATTCACGGGTGTGGTGCAACTCAGCGAAGGCATCGGACGGCTTCTGGTTTACAGAGTGGTTGTAAAAGGTATGGTAAGGAGGTTTTACAGAAGAGATTTTAATGAAAAAAAAAAAAGAGGAAAATTATTTCCTAACGGACAGCAAGAAGGAGGGAATTTGGAGGAATATTGGGACTGAGCTGTGAGGTAACCTGGGCTTGGGGGTGGTGATCCATTTGTTTTCCGTTTTGAGTTTATGAAAGGATTTAGTGAGGTTTCCAAAGTGACTTAGGAGCATGAGGTCCATTGACTCAGCTTTTCAAAGAGAGAAAGGAGTTCAGAGCACAAACCCTGGTGCGTTTGTGCTCCTAAGTAACTTAGGTGCTTTAGAAAACACAATCCCATTCTAGCGCTTTATAGAAAAAAATAAATACTAATAATATAAATTAAAGCGAAGAGGTTCACGTGCCTACTCTGGCACCATGAAACTATTTAGGGGATGAATAAAAGGATAGTAATGAAATGATTCCTGCCGCTGGCCGGCACTCTCAGTTTTGGTAATACTTCAGTTTCGCAGCGATTTGGCAAACCTCTTGTAAACGGTCCAACAACGCTTCAGCGAAGCCTTTAGAGAACAGCAATCTGTACAGCACATTAATTTGGCACGTTTCGCAGCCCAGGTCTAGCTCAACACAGAGGTAGCATAAAGACTTCTTAGACTTACTGTTCCCGGTCAGAGGTTAAAGTCATTGACAGGCACCGTTGAAAAGATGGCAACGCAGCTGCCCGCGCACCATCTGATCCACGGGATGGCATTTCCCCGTGCAGAACAACACCAACGTTAAAAAAAAAAGGAAAGAAAAGCAGAGGTTTAGCTCTATATTTTCACAATCTATACAGTTTGTTGTTTGTTTTGGTTTTTTTCATGCTAGTTTCTCATGAATTGGAGAGCGATGGTCTGGGCAACACGGGTTAGTGAGAGGCAGGAGGTGGATTCGCAATGTGACCCACTGTTCGTTGCTTGTCAAGGTACTAGTGAGACCTAAAGATCCTTTTCATGACAAAAAAAAGAGAATGATTTTTATATTCTCAGAGGTGAAATCAAACCAATCCCATTAATTTCAATTAAAATGTTACCTGTCTCCAGCTATCTCTTTTTTCACCCTCAAAGACTGTTTAGGGATGGGAAAAATGAAATATTAATGCATTCTATAAATAATATGTGTGAGGTCCATGGGGACACAGAACCCCCACATCATTAGTTAAATTGATCTTCCTCTTAGATTTTGCAGGAAATCAGGGGGTTGTGCGGCTTAGTTTTCAGGAAAGGTGGTCAAACCTGGGTCTGAACTGCGGTGTATCGATCAGACGTGGAGCGGAGGTTTCTCGTGCTGTTCCTTACTTACGGTCATTTTACATTTTTTCTCACGTCAGAAGTTTCAGGAGATGCTCTGGCAGTCTGTACGGTAACCCTTGCTCATGCAATGAGTTCTGCTGTGGTGTTTTCCTGTGTAAGGGACTGCAGGATTGTGACCTTTAGTAGGATATAGACAAATTTTTGTCCAGTTTTCATCAACATTTTAAAGACACGTGGCCATCACACGGTGTGAATAACTTCTAAAAAAGCAAGTGCTTCACCTGGTTTCTTCAGGAGCTGTTGTGGGGTACCTCAGCCTGCCTCAGCTCCCTCTTGAAAATAAAACACACGGCGGTTCCTTCCTCCTTCCCCCAAATGCAGTAGAGGCGCTGCTAAATCTAGCAATCTTTTTTTTTTTTTTTTCTGTAATAACATAAAGTCACTGCATGAGCAACCAGCAATGTTTATTAATAGAGATCTCCAATTTTGGAATCTTTGGTAAATTGAGAACATACTGAGAAAGAATCTTATCGCTCGAATCGTAGGAAATCCATTTCCAAGTTGTCTGTTTTTCATCAAATTAAAATTAGTTTCATGGGAATATGAGAAGGTTTTTATAATTAGATAATGGAAATTTGCCTAGGTTATCTTCCACTTATTTGGATGTAACATAAATAACAAGAAGGTCACATCATGCCAGTATTTACTCATCTAACTCAGCACAAATCCTGGGTCAAGTAAAAAAGATTTGAAAACATTTCAGTGCTTGTTGCTTAGAGACCATTTTTAATGACTGGAAGGATCTCGCTCAAATCCACGGTTGCACAGCGAAAAATCTGAAAACTGTGAATGGTTGCAAGCCTCCCTCAAAGACTTCGCTGAGGTAAAACGTTCCCAAGAGCTACCCATCAAGTGACTGAGAGTGATGTTCCCCTTCTCCAGCTGGTACAGAAATGGGATTGGGGATTATTTGGACACGTTTCTCCTTTTCAATGAAATCTAGTCAGAAATAAGTAACTCTTGCTTTTGATTTTTTTTTTTTTTTTTTTTTTTTTCCCTTCTCCATGCCTGTACTGAGTATTGAACCTGGCTCGTTTAGGTGAAAATCCGTGAGGTTTGGCTCCTGTCCCATGGCTGGGAGGTTCCAGCGATGTCTGGGCACGGTGGTGGCAATGGTTGGTGTTGCCAGAGGTGGCTGTCGGCCCTGCCTTTGCAACGACCTCCTCAAAGGATTTATGACAACTGCTGCTGCAACTATTTCCCCTACAAGCTGCAAAGTGAGGGAGCGGGAAGCCGAATCAATGACAAAAATTAGGAAAAGGAGTGCAGGTGGTGCTGACAGACAGCCAAAACAGTGCTTTCAGGTACGGATTTATTTTTTTTTTTTACCCAATTAATAACAAAGAGATGAAGAGCTAAGTTGTGCTGCTTGGGAGACACAAGGGCAAAACTCTCAACGAGCTGCAGGTCAGTGCTCAGTGAAAATCAATACACAGCCTCTGCGGTGCCTGCGGCGGGCCTGGGGTCCTCTGCTCCCCACCACCAAGCCACGTAAGCCAACAGCAGCGGTCGCTGCCTCCTGCCCGTTATGCCGTGGTTGAGATTCATCCTGCACAAAGAGAAGAGTTGGTTTTTTTTTTTTTAATCAGTGGCAAAAATGAGGCTGGGAGGAGGAAAGTGGGGTTTTCCCCCCTTTTCTTTTTCCTTTTTTTCCCAGGTCATAGTGCCAGTTGTCATGCACGGTGTGTGTCCTGGCTCGGCGTCCTGTGCACTCCCAGCTAACACATCTACTGATGGGTCTGAAAAGCCTCTTTCCATTTACCCTGCAGAACAGGGTCTTTAATAATCCCTTCACTTGAATTTAAACAGAGTCACATCCTTGGCGGGGCTAATATTATCTAAAACAGTATGGCAGGAGACCCCAGTCTCCACGGATAGCTCTGGAGATTGCTGGTGGGGGAATCACCCTGAATATCTTTCATCAAAGTTCAAAAGTCTATGAAGAAAGGGCAAAGATCATGTAACCTCAGGTGAACCTTCAGTCAAATCATATTTATTGTCACAAGGTGGGTTGCAAGAGAGAGTTTCGTGATCATTTGCATGGCGTGAATAAAGAAAGAGGTGCTGGTTTACATTGTTCTTTTTGAGTAAAATACGTAATTCAGACAATAGCATGATCAGTGAAGGGGTTGCTCGCACCATTGTATGGTGTAATGAAAGGAAAATGTGACATCATATCCCTTCCAAGCATGATGTCATGTCCCAGCGAGCGCCATCATTTTCCTCCTCAAGAATTAAAAAGTAAATTTTTCAATAATATATTTCGCTCATACATGAAGTCTAAAATCACTTAGAAACAAATATCCAGCGGGGTAAAATATCATAAATCACCTTTGCACACGATCTTATCAGGCCTGAATTCTCAGATGACTGTTTCATTCCAGGTGCACTCGATTCTGTGCCTGAAAACTAGGAAATATCCCAATAATATCCCACACAACTGCCACAGGAAGGCGTTCCTCCTGTCGGAAGGGCTGAAAGCTGGAACCTCTATAGGGGAATCTTGCAGAGCCCGACCAACCCATTCAGATCTTTGAATACATGGGGAAAATTCTGCATCAGTGACTGAAGAGACACTAAAATTAAATAAACCCAGGCACAGAGCGTGTCCTGCATTGTCATTTTCAGAGGAACTTGAAATAAATGTGTGTAGCTGGATTTTAGGTAGTATTCAACATCCATCTATTCATGCTGGTAAGACTGAAGAGCTTTCTCACAGGTTTTGCATACCGGGAGCTGTCATTTCTTTTTTATCCCTATATAGACTGTCAGGCTTTTATATATTAACTGCTGATTGTTTTTGTCTTCCTTTAAGAAATGCAATCCCTGCAAACACATCATGGGTGCATATTCTGCACGTGGAAACAGGCTCCTCGGCCAACTAGTGCATGGAGAATGCAAAACCATCTCGACAAGCCTTGCTGCACCGTTAAAAGCAGCTAAGGTATAGTCTTCTCATCTTCCCCTTTGTGAATCTCAAAAATTAATATATTCTATATGCTTCTCTCTCTCTCTCTCTTTCACTCTTACCCACGTTCTATTTATTTATTTTTTTCCCCCCTTGCCCTAAATTCTGCATGCCTAACCCCTGTACACGGGATTGGTGAGAGCAGTTTAAAATTAGTGCCTACAGGCGAAGAATTTCCCAACCTGTGCCTGTGTGATGCTCCTAACGGTCCCCAGTCAGGAGCCTGGCGCCGCGCGGCTCAGGCCGGAGCGGTGAGGGGAGCTGGTGGCAGTTGCTGAATTGTGCCTGACATCTAATTATGTCCTAGTCCTTGGCAACAGCTTGAAGATAACCTACCTCTTGCCAATCATCCTGGAAAACTGCTGCTTTTCTCCTTGATGCCTTTAGAGACTTCCACAGCGTTGCGCTCCCTTTGCACGTTTTTGCTGTCAGGCACACAGTGGACTCACGATCGTTTCGGAGAAAAGCCCTTTTTGGGCCTTGGGAACGCGCAGATGTTCCACTTACATGCCTGTTTTGTGGCCTCCCAAGTTTTCTCTGGGAGAACTAGAGGAGAAGGGGAGAACGGTTTGCAGCAACTGCAGGAAGTTGCATTTCTGGCCTTTTACTACAGCTGTCATCTCCCAAGCAAATACAATTACCTGTTCCCTAATTAGGACGAGTTTGGCTGAGATTATAGGAGTCACTGGGAAGTTCTATATTCTATCATCTACCCCAGAATAGCTCTACAGTTTCAGAAATGTTTTCCCTACAGAACAAACCTTGAATTTCTGATGAAGGTCATACAACTCCCGCTCTTGGAGAAGGCACGAAGGAGGTTGGGCGCAGGGTGGAGGCTGCTGCTTCGCTGCTGTTTTCTCCCCGGAGTGGCCTTGCAGGGGTTGACCGCCAAAGCGACTGGCAAATAACCACCTAAAAGAGGAACACAGGTAAAACAAAGAGTTACGGTAAGTTTCGGATGGTTCACGTGCTCAGTCTGATGCAGAAATGAAAGACTGGAGTGATTTTTCCGTATGTGGTTGGCAAAGAGGGAAACTAAGTCACAAATTGAACAATAACTAAAGGAGAGCGATGTATTATTTAGTAGCTGTATGAGATCATTATTGTATCACTCTCTGCAGAGCAAATGATACCATTCCAGAGATATAGGGAGAGTTTTAAGAAAGAAAACTCATAAAGAAAAGGAAATAACGTGTAGCATGCATCAAAGAATGTTGACACGTCACATCTGAGTTATTCCTGTTTCTGTTTCAGATGTGTCACTCGGTATTGAAGAAAACAGGGAAAGGTACTGAAAAGTAGGTATAATTTGAACAGATCTAATCGTCAATAAATAATTGTGTTTTAATTAAAATGTGCCATGTCAGTCTGAGGCTCTTATATTACATGAGCATGAAAATGTATGAATGCATAATGCAGTAATAATTAAAATTACAGTTTCCCAACTCTTAAATTTAAATGCTTGGCAATTAAGTGCCTGATAAATCTCACTTTTCTGTGTGTGGTGTTTGTTTTTTTTTATTTATTTATTTATTTTTTTTTTCTCACTCTCTCTTTCTGGGAGTATTAAATAGTCCTAATTGCTGATTGCACATTCTTCGGCTGTTTACAGTTTCCTGTTGCATCTATCAGGCATAACTTGCTCCAGGTATTGCCCTATCTTTGCATGCAAGTCAAAGATGTGGTATTCTACTTTTATTAACTGGAGAGGTCATGAAGTCTTAAAGCCTCAGACATGTCCTTAAGATTAGGGTGGGCAGGGACCTCGGTGCCTTGGCCGGAGGTAGGTCGCAGTACAAGTAACATTTGCACCTTTCAAGCAAATTTTAATGATGGATATTCCTTGATTTTTTAATGTTTTTAGTGAATTCGGAAATTCAATCTATCTCATTTTCATAGCTTAACATAGTTGATCGCCTTGCTTTAGAAGACCAATGAATAATTTAGCTAGGGTAGCTCCTTGAAAGAGCAGATGCTAGGGACCAAATGGGAACTCCCCAGTATCGACCCCTCTGCTTAGACTGGCCAGGGGAGCAAACCGCCTTGGCTCTCGCAGACAGGGGAGGGATCTGAGCCCTGGGCTCGGCACTGGGGAGGCCGCCCCTCGATTCCTGGGTTCAGTTTTGGGCCCCTCACCCCAAAAAGGCCATTGAGTGACTCGAGCGTGGCCAGAGAAGGGCAACGGAGCTGGGGCAGGGTCTGGAGCACAGGTCTGCTGGGGAGCGGCTGGGGGAACTGGGGGGGTTCAGTCTGGAGAAGAGGAGGCTGAGGGGAGACCTCCTGGCCCTCGGCAACTCCCTGCCAGGAGGGGGCAGAGAGGGGGGATGAGTCTCTGGAGCCAAGGCCCCAGCGCCAGGCCCCGAGGGAATGGCCTCAAGCTGCCCAGGGCAGGGTCAGGCTGGCTCTGAGGAAGGATTTCTGTGCAGAAGGGGCTGTTGGGCGTTGGAATGGGCTGCCCAGGGCAGGGGGGAGTCCCCGGGATCCCTGGAGGGGTTGAAGAGTCGGGCTGAGCCAGCGCTGAGGGGTCTGGGGGAGCTGGAAACTGTCAGTGTGAGGTTAACGGTTGGACTGGAGGAGCTTCAAGGTCCTTTCCAACCAAGATGATTCTGTGATTCTGTGATAAAGAGGACTTGATCTACTGGCTCCATACACACAACTATCAGTAGATAAATGACTTTTGCTTACTTCTAACGTAGGCTGTGTTTAAACTTCTGACCTACAAGGAAATGCGCACTGCTCAGGGCCACGCAAAGCTGCCCTCCCAAGCCTGGACCCATTCCTAACAATATATAAGGGTATCCATTAGGGTTATTTTCCTCTTTTAAGTGGAGATACTCACTCTATAGGGATAAGTTGGAAAGAAGCTTTTTTTTTATTTCTGTGTTGCTGTTTATAAGTCACTCTCTGGCTGAAAAATTAACAAACAAGTCATAGGATAAGGCGGTGCTGGCTGGTAGCACGGGCTCTCCGAGTGGGTCTGTGCCACCGCTCCGTGCAGCGCGGCTTCTGGGGATGCACAGGTCCATCCGATGTGGTCTCTTGGGTTCACATTGTGCTTTTTAAGTTTTCTCATAAATGCTTTGCTCTTTGCCTAACAATGCGGAGAGCAACGCAAATGAATCCGAAAGAGGTAAAAGCTGCAAAAGGCGTTTCCAGAAATACTCTTCCATTTGCATTTTGAATGGGGTCATCAGACAGGCTGAGCGTATGTTGAATTGAAAATAAAGGCGTTTTCAGAAAATGTTTCTATGTTCACTGCAGAGGAGCAGGGAAAGAGGGTTGGAAAGGATTCAAGGTAAATCACAAGGCGACATTGCCCTGACGTGGGATATATAAACATGCGGCAATCACACAGGACCCCACAAACGCGTTGAGACAACTGCAGTTTTGGAGACAACAAACTCGATGACAGAAATCTAAGCAAGACCTCAATTTTACAGGGAAGAGTGGGATCATGAGAACAGTCATTTCCTTAAACATTTATTAACCCCCTTCCCTGCAGATGTAACATTTCCCATGTTTTTCCCTGCACTTCACAATGCATCTCAGTGCTCACGGCGTGAACTTTACCAGGACTGATTTTTTTTTTAGCGGATGACTGGGGGTGAGCCAGAAGGCAATGACTTCCAGGCATCTCCCCTGACGTCCCCCCAGCCCACCCCACTGCTGGCAAGCGCCCGCGCCAGGGACAGGCTGGCAGAGCTCGCTCCGAGCGCTCCTGTCACTAGGGGTTTGTAAATTCATATCATCTTTGGACTTTTTGAGTTGGTAAAGGCAGAGATTAGAGAAAAAAAAAAAAAAAAAAAAAAAAAAAAAAGAAAAGAAAAAAAGGAAGCACATTTTAATACTGTCATTGGAATCGTCAGCCCAGCTATGGGTACTTCTGTACAGCACTGAAATTGCCTGAAGAATTAATTGACGTGATTTTTCTGCCTATTGATTATTTCAGATTAGCTGTGTTTCTCAATTCCAACTCAGCGGACATTGTCTGGGCTGTGCCTTTGCTTACTTAAGGTGCGCAGCGACTTCTTGGCCCCAGATTGGATAATTTAATCCTCATAATTTGTGCCAGGTAATGTTGAGGCACGGTCCCTCCAGCTGGGATTTGGAAAGTCATCAATTAGAGATGTGATTTCAGCTTCTCGTTGATGCTGCTTCTGCAGTCAGCGGGGAAAAGGAGAGAAACAGCTTTAGGTGGAGGTTTCTCCTTCCGATGGTGCCGTGAATCTCCCTCTGGAGAGACCCCTCTCCCCACCGACAATGAAAGCCCCAAGATAAGTGTTGGAGTCCTGTATACAGAAGAAGAAACTAGGGGATATAAATCCCTCGTTTCTGGTTCTTGGGGATAAGTTTCTTTACTGAGCAACTGCTATCTTTGGCCTGATTTTTATTTTATTTTCTTTTTTTAAATGTGAATGCTTGCAGACTGCAAACAAAGCCAAAAATGCATGTAAAAAATGAAGGGGAAAAAACTGCCAACAATAATTTATAGAAAAAATAATTCAGGTTAATAACAAAACATGAGGTTGTCTTTTTTTTTTTTTTTTTTTTTAAGGTTTACCTTTTGTTTCTGAGTCTGTTTGTTGTAGTTGGAACACATTTTTAAGAATTTTTGCAACTATGGGGACCAGTGATTTTCTTGCTTATCTGAAGGAAGGCTCTGATTCTCATTTAATCACGAGTTTCTGCTAATCGCTACTTGTGAAAGCTGAGGTTTTAAGAAAATCTCCAGCCCCACTCAGACTTGCTATAACATTATGAAAATTGGCAACTATTAAAATATTTGCAAATATTTTTCTTGCCAGATTTTTTTTTTTTGTCCTCAGTTCTGCTTGCAGCCATCAGCAGGGGACCTTTTGAGGTATAACTACTCTCTACATAAAATCTTCCTGAGCCCAGTTCAGAGCTGGTGCATGCAAATGCAACTGTACTGACTTCGACAATAAAAAAAAAAAACCCAACAACACAAACCCAACCCAAAAGCCAAATATTGTTATAAACCCTTACATATACATCGATTTTAGTTTAGTGCTATTTAAGTTTTCTATTTACTTATTTTTCTCCCTGTTTTGGGTATATTTAAGTGGAAAAAAAAATGCCATTTTAAAACTCAAGGTTAGAAGGTTACTTTAAAAAAAGAATAGAATTATTTTTTTAAAAAAATCTCTTGTGTGAAACACTTAATTTTAGGAGCTTTATAATGAAATATGTTTATACTGGAAAATCTTGCTTCATATTTTTGAAACCACCTCCCAACTTCAGCCCTTCTTTGCCCTCTCCTACCACAATTGGCACACAGGTGACACTGGGGCTTGTGCCTCAAGCTTTGGGGACAGGCGGGGTGGGAAAGGAGACCTGTGGGATAAATTCTTCCTTGTTCCTTGCTGGTGGCCTTGGTGGAAAGGGAGAGATTCCTGTGCAGCATTATTTTGAGCCCTGTATTAAGTTTAAAAGCCTTTTGGATGCTTCCTAGCAGTGGTTTGTTAATGGCCTTGCTTTACCTTGTGGGCTGTTACCCACCTCCGAGGAATTTTGATCAGCTGAGCTTTAGATACAATTCTCCCAAATACATGGGGAAAAAATCAGTTGAAAGGGTCATGTGAGAAATCAAACAAGAATTTGTCTCAGGGAAACGTCAACATCCAGGTTGATGTGTGTTATGCCAGCTAATCCATCCAAAGCTTTACTAAAGGTATCCTAAGAAGAATCGGGGTGAGCAGTCGGTGGGACGAATTATGGGGCAATGATGAGAATCTCCCCTTTCCCCAAATGCTTCAGCAGAGCCAGCAAGTCCTTGGACTGTGTTGCAAGGCAAAAAAAAAGATCTCTGTCTCCTTTTCCCTCTTTTTTTTTTTTCTTTTATTTTCCTCCAGCATCAAAAGTATATCAAGGAGCAGAAGAGTTTGAATTCAGAGCAATAATTTATCTAGTAGCTGGTGCTACCTCTAAATTAGGTGTGCTGAGCTATGGGTGTACTGAAAATCTCATGCTTAAAGGGCAAAGGAAAGGAAAGCTGACCAAAACAGATAGCGATGGTGGGTTGAATTCAACCAGTTTCACTTGCCTGCAAGACAACATATTGCTTACACTGTACTTAGAGGAGGTTTCTGCTTGGCAGGAGCCTGAAAATAGTTCTTTATTTGGAGAAAATGAATGGGATTTTTTATTTTTTATTTTTCCTTTTTTTTTTTTTTTTACTTGTTTTCTGCCTTTTTCTTTGTCTCAGCTACCCCATAGTGATGTACAGTACTGGTCTATAGTTAACAGTTTGGTACCAGCTGAAGCCCTGATTTGATTCGTGTTAATTTGGTGTCATTTGTCAGCCAATGGTGAAACAGTGACTCTTCCTATGTGCAGGGACAATATCTAGCACTCAGAAAATACTTATTATCAAATCGCTTAAAAATCACAGCTTGTTTTTGCATCGCTATATGTTTTTCTGTTCAATGAATGGCTGTGTGTGGGCGAGCTGGAGTTGCAAGTGGAATATTGGCAGGAATGAAACGGATGCAACAAAGCAAGGGGAGAACCAGGGGCTTATTAAACGTACCCAGTCTTTGGGGCAGTGTTTCCAGATGTGTGCTTAAATACAGGGTAAGATAATAGCTAATGTGGTGTTGTAGTGCTTGTTTGTAAATATTTTTTCTGTGTGTTTGTCTCTCTCCTGCTAACCCTTCATATCCGTTAGATCAGTGTGTGGCTTCTAGGATAAAGGATGCCCCAGAGTTACTTGGTAATTATCTCCAGGAGACACCATCCTCTCCACATGCATTGCTGTCAGTTTGGAAAAACACTGTTCTTCCCACTGGGATCTAGGTTGAGATGTGGGTGAGGATGGGGACAAGCTCCTCCATGTGTCCCTGTGCTATAGGGATCCAATCTCGGGGTGAAAAAAGGTAATGACTGGAAAGGATGGGGTTTAAAAGCATCTTTTATGGCTTAATTGAAGAAGTGCTGGTGTGAAAAAGAAGGAGGGTTTTCCTGCTGAGTGTGGGTGGTGGGTTGGGGTGAGGGTGCTTGTGCTTGTAAACAAATAAATGAAATAAAGTAAAGCACAGTTTGGGTCAAATGAGTGATGCTGTAAAAACGAGGCATTTTGGCTCCTTATTTATTTCTCTCTGTGAAGAAAAACTTGTAGCAAGTCAGAAGATGGCTCTCTGAGGGGCCGATACCACCACAAGGATGCTGAAAACACTTTAAGAATTGAAGTATATCTTCTCTTTCTGACTTCTTCACCAACCACAGAGATTTTATATTAAAACCAACAACCACAGAAAGTACCTCGAATTAGACAGACTAGAAAATGCAATTTCATGGCACAAAAAAAAAAAAAAAAAAAAAAAAAAAAAAAAAAAAAAAAAAAAAAAAAAGACAAGCAGAGCATTAAAAAGAAAAAAACCATCCCGATTGCTTACAAGTGAAGGGATGGCTCAAGAGCTTTTTAGCTTTTTTTTTTTTTTTTTTTAATAGAAATACTATTGCATTTTATTTGTGTTCGTCGCAGTGGGAGCACTGCTTCAGAGTTGGAGGTTATCTGATGTCCAGGCCCATGTGGCATCTTGGAGGAGTTCATTGTGGGAGCGTGGTGAGCCCACGCCCCGGTGTCTGTCCTGCTCAGTGGTCTCCTCCAAGCCCAGGTAGGCAGGTCTTGGTGGCAGTGGGGTGGACACGGGCCTGGAAACGTGGCCTGGAAATACCTTTTTTCTGTTGGTTTTGGGCCATTCCACCCCCCCTTTCTCCCTGTAGATTTACTGTATTAAATTTTCTGTTTTGTCTAAAGGCTCTGAACAAAGGGAGATTTGTCGAAGATTTGTATGAGGCAAGGGCTCATATTTGGTCTATATTTCAGGGAGGTAAAATAAAATGCTGAACCTAGTACGGATAAACCGCTGTGGGAGTTTTCCTGGGTACCAGTGGCATATTTCTTTTGTGATCTTTCCGGAGGTTAAGGGTGAAGCTGGAGCTATATGAAGAACAATTTGTTTGCTCTTAACAGAGGCAAAGACAGATGAAGCCGGTGAGCACAGCTCCTGAGTCTTTCAGTCTTTTTTTTTTTTTTTTTTTTTAAACCTCATCATGTGACTGCCCTGATGCAGCCCTTACTCAAGTCCCCTTCACATGATGCTCTTGTGTTTCCCATACTTGCCTCTGTCTGCGGATCAGTAAAACTTCCTAAAAATAGTAATTGCATTGGTGTTGTGAGATGATGTACGCATTCTGATCGTAAACCTTTCATGATTGCATACTCTTTACTTGCGGGTACGTGAAGAGTGCGGAATAAGTCACTTTGTCTGGACAACCTCATCTTGAAAAGGCTTGTTACTGAAAGCAATTAATTTGTGTCATCATTCTGTCTTATATTTTTTTAACCACACATCCCGTGGAAGGTTGAACAACAGACTTAGTTTATACTGATTTTTTTTTTTTTTTCAGACGTGTAACACAATGGACAGGAATTTCATCAATGGAGATAGATGTTGTCTTCCCAGCTTGACATTGTAGATCATACATGAAGGCTTCCTTGGCCAAAAAAAAAGCAATGTGTTTTTATTCACTGTCTCTGTACCGTCTTTGCTACCATAAAGGGCTTCTTGCTACTTTGTTCAGAGGTCAGTGTGGACTTTTCATCCCTTTAGTAGATGCAGAGGACCATGCTTGGTGGAAGCTGCTGGAGAAAAAGGACGTCTTTGCTCAGCTGGGGCTTTCCTGCTGCTGGGGAGATTGTGAGGTTTTTCACAGCTTGTTCTGTCTTCCAAGCAGTGGTTGCATCATACACTCATACTTTAGTGGTGGGGGTTTTTTTTGGTTTTGTTTTGTTTGTTTTTTGTTTTTGTTTTTTTGTGTTTTTTTTTAATGTGTTCAGAGGAAAAGAAATTGTGATTTTTGCATAGCTGGAAAATAGGCAGTAATAGTCATGTTAGTGATAAGTATGTGCCAAAATATCTCTCTGCATGTCACTGGACAGCAACTTGCAATCTGAGAGAGCAGCAGTGCTTCCTCAGGTCACGAGATGGAGTTAGAAAAAACAGCACAACCATCTCTTTTCTTCACCCACTTGAATGGGAAAGCTGTGCAGGGCAGGAGCGGGCTGGTTGCACCATCAGGGAGCAGGTTCTGTCCCCAGGGGGGTTTCACACCCAGGGGACCACCAGCTGCTCCCTAAAACTTCACCATGCAAAAATCTTAAAATATTGGGGAAGAAGGAAAAAAATAAATCATAAAAATTAATTAGCGTTCACTAATTAACTGTAATAATATCATTTAGAATCGCTGCCTGGAAATATAGTAGCTTTGGCCCTGTGCCATGATGTAATATGTGTGGCTGCTGTCTTTCATGTGGCCACACATCCATTTTGAGACCTGACAGTGATGATCAGTTTTTAAACATTTAATTGCTGCCATTGTTTTACTGAAGGAATTTTATAGCCTTGATTAACCAGCTAATATCTCACAGCGGCTGCTATTGATCGCAATGATTTAGGCATTAAAAAAAAAAAAAAAGAGAGAAAAAAAAATTCTCTAGCTGCAATTTTGTATTGTATGTAACTTCTTACTTTTTAAAAGGCTTAGAAGTTGAACCATCAACACCATTGAAGCATCCATACCAGTAATCAAATATACTCAATATTTTGCCAAGTATCCTGGGCTGTCACATCTGCCATCACCACCTGTGATAATTTTCCTCCTTTTTTTTTTTTTCACTAAATAATCAATTACAATACTCTGGCTTTTTCCCTCTTCACACACTCATTTAGTACCACTGGCTCTAGTCAGTCATTTTTTAAAATGCCAGTGAGAAGGGGTGGGTAATTTTATGCCACAGAGGCTTTTTGAGCGTGGGATGGTCATTGTGGTGCCCCATACATCCAACTGCATGGAGCTGCTCTCCATCGGGTGTGTCATTAATAACACCTGACCCCACGTATGTAGATGAGAATTTACAGAATAAGCAGATGTGTAAGACTTTGCCATTCTCTGTCACACTCAGAACGATCTCCCTTGGAGCACTGGGTGTTGGTAATATGCAATGATCGTGTCTGCAGGATCCTCATTTCCAGTGGTGATGGATGAGCCAGACAAGGACCCATCCTCAATTCTGTGTCCCAGTTTGTGTCTGGCAATGGGGAAAAGCCAAGAGATAAACATTACCTTGGTGAAAGCTGAGCAAATTTGGTCAAGAATTGCTGAAAGACGGTGAACAGAGGAGACCACGATGCTACATTTCTTAGGTTCATTTGAGAAAACAACTGCACTTTAAAGAGCAAGGAACGTAATAAATGATATATTTTTTTTTTTTTTTAAGAAAGAAAATTCTGAGTATGTCAGATACTATGTCTATGTGAGGTGCCAATGCTGCCTGAATGATCTGGGCTGGTAGTTACCACTGTACGTTGAGTACCTCTTCACTGCGTCCATGCTGATTTCAAAGACCTGAATTAGGGAGGCATGAGCCGGGCTTTAGCCTGAACCTGCAGTACCCCTTCATGTCCTGGTTTGCCTCGTGTGTTTGTGCCAGGGTTGACACAAGGAACTGTTACACCACCCTTGTTTCCAGGGAGAAAAGTGAAAATGTCAGCATCAGTGGCTTTTAAAGGCAGGAGCAGAGCAGATAGTGCAGGGACGGGAGCGGAGCAGACATTTACGCTCATGGGGTTTAGTACAGCCTGATCATAGACCCCTCTGACATGAATATTTAAAAGATAGTCATCTCTTTTATATGCCATTAGTTAAGAGGTACTACTGGAAGTGGGTTTTGAGATAAAAGGACGGCCCTAGTCCAGCCTATTTGTGAAGAAGTCAGAAGAACTGACTTCTTGTCAGTTTGTGGGGAATTTACCCCGGTGATTGCTGGAAATTCAGTTTCCAAAATCTGTATCCTAGTTGCTCCCTTGTCCTTGCAGAGGTGTGCTGAAGTTCTTCAGCACCCGCTGGAGCACAACGGTGACGTTCATTGGGTGCTTTAAGAGCTGCTGTACCCCAGCACAGCAGAAGCTGTGCCTTCCACCTTATTTTAGAAAACATACGAACCACTTGCAGCTAAATTGGCCTTACAAACAGGATTATTATTTTTGGGGGCTGGTGACTGCTTAGGATGGGGACAGCTCATAGGAACTTGCTGAAAAAAACCTGCACTTGCTCAGCTCCCTTTTGTACTGGCCAGGTCTATGCTTCAGTGATGCGGCATGACTCTTTACTATAAAAGGGAATTTTAGTATTGTTCTTGGTTCCAGTGAGATTCATAAGGGCGTCTGTATATTTTGTTTTTTGAAGATGCTAACTGAAGTGGTGTAAAACCCGAGCCTTGTGATAGATTTTTCTACATAGAAAACTATTCAGGAAATTATGTTTTTAAAAGGGCAAACCTTAAAAATAAAAAGCCCAAAGTGTGCCTTGGTTGAGCTTTTTAAAATATGAGCCATCCCCTAAATATGTCACATTTATTTTTATAATATTATAAATAAAAAGTGGAGTGAGAAAATAATCTCTTTGCTGTACTTGGGAGCACAGCCTCTGCCAGCAAAGGTCTCTGTAAATAGCAGAGGTCAAAACTGCTTGGGATCTCTCCGCCACCCGTCTGAAAAGAAGAAATACATTTTTATGAGTACGTTACATAAAACATATATAGGTATTCCTCCATGCATCGTAAATCCTACTGACTATGGTATGCCAAGCAGATGCCAAAAAATTCAGAGGGACCAAAAAAAAAAAAAAAATCTGTTAAACCCCATAGCTATTGTTTCTTAATGCTGACATATAGCTATATGTGCTTTAAGGTTAAGTATTTTGGCCTGGGAATTTTCTGATGAATGCTTTTGGACTGAAAGCCTACAGTTTATTGAAGTGGATTTTTCATGAGAAGAAGACAGTTTTGATTAATCTTCTTACTTAAGTAGAGAGTTTAAGTTGTCCAGAGGTCCCTTTCCTAGGTTTCAATAGAATACTGGATTCAAAACAATTCTCTATCTATTTATTTAATACTGTTAATTTGTAGATAAATGAAAAGAAATAGTCCTGGACAAAAATAAATTCTTTTTTTTTTTTTTTCCCCCCTGTGTAGATTCTTCCTCTGTTATTTTCTTAATTTCACAATGGCACAAGAAACGGTGCGATAGGAGAAAAGAACTGGTCTCTGCTTCTCCAGCCTTTGTTCTTATTCGATAATAATAGAAGAACAATATATTTGATAATAATATAAGAACAATACATTTGATAATAACAAATAGTTCTTATTTGAAAAAATTAGGAATTTTTGAGTTTATTCACTTTTTAACCTGAAAAATCATATCTAAGTACTTTAAATGAGTTTCCATTTGTTGCAAGTGCCACACAGTTTTGGTTTGAATTCGGATGTTGCTTTGTATTGCTCTGTTATTTTTATTTAGCTACGTAGGCCGCCAATTACCTGTCACATCGCTCCGTTTTCCTGCTTCTGTTTAATTCCCCCGAACTTTCTGAGGTCCCCCCAGAGATGCGGCATCAGGATAAATTGTGGGCCAGTGAGGTGTCACTCCTCGTTGTGTCTAAAACCCTCTCACTCCACTGATTTCAGGAGGCAAACGTGGTGGTCACAACTGGGGTGAATACATTTGAATTGGGAAAAAAGGCTTGTGGGAAAAAAAAAAAATATATTGGGACAACTTCCTACCTTCAGTGCCCGCGTGTATCTGCGCTTTTTGTTTTAGATGCTCAGCACATCTCTATCATCAGAAGGGGAATAGGAGCTGCTCCTCTGTATTTTCTCTGTAAAATGTTGGTGTTAATGATGAGAACATTTTGTGTTGAACACCAGCGAGCAGCCGTGCAGGAGCTGGGTGGAGGAGCAGCACATCCCACGGAAATGCAGGCGGCGACGGGTTTCCTGGGGCACCTCTGAGACCTGCGGGATGCAGCTGCTGGACGCTCGTCCACACCATTCACACCGCCTTAACTTCTCCCCGATTGCGGTGGGTATAATCAAGTTCACTTAAAATGTGTTTAAACTGCTAATGCACTGGGTCATTGATTTTAACAATGTTCTCACTAGTACGTTTAATTATTGTACAAGCTGTTATTTAAGAGCACAGTTAGGACGGCGGGATGTAATAACGCCTTCTTGGATCGTAATAAATGAAACAACCCAGTAATGGTTTGTGAGAGACTCTAGAGGTTTTTATGGCGGGGAGAGAGGCTGGCAGCATGCGTGGATGGAGTGTGCACCACCAGCTTGGTGGTGAGGTGTGATGTCGAGCAACGGGTACGTGACACTACGGCCTCCTGGACACTGACGGTCTTCATCTGTAGTTACAAGAGGAAAGCAAAACTAAATGAAATGAAGTTATGCTGGAAAAAAAAAAACAACCAAAAAAACCCCAAACACAAACCCCCAAAAACCAGCCCTACCAAAATATTATCAAGGGGCTTTATAGATGGTTCGATGTTGTTTCTGGATGCAGCAGGATGGGACTGGCTCCGGGGGTGGCGAGGGGAGAGGGATGCTCCATCCTGAGAAGAAAGGTGCATGGAGCTAACAGGAGGAGGACCAGCAGGAGCCGTGTCCGCCTTCCCCTTCTCCTGGCTGGTGCCAGGGAAAAAAATTATTCTTTTCTCATCTTTTTCACATCACCCTGATTTTTGAGAAAATCTTGCTTATCTGCCTTGTTTCTCAGACACCTCAGAAAGGAAAGTGATTTAACACACGGGCACTGCTGGAAGAGGCTGCAAAGGGGTATGGTGGAACGTGTCAGATCTGAATTCTTTTGAAAATTAAGCTATTTCAGATAACCAAGGGGTTGGTGTTTGAGTACCAGAGAGTTTGAAGGACTCAGCTGTATTTTGTTTTGTCTGTGTGCTGATTTTTTTTTTTTTTTCCCATGGAGGTTTTACATCCAATAAGCTTGGTGGCGGTTGCTGCTCGGAAGAGTTTGTTTTGAAATTTGTTTTACTTTGCGTAAAGGGATTTGTAAGGGATTTTTATTTTCTTGTATGACAATGATTTAGTTGAGGTCTGGTTTGGATGCTGAGGCTGCAGTAGGAGGAGCAGAAATGAAGTGCTTTGGGAAGGGGAGGGGTGGAAGAAAGTGCATCCTTTCCGGCTGCTCCTTTGTACTTTCGATTTTTTGCCTTATCTTGAGAAAGATTAATTCTAATTTATGCACCTTTAGGGTCAGCTGGTGATTGACTCGGCTTTGCTCTGGGACTGTGGGCAAGCAGGGGGTTATCCCGGCCTTGGTGCAGATGGGGCACCCCACAGTGCTGAGGGTGCTGGGGGTGTCCTGGGTGCTCCCCGAGCAGCTGAGCCCCGTCTTGAGCAGCCACCTCTGCTCTGCCCATGGAGAGCAAGATGGTGTTTATCCCACAGAGTTCTTGGGGTTTTGTTTTAATTTTCCTATTCCATTGGGAAATGCGGTACAATATATGTATGACATGAGCCTCTTTGTATTTCTAGATTAGAGCAATATCGTAGGAACAAGAGGGGATCGATGCTTTCATGAACAGGCTCTGCATCTTACGGGGGTACAAAGGTGAGGCCAGGCATTTCAGTATAAACAGTTCTACTCTCTCCTGAGATACTAGGTATGCCTGAAAAGTAAGATATTTCTTACACATCGTGTGAAGAGATGCATTAAAAAAAAAAAAAAAAATTGCTCCACTCATAGCTTAGGAAATGCTTGTTGAGGGTGTAAGGGCAGGGGTCAAGGGCACACCATGAGCGTGCACACCGAACCCCACTTTCACTCCCTTCGTTGTCCTTCCCACCTGTAATTTTCTTCCTCAAGAAATTTCTTTTTGACTATTTCATCTTCCTCATCTTCCATGTAACCACACCAAACCCAGGCTTGACCTAGTGCGTTTCGTATTAGAATAAATCAGTTCCTCTTCAGTGACTTTTACCCAGTCTAAACCTCCAGCTTCTCCCAAGTCCTCCATCCAATTCACAAATTTATTATCAATACAGGCTGGTTATATGGAATCAATTTCTGGCTACATATGTCTGTTTGCTGCGATATGTGCTAACTTGTGTGTTTATTCATAAATAAACAGAGAAGAGGGAGAGCATGAGCGAACTTGCACTGTATTTGATTGATGAACAGAGGTGCTGAAGCACAGTGAAATCTTCTCTGAAAGGCATTTTTCCTGCTCCCCTGTATTTTTAACCTTAAAACATTCCACCAAGTGACTCTCATCTGTCCCAGCTCATGCTTGCAGGGACTGGTGGCGCTGGGAGAACATCCCACGCGTGGGGAGAGCGCCCGGGTGCGCGTGGTCCTCGCTGCTAGTTATCTTGAATTACACAAATGATTTAAAAAACATATGTCACCAGGCTTTTAAGTAAGCAGATTCTGTTGTGATTAATTAATCATACATTTTCTCAACTTCAAATGAACTTTTTAATGACAAGTATTTTTTTTTTAGCTGTTTGTTTTTATACATCTGCATACTGCTTAGTTTGAACATATTAATTATAATAAATAAAAAATAAGGAAAGCAGCAGGTGTTCTCTTATGTATTCTACAAAGAATCTTATTCTTTAAATTTTACCAGATTATTTTATTCCCGCTGTTTCACACTGTGGGTTTCACAACATAAATATTTTCTTTTATTCACATGAGACTTTTTTTTTTTTTTTTTGGCAATTTGAAGGCTGTCATGGTTTGTGGAGAAGAAAACATACTTGTAATGTCTCCTTGCTGGTCCATGACTGATTTTACATAGACTCAGGAGTGAGTTTTAAATAAGTGGATTACCCCATAATATTCTGGGTATGGTACAAAGGGAAGAGTGTTTTTTTCTGCCCAGTTTCACTTGCGGGGACTGTGTTTGGCAGTGGTTATTTGTATTAGGCTGGGCATTTTTTTTTTTTTTTTTTTGAGGGGAATGGGCGAGTTACACGTTTCTGTGTTTCACAGTTTGGGGTGTTGAATCTGCAGGGCTCGGCCTTTTGAGACTTGAAAATATGAGTGCAAAGATGAGGTGCAGATGTTATTAATCATTAATAAATGACTATTATGTAATAACATTAATAGTAATAATAATAATAATGATTATTATTTTACTTTTAAAGAAGCTTTCTCATGCTCTCCATGACTCCAGGAGCCAGAGCACAGGGAGCAGCCGTCATGGCTGAGGGGTGCGGTGAGTCTGGGGGTGAGCAGTGCAGGAGAGGTCCCTGTCTCTTGTCCATCACCTCCCGGGGAAGATGATTCCCTGGGTGGTACCTGAGAGAGGGCAGAAAAAAATCAATCGGAAGACAATAATCAGTTTTTTTCAGCCCACTAGTTGTTCATCACGTCCCAGGGAAGAGGAGGATCCACATTTAGGTACTTGGTGGGGACTCAGCCTGTGGCCAGGCTTACCTGGGGCTACTGGGCTGCGGGGCTGCCTGCACAAAGTCTTCCCCCCACTTTTATTTCCTTGATTTTTTGTGTGGTTTTTTTTTTTTTTTTTTTTTTTTTATTTTTTTATTAAAAGCAAGCTTGGATGCAAGTGACTGGCATGGAAAGCTAAGAAGCAACTTGAAAGTTTTGGAGAATTATTTTTGTACGTTTCAAACACGAAGCGAGGATTATAAACAGTTTAAAAGCTTTACCATTTCAACGTTATCCATCAGAGGCCCCTCTGAATGCCCAGATGAATACGGGAATGGACAAGGTTCTGGTTCCTTTCAGAGAGCTGCCTCGACCTTCTGGGTTTTTCCTCAGGCATTGATGTTTGGTGCATATGAAAGGATTTCTCCAGGGGTTTTTCCAAGGGTTTTGTGGGAAGTAAAGCAGATTGGGTGAAGTAAGAATACAGACTTAAGTTCTTTCTGTATTTTTGGTGGTAGAGAACTGACTTCTGCATTATCTCACAAACACATAGGAAACATAAAAAGAGGAAATTATGCAGAAAAACATAAATTATGTAGATGCTGGAAAGCCTATGCAAAACATGATATGTGCACATAATAGCATATTTCCCTAGGGTCTAATTGCATCCTTTGGGTACCTTTTGAAGCATCTGAATATTCAGAAGAAAGCAAATTTATTGTAATTTACAAAATATCACAAAAAATAAGGTTGATAAAATGATGTATGTTGTAATGGGAACTCACTCTTCAGACGTTTTCTCACAGTTGACCGAAGATTAAAATGTAATAAATTGGAGTGGCCCTTAGGTGAGGGATAGGGCTGCTTCCCCCTGGCCCATCATCCCCTCTCCCTTTGCAGCCATGGTACTTTTCCAGACGTTTTTTTGGCAGGTCCTCAGCGCCAAGCCTTGCGAGGAGAACCACGGGGCTGCTGCTGTGGGTAATAAACATCTCATATGCCATTTATTTTCCTTTCAGTAGCTGAGATTTAGTCAGGGTAGAGAAGGTCTGTGACAGCCCCTTGGAGTGGTTCTAAGTGGACGTGATGGGTGGGTCCGGTGTCAGAAGGGCTCCTCATGATATCTGGTCTCCCACCGAAACTCCTCCCAAGCCCCACTGAGCAAATTGACAGATATTCCTTTGCATCAAGAAACAGGTAATCTGCAGATAATCAAAATGCCCCCGGACCAATTACAGCTGCCCTCAGTGATCTCTTCCCCGTTGGGATGAATATGTAAGCTTTTGGGAAGCTTGTGATCAGTCACCAAAATCTAAATATATTAATCTGTCTTTGAAACGGCTTCGCCTCTTTGAACTCAAGAGTCAGGAGGTAAAGTAAAACAATCAGAAATTCTTGCTGAGACACATTTTAACATTTTTCTAGAGTCAGGAGGTTATTGTAGCTCTTCTTCACTAACGGTTCCCTCATCAAAGGCAGAGTCAAATGCCCTAACCACCTCTCACTGGGGTCCTCTTCCAAGTCGCAAGGATTATGAGCAGCCTCCTGACACTGTCGCTGGGGAATACAGACTGTTCCTTCTGCAGTGCCTCGATTGGATGGAGACTTGAGTAATTACTTTCAATGGCTGGTATCTATATATAGATGCTCATATTTCAAGTCAGACATATGTAGGCACTTGCTTTGGAGAAGAAACTCTTTTGAAGAGTGAGCTATTTGTAGGTTTAAGAGTTTTCCTGGTAAAACCTTGACGGAGCATATACATCTGCCATCAGCGTCCGTGATCAGTGTGTTGACCCATTGCTGCGATGGGTCCTGGGCAGGGCACAAGAAAAAGCACCAGATTCTGCAGAGGTTTTACTACTCAGACCATAGTCTATCTTGCTCTGTTAGGAGTAACTAAATTGATCTTTTTGACAGCAAAAAAATGGGTCCCAAACTCAGACAGCAGCAGAATGGCTGATGTTCAGCACGTTGCATTTTGCAGAGCAGATTTGATGGGAGTTTGGCTGTTGACCTTCGTGCAGAGAAATCTGGGACTTCCATAACAAATAGAAAGCTATGCTTGATTAAGCATCAGGACTTTAACCTCTGTCCTTGTTTAAAATCTACACACCCCATAGGAAGGGAAAAAAAAAAAAAAAAAATCAGGGGACTTCAGGTCTCAGGTGATGGCAGAGAAAAAGACCAGGAAGATGCCACATGAAGTCAGCTAAGTTCTCAACACAATATCCAAGTTACTTTTCATCATCTTTAAGAAGTTTTCCTCCTCTCGTGATTGCTCAGACCATGGGAAGGGCTATGTGGTTTATTCCTCTGTTGTGTCATGCAGGTTTTTGGTCCTGGGAGCCTTCCTCTCTCCCAGAGAGTCCTGGGAGCTCTTGGATGGGGTCACTGGGATTTCCCCTCTCTATTATTTGTCTTTCTTCCTGCAGAAATCAAGGTTGAGTAGTGGGCTGCCTTTGGGGAAAACCCCTGTAAGGGTGCAAGCTGTGGCCTCCTCTGGAGCCTGTGGCATCGCTCTGTGGGCCCCATCTTGGTGACACTTGTGCAACCGTGTGGGATCCAGGCAGAGCACCCAGATGCCTTCGTGGGGTCCACGCAACGCTATTACTTCTTTGGTCTTGCTTTGTTCTGGCAACCTCATATTCATAAACATGTGTCCAAGCTTCCCCACACTTGGAATTTAAATACATAAATGTCCTGCAAAGATCTGTTGTTGGTTAGTAATGTATTGTCAGCTGTCCTGCCAGCCCTTTTATCTTCTGATTAGCTTTGAAATCATTGAAGCCGGTGAAGATTCGTTTGTTATCTCGGTTCTCGAAGGACTAGAAATCCAGTGATCGCACAAATGTGCTGTGAGGCAAGTACCCATTTGTAAGATAGATGATGATTGCTTGTCGATACTAAGAAAAAGAGCTTTGTCAAATCTGAAGTTGTCTCCTTTTTAAATAAAAAATATTATTTTGATTTTCATGTTCTGAGAAAATTGTAAGGCTGCTGGCAGTAGGCAAAGAAAAAAAAAACAAAACAAACAACCAACCCAACCACCCCAAAACCCAAGGTGACTTGGATGTTTGTTTATTTGTCTGCTTTTGAGGCATGCAAGACATTACTTTTTTCCAGAACAAAAGCTGTCAAGGGAAAGAAAATACTTCTTTTATGATAAGCTCATGCAGGTTTTTTTTTTTTTTTTTTTTTTTTTTTTTTTTAATGAGAAAAGATGTAATCTACTTCATTGCCTACTTTCTCTAATCATCTCCCTGAGATGGATCTCTCCTTCGCAAGCACAGGAGCCAGTACAAGACCTAGTGGGACTTGACTTGCTGTTGGGCAGAATTTGGGAGCTGGGGACCTTGCTTTGGAACAAATATTTGGCCACAACATACAGGTGTGCGGGCACACCCAAAGCCATTTACTATTGCTATGTATTTATGTAGAGGTATTTTCTCCAAAGCGTCCTAGGGCTGGGTTAATGCATAGTCGAGGTCAGAAATGAGGTGGCCGGAGATGTTTGCACAGCCAGTGTTGTCTCGACATGGTGTTGTGTAAAGGCTCTGTTAACAGTTTATATTTTCTGCTCTTCTTCGATACATACACTGTAATTTATTAGGTGAAGCCGTGGACAGATGCTCTGTAAATAGACTATGGTTGTCAATCCATACCTTAAGAACAGGATATCTGTGTGTTAATGGTGTAGAAGGAGAGAACATCAAAACGGTTGTGCAAAAAAAATGTGCATGTAACTATATACCTGTCAAGTAATTTCTAACCAAAAAAAAAAATTTAATTCCTTAGAATGAAATTGCATACTGGCTGCAAGATTTGTCAAGACACATTTAGTGAGTGAGTCTTTGCTCAGGGCAGGGGCTTGTTTCGGCTCACCCCTTCCCCCCTGCACCCCTGGGGGCGTAGTGACAATTCATATTGTTTCTTGGGTGCTCAGGGGAGCAGAGCTCAGTCCAAACGTCCTCTGAGCTGGAGCCAGGATGCGACCAGCCTGCGCCTGGGACGCACTACGGTGTGAGATGGATTCAGTCCTCTTGGAGCAGATGATGCTCTGTTCTTTGTTAACTTCTTTATGTATCTGAAGGTGACAGTCTCCAGGTTAAACTGTGCTAGCTCCTCCGTTACATCCAGCACAGAAACTGAGCTAGGTGTGAAAACACCACTGCTCTCCCCAAAATCAGTGTTTTCCTGGAGGCCCCCAAGAAGTGAGAAACAAAAGAGCATAACCCTCTAAGTGAGCACATACCCTTGCGTTGAATCACGGTACGACTTTGTCTCCCATCACCCCCCGTTTCTTCTAACCCTCCCCTCCTCATGTTTTTCTATGCCGTAAAAATAGGAGCCAGGCTCTTTACTACCCAGCCCTCAGCTTGTTTGCTCTGCAAAGATTTAGCATACTTTTGGCCGCTGTGAAATAACTCAGACCAACGAGGAGGGTGGCTGGAGCTGGCTCTGCATAGCTATTGCTCTGCATTTCCCTTTGCAAAGCTTTCGTCAGAGAATCTTTCTCCTGTGAGCGTTGAAATAGGACAAGGAACAAATTTGTGATTTCTTTCTCCAAAAACTTAAAATTATGTAGTCTCAGTAAGGGCTGTGCAGTGAGCAAATGTGAGCTCGGAGTGAAAAAATGAAGAGTCATTTGATCAATGTGGCTTTTGTTTATTTAAGAGGAAAAATACCTAACTCATTCTACTACCAGCTTTGACCTTTCCTCTCTGGGAGGGAATAGATAAGTAAATGGGAAAACTGGGGGTGTGGGAAGGAGGGATGAGAAAGGAGAGGTATTGACTTTAAGCACAACTCTGTCATATGAGCGTCCATCTGTCCATCCATCTGTGAATATATTGTAATTATTAATATAAGTGATGTCATGGGTTCTTGGTGAGAGTATAGGGCCCCTGGGACAGCTCCGGAGCAAGGCAGAGGAAATAATAGTGGCTGTGCACAGAGCTAGGGATCCATTTGGCTCACTGGGTGTCAGGTTTTCAGTTCCAAAGCACTGTCTGTGGAAGGACAAGAGCACACTGGGTCTGCACAAAGACTTCCAGGGAGGTCAGGCTGGCCCTCTTCTCCGAGGAGCACCGTCAGCAGGGGAACACCGAGAGCACGGTCAGAAAACATGTAACTTAAAAAGCACATGGTCTCTCTGAACCCTTTCCAATCCTGCCGCCAGCCAAGGAACTTCAGTTTTATAGTTTCACGCGTCTTCATTTTTGTGGATTTAACTGGACCAGCAGCGTTGTTGTGGATTAACCGGGAGTTAAAAAAGCATTTATGCGGTCCCCCTTCTGTTAAAAGGATATAGCACGAAATACTCCTCATGTCTCCGTGGGCCTGGTTAACAGCCTGCCCATGCACTCCTGGCGTATGTCTGTGAGCCCAGAGAGAAATGACAGCATCAGATTCCAGATAAATTGAACATCAGCTCTTCCCCTTGCTTTGGACATCTGACAGCGCTTGGAGGTGAATATTTGAGACCCATAATCCGGAATATTTACAGAAGCTCTCCCAGAAAACGGGGCTCTGGGCTGACCTCCTCCGTGCTGGGAGTGTGGGGTAGTGCTGAGCTGTCACGGAGGAGCCACCTCATGTCCAGGGATCTGCTCCCCCTGCACAAGGTGTGAAGCAGCCATGAGTACCCAAGACAGGTCCTGGGTCTGCTCTGAAGCCTGGTCTATCAACATCCTGGTCAGGTTGAGCCTCCTGAGAAATCCTTAAGAATTTCTGGTGAAACAGTTGAGGGAACGGTTGCTTCTTACAACCATTATATTGATCATTTATTGGTTTGCATACCCTGAGCTCAGTCCAAATGGATCTCACCAAGCGGATGGGAATCTTCCACTATTATTGAAAGGATTGGGATTGTAGATCTCTTCACATCTCCTTCTTGTGGCATAGAGAATAAACACTTCAGATGTCCCTATACCATGAATTCCAGAAAGCTGTGGAAAAAAAAAATCACATTGCCCTAAAAGCAAGTCAAGTGTCTTCCTTAGTCTTGTAAAGTGCAATGTTTTTTCCAAGATTTCTCAATCCATGTTTACTAATCTTCAAGCCTTTGGACATTTGTTGTAATTCATATCATGTATTTGGGCTCCGTGTAAAATTAATTTACGACTGCTAAAGCCAATATCTCATTTTAAGGTGGTCTGGTTTCGACAAATTTGTAAGGTAAAATACTTTGCCAGCCGCAGCCTCATTTGGGCACTGAAGACTTCGCCTATGTTCCCATGAGCTGAATGCGGTGTGAGTGTGATGAGAGGCTCAGGTGAGCGTACGGACCCCTTGGCAGGTATGTGTGTGCTTTCTGGGAACCTTGTCTCATTGAGGTTTCTTTAGGATTTTGGGATGGGACAAAAAGTTTGGTAAGAAGCTTTTGGACCTGAATAGTGCTGCAGTGTCTGCTGGCAGGTCAGGTGCTTGGTGCAATTGTGGACTTGTAGCAAATGGAGTGAAGAGCTGCGTCCTCCCAGGGACCAGGTACCCATTTTTGTGTTTCATTTCTAACCTAAGCTCTTCTTGCTCTACTCTGAGTGGAAACAGAGAACGTGAAGAGGCTTACTGCAGTGTGATGGGCTTGCTTAGCACCTGGAGCTAGGAATCTTACAGATTTAATGGGTTTTATATATTAAAGAAGAAGGAATGAAAGGCAAATGCAAATAGTCCAAGTGAGCAAGTTTAAAAAAATTGGATAGAAGAAGCTGAGCCTGAATCTTGCACAGATTCAGCTACAAGCTCTTCAGAAAATATCCAGGAAGGTGTTTAAACCCAAGACAGTGGTTGACATTGCAGAATGGCTCCACGGTGCAGTGTGGCAGCAAAACCAAAACAGCACCGAGGGGGTGTAAAGCATACGTAGGTCTTTAAGGTCATGGAGTTGGGAGGTACCTAGTCATAGCGTTTTAGGAAGCAGAAAAATGCTAACAAATAAGGAAGAATTTTGAAAGAGTGGGGATGGACTCCTGAGAAGAGAGATGAGAGTACTGAATACGGGGAGAGACCTGAAAATAGCTGGGTAATACCTGAGAGGTGCAGTGGCAAAGAACACAGTCATTAGTCCAGAAGAGTGGCTGTCCTTGAAAACCACATGTGGAGATCAAGAGCTGGAGGAGCTTAGGTAGACTGTCAAGAGTAACTTGCTGACAGCATGATCTTTTAAGTCTTGTAGTTTCTTAAGGGAGTCTATTGTTTGCACCGTTTAAAACTAAGCTCCCACTCGTAAAACAAGCGTGGGTGAAGCAAGATTTAAATCTGCTGCATGGATGAGAACTTCCACTGGTGGTTAAATGGTTTTGATGAACAAATCAGCTTTTTCTTATTTGCAAGGTATGAATTGGTGGAGGGAAAGGATGCCAAACGTGATCCTGTGATGGTTTCTACAGAGATACGGATAACCAGCCTGCTTAGAGAAGCCCTGCAATATTTCTCCCTAGGTAAGGTCACTGTCACCTTTGGTCAGTGTTGCTTTGTGGACGAGAGGGAGCAGGGCCCAGAAAAAGGGCAAAGGGGACAGCATAGAAGAGTAGCAGGAAAATTAGACATGCAGGTATGAATCCTATCCTGGATGCATCTGCACTTGAAACTCATAAGGTAACAGCGAGGCACGGGGATTCAGGCTGAGTGAATTTATATCTGTTTTCCAGAGCAGCATAACGGGGAAGCTTCTCATCAGTGATACATATTACAGGGACTGAAAAATCCCCGCTGCCTCAGTACCTATACGTGCAAGATTAATGCAAAGCAAAAGATGACTCTCTAGCCCCACCACCCACACATCTGCTGACCACCCTCATCTGCGCCGGCTTCAGCAGGCTGCGTGGCTCCGCGCGTGGCTCGAGGATGGCTGTGATCAATCAGGTACCGCGGGAGATGCTGAACAGTTGTGGCCCTGCAGAGCCTGGGGTTACTGGTGTCCGTGGTGAGGACTGGGGGGAGAAGGCTCTCTGTTGCCAGATAGAAATAGCAGGAAAAAGAACCCCACCAAACTTAAAATAAAAAAAAATAATAATAAAAAAGGGTGTTTCTGTGAAACTCATAGGAAGTAAAAAATCAGTAGCTTGGCAGAGCTCTGCTCCCAGTATTATTCTTTGTGATTAGGCTAATGAGCCCTGACTCTTACAGGTATAGTATGCTGTGATACCCACAGGGGTTGGGATCTTCATCAGACAATTAGGTCTCTCCCTCTGTGCAGGCATTTTATAATAAATAATCAGTAGTCTTAATACAGTTTTGAAGCTGGTCAGCATAATCATTAGCCTGCACAGCTCAGAAGTTCGGCTAAATTCGCTTAGAGTTGTTTGCAATATCTCGCCTGGTAATGAATGGAAATGTTTTATTAAAGTAAATGTTTAGATTTCTTGAATACATTTAGGTTTTGGTTGGTTTTTGTTTGTTTGGGGTTTTTTTTGTTTGTTTGGTTTTTTTTCACTTAAAAAAAAAAAAAAAAGTCTTGATGCATGAAGATTACCTTTATTTGGATTCCGGTGCCATGCTCTACTGTGTGATATTGGCTCGCATCTGGCTGGGCTTAGTATGTGCCATGGTGAGGGAGACTTGGTGGCCAGTGGCCTGTCAGTTAGCAGGGCTGTTGCCCCTTTCTTCCCAGATGTGTGCCGAAAATAGGCACAGAGAGGAATATGGGCATATCTTGCATGGAAAAGATAAAATGCAAATCCTCCAGATTTATTTCTGACTCTTTTTCAAGATTTCCATCTGGTTAAGCAGCATTTTTATTGTGGTCTCCTCCTGTGCTGGGCCCAGCTGGCCTGCCCTGCTGTGTCCTGGTGATATACAGGGAAGGGTGATGTTCTCACCATAACCCACCCTGCCAAGTGCAGGATGCATTTGGCCAGGTCTCAGTCCTGCAATATTTCTGATAATTTCTTGCTCCCTGCTAAATTCATAGAAAGCATTTCAAAACTCATCTGTCAAAAGCATCAACACCACTCAGATAACTGTTTTAATTTTTGTTTGATCACTTCTAGCGGTGCATCTCCTTGGATGATTGATCGTGGCCTCTTTGTCGCAGAGTGCTTGGGAGAAGGTACAAAAATCAAACTAAATGATAGCGTTGGCCAAATGCTTGGACTGTAATGAAACCAGTCCCTGACCCACAAAACTGATTTGCCAAAGATAAATCCCCTTTTAGTTAAAAAGCCAGACCGAACAGATGTCTTGCACGGTGCCCTGTAAATAAGCATCCTGCGGCTCCGGTAGCTCACAATAAGCTACAAACTCCAAAAGCTGTTTCTAAATATGACAAATGCAGGGTGTTCCCTCCTTGAGTTATAGCTGGCCTCACACAATTAGATTTGGGATATGGGAAACTTGGGCCTACTATAGATAAGAGGGGTCATTGTTCCCTTGTTAGGCATAATATGCAGCGTTCAAACCCTATAACTTTAGGCATTTTAAATCAGTCTCTGAGTTAAGCACTTTGGCTCCTGGTTTGTCAGAGGAGAGGATTAATTTAGGAACCTATCATGCACAATTGATTAAAAACAGAAGCTGGGGGCCCAGCTAAGAACCTGTGGGCCTTTCCATTTTAGGTCCTTTACTGGAAAAGCCCATCTTTGTCTTTCCAGGGAGGCTGACTGGGAAGGAAGAAAAAAAAAAAAAAAGAAGGAAAGAAAAAGAGAAGTGGTGTTTCATGGCATCAAAGATGGAAACGAATGTTTGCCCCGTTGTCTGGCAATGTGGATGAGTGTGTAAGGGGAAACTGCGGGTGGGAAGCACACGGGACCTGGTGCTGATTTTCCTCTCTTGGCCTCGGTGGTGGGGCAGTGGTGACGGGACCACAGACCCCAGTGAAGCTGCTTTCCTGCTCCGGGGGTGTTTCTTGTTTCCAGTGCCTCCCCATTCGGCACGTGTGTGCCGCTCAGGGAAGAGCGTGGTGTGTGGTTTGCACTTGGATGATGCTGAGCTGCCCGTTTCGTTGCCGTATTGCTAGGACACACCAAATACCTTGCTGGGCCTGAATGAAAGGCGACTGCCTGAAGCCTAGTCTGGTTAAAGCTGAGATTTTGAGAAGCAGAGTGTGGTGGCTGAGCTGACGGCTGCTCTCCTCGCTGGGGACAGCATCCTCACCCCTACACCTTGGGTCTGGGCCAGGCACAGAGACCCCGGGGGGAGCGAGTGAGGCAGCGCGTGGAGAGAGGATGGGGAATAAACTCCAGGATTTCTTTCCTTTCTGGCTGTATCTTACCCTTAAAAGCACTAGATAATTGTGGTGTTAGCAAAACTTGACAGACTGATTTGCTTATCTATTTGGGTAACGATGCATAGCCAGATTTCTTAGATACTTCTTTCCCATTTCTTGTATGTTACAAATTGCTCTAATGTCACATAAGGGATTGGAAAGGAAACTTCGGCTCCATTCATATCAGTATTGTTGCTAGGAAACCTCTCCCTTTGACAATGTATGTTGAGCATGCCTGTATTTGCCTTTGGCTCTCCAAAGGACAAAAATCACCATGTGGCGCTGGGGAGGGGGGGAAAAAAAAAAAAAAAATTTGAAAATTACTTTAAAATTTTAAACTGTGCCAAATGATGTTCTGGATTGCAGATGCCAGTGCTTCTGGTTTTATACGGTTTGCTAGGGGAGCAGATGAGGCACAGTTCGACCCTTCCATGCTTCATGTGCTTTAAAGTCAGGCTGTATTCTTCGTGTCCCCTTCTGCTACCTGCGCTGGCGGGGGGCTGCAGTGCCATATGGGAGAGGGACCCGGAGTGCTTGCACGTAGTTACCATTCAGGGGGAAGCCAGCTCTCCGTATCCATGCGGGAGCACATTGCACGTATTCGCCAGCTCTAAGAAGAAAGCTGCTTGATTTACAGAGTTTTGTCTGGTGTGAAAGAGGAGGTTACATGATTCTTTCTTTTCTTTCTTTTCTTTCTTTCTTTCTTTCTTTCTTTCTTTCTTTCTTTCTTTCTTTCTTTCTTTCTTTCTTTCTTTCTTTCTTTCTTTCTTTCTTTCTTTCT